>NC_091151.1:19958264-20288264 GCF_040958095.1 Procambarus clarkii | reverse complement strand
CATAGTATGTGCACGCCTCAGTAGTTATGTGCATGCCTCATAGTTATGTGTATACCGGTCGGTATACGGTATACATACATGGGCCGAGCGGACAGAACGCTGGACTTGTGATCCTGTGGTCCTGGGTTCGATCCCAGGCGCCGGCGAGAAACAATGGGCAGAGTTTCTTTCACCCTATGCCCCTGTTACCTAGCAGTAAAAGAGGTACTTGGGTGTTAGTCAGCAGTCGCGGGCTGCTTCCTGGGGGTGGAGGCCTGGTCGAGGACCGGGCCGCAGGGACACTAAAAAGCCCCGAAATCATCTCAAGATAACCTCAAGATATACCTCATAAATATGTGCAAGCCGTAGTAGTTATGTGCACGCCTCATAGGTATGTGTACTCCTCATAGTATGTGCACGCTTCAGTAGTTATGTGCATGCCTCAGTAGTTATGTGCACGCCTCATAGTTATTTGCATGCCTCATACTTATGTGCACCCCTTAGTTGTTATGTGCACGCCTCAGTAGTTATGTACATACCTCATAGTTATGTGTACACCTGATAGTTATGTGCACGCCTCATAGTTATGTGCACGCCTCAGTACTTATGTGCACGCCTCATATTTATGTGCACGCTTCAGTAGTTATGTGCACGCCCTATAGTTATGTGCACGCTTCAGTAGTTATGTGCAAGCCTAAGTAGTTTTGTGCACACCTCATAGTATTGTGTACGCCCCAGTAGTTATGTGCACGCCTCATAGTTATATGTACTCCTCATAGTTATGTGCTCGCCTCAGTAATTATGTGCACGCCTCATAGTTATGTGTACGACTCATAGTAATGTGTACGCCTCATAGTTATGTGTGCGCCTCATAGGTATGTGTACGCCTCATAGGTATGTGTATGCCTCATAGTAATGTGCACGCCTCATAGTTATGTGTACGACTCATAGTAATGTGTACGCCTCATAGTTATGTGTACGCCTCAATATGTATGTGCACGCCTCATAGTTATGTGTACACCTCATAGTATGTGCACGCCTCTGTAGTTATGTGCACGCCTCCGTAGTCATGTGCACGCCTCAGTAGTTATGTGCACGCCTCAGTAGTTATGTGCACGCCTCAGTAGTTATGTGCACGCCTCATAGTTATGTGCACGTCTCAGTATTTATGTGCAAGCCTCATATTTATGTGCACGCCTCATAGTTATGTGTATACCTCAAAGTTATGTGCAAGCCTTAGTAGTTATGTGCACGTCTCATAGTTATGTGTACTCCTCATAGTATGTGCACGCCTCAGTAGTTATGTGCACGCCTTAGTAGTTATGTGCACGCCTCAGCAGTTATGTGCACGCCTCATAGTTATTTGCATGCCTCATAGTTATGTGCACCCCTTAGTTGTTATGTGTGCGCCTCAGTAGTTATGTAGACGCCTCATAGTTATGTGTACACCTCAAAGTTATGTGCACGCCTCACAGTTATGTGCACCCCTCAGTAGTTGTGTGCACGCCTCATAATTATGTGCACGCCTCAGTAGTTATGGGCACGCCTCATAGTTATGTTCACGCTTCAGTAGTTATGTGCACGCCTCATAGTTATGTGCACGCCTCATAGTTATGTGTATGCCTCATAGTTATGTGTACACCCCATAGTTATGTGCCTGCCTCAGTACTTATGTGCACACCTCATAGTTATGTGCACGCCTCAGGAGTTATGGGCACGCCTCATAGTTATGTGCACGCCTCAGTAATTATGTGTACGCCTCATAGTTGTGTGCACGCCTCATAGTTATGTGTACGCCTCATAGTTATGTGTGCGCCTCATAGTTATGTGTACGCCTCATAGTTATGTGCACGCCTCAGTAGTTATGTGCACGCTTCAGTAGTTATGTGCACGCCTCAGTAGTTATGTGCACGCCTCATTGTTATGTGCACTCCTTATTGTTATGTGCATGCCTCAGTAGTTATGTGCACGCCTCATAGTTATGTGCACGCCTCAGTAGCTATGTGCATGCCTCATAGTTATGTACATGCCTCATAGTTATGTACACGCCTCATAGTTATGTGCATGCCTCAGTAGCTATGTGCACGCCTCATAGTTATGTGCACGCTTCATTAGTTATGTGCACGCCTCATAGTTATGTGCACGTCTCAGTATTTATGTGCACGCCTCATAGTTATGTGCACGCCCCATTGTTATGTGTATACCTCATAGTTATGTGCAAGCCTTTGTAGTAATGTGCATGCCTCATAGTTTTGTTTACTCCTCATAATATGTGCACGCCTCAGTAGTTCTGTGCACGCCTCAGTAGTTATGTGCACGCCTCAGTATTTATGTGCACGCCTCATAGTTATGTGCACGCCTCATAGTTATGTGTATACCTCATAGTTATGTGCAAGCCTTAGTAGTTATGTGCACGCCTCAAAGTTATGTGTAATCTTCATAGTATGTGCACGCCTCAGAAGTTATGTGCACGCCTCAGTAGTTTTGTGCACGCCTCAGTAGTTATGTGCACGCCTCATAGTTATTTGCATGCCTCAGTAGTTATGTGCCCGCCTCATAGTTATGTGTATGCCTCATAGTTATGTGCAAGCCTCATATATATGTGCACGTCTCATAGTTATGTGCACGCCTCAGTACTTATGTGCATGCCTCAGTAGTTATGTGCACACCTCATATTTATGTGCACGCCTCAGTAGTTATGTGCCCGCCTCTTTATGTGTACGCCTCATAGTTATGTGCACGCCCCATTGTTATGTGTATACCTCATAGTTATGTGCAAGCCTTAGTAGTTATGTGCACGTCTCATAGTTTTGTTTACTCCTCATAGTATGTGCACGCCTCAGTAGTTATGTGCACGCCTCAGTAGTTATGTGCACGTCTCAGTATTTATGTGCACGCCTCATAGTTATGTGCACGCCTCATAGTTATGTGTATACCTCATAGTTATGTGCAAGCCTTAGTATTTATGTGCACGCCTCAAAGTTATGTGTAATCCTCATAGTATGTGCACGCCTCAGTAGTTATGTGCACGCCTCAGTAGTTTTGTGCACGCCTCAGTAGTTATGTGCACGCCTCATAGTTATTTGCATTCCTCAGTAGTTATGTGCCCGCCTCATAGTTATGTGTATGCCTCATAGTTATGTGCAAGCCTCATATATATGTGCACGTCTCATAGTTATGTGCACGCCTCAGTACTTATGTGCATGCCTCATTAGTTATGTGCACACCTCATATTTATGTGCACGCCTCAGTAGTTATGTGCCCGCCTCTATATGTGCACGCCTCATAGTTATGTGTACACCTCATAGTTAAGTGCACTCCTCACAATTATGTGCACGCCTCAGTAGTTATGTGCACGCCTCATAATTATGTGCACGCCTCATAGTTATAAACACGCCACAGTAACTATGTGCACGCCTCATAGTTATGTGCACGCCTCAGTAGTTATGTGCGCGCTTTAGTAGTTATCTGCCCGGCTCAGTAGTTATGTGCACGCCTCATAATTATGTGCACGTCTCAGTATTTATGTGCACGCCTCATAGTTATGTGCACGCCTCATAGTTATGTGTATACCTCATAGTTATGTGCAAGCCTAAGTAGTTATGTGCACGCCTCATAGTTGTGTGTACTCATAGTATGTGCACGCCTCAGTAGTTATGTGCACGCTCAGTAGTTATGTGCACGCCTCATAGTTATGTGCACGTCTCAGTATTATGTGCACGCCTCATAGTTATGTTCATGCCTCATAGTTATGTGTGTACCTCAAAGAGCTGGAATTGGTGATATTGTTGGAAACATGAATGATATTATGACGGGAAATGGAAACAAACCCATTATTTGTATTAGTGCAGGGGGTAATGATGTTGGGCGAGTTAGGAGTGAGGAACTAATACAGAGATTCAGGACAGCCATTGAATTAGTTAGGAGCAAGGGAGGAATCCCGATAATATGTGGGATTTTTCCAAGAAAGGGAGTGGGAAATGAATGGATGTCGAGGGCAATTGGTGCACGCCTCAGTGGTTTTGTGCATGCCTCAGTAGTTTTGTGCACGCCTCAGTAGTTATGCGCACGCCTCAGTAGTTATGTGCACGCTTCATAGTTATGTGCACGTTTCAGTAGTTATGTGCACGCCTCAAAGTTATGTGTACACGTCAAAGTTATGTGCACGCCTCAGTAGGTATGTGCACGCCTCATAGTTTTGTGTACACCTCATAGTTATGTGCACGCATCGTAGTTATGTAAACGCTTCAGCAGTTTTATGCACGCCTCAGTGGTTTTGTGCATGCCTCAGTAGTTTTGTGCACGCCTCAGTACTTATGTGCACGCCTCATAGTTATGTGCACGCCTCAAAGTTATGTGCACCCCTCAGTAGATATATGCACGCCTAAGTAGTTAGGGACACGCCTCATAGTTATGTGTACACCTCATAGTTATGTGCACAACTCATAGTTATGTGCACGCCTTTTTAGTTATGTGCACACCTCATAGTTATGTGCAAGCCTAAGTAGTTTTGTGCACGGCTCAGTACCTATATGCACGCCTCAATAGATATGTGTACGACTCATAGTTATGTGCACCTCTCAGTAGATATGTGCACGCCTCAGTTGGTATGCACACGCCTCATAGTTATGTGTACACCTCAAAGTTATGTGCACGCCTCATGGTCATTTGCACCCCTCAGTACTTATGTGCACGCCTCATAGTTATGTTCACGCCTCATAGTTATATGCACGCCTCTGTAGTTATGTGCACACCTCATGGTTAAGTGCAAGCCTAAGTAGTTTTGTGCACGCCTCAGTAGTTATGTGCATGCCTCAATTGATATGTGTACGCCTCATAGTTATGTGTACGCCTCAGTAGTTATGTGCACGCCTCATAGTTATATGTACTCCTCATAGTTATGTGCCCGCCTCAGTAGTTATGTTCACGCCTCAGTAGCTATGTGCACGCCTCACAGTTATGTGCACGCCTCAGTAGTTACATGCACGCCTCATAATTATGTGCACGCCTCATAGTTATGTGTAGGACTCATAGTCATGTGTACGCCTCATAGTTATGTGTACGCCTCATAGGTATGTGTATGCCTCATAGTTATGTGCACGCCTCAGTAGTTATGTGTACGCCTCAGTAGTTATGTGCACGCCTCAGTAGTTATGTGCACGCCTCATAGTTATGTGTACACCTCATAGTATGTGCACGCCTCGGTAGTTATGTGCACGCCTCAGTAGTTATGTGTACGCCTCAGTAGGTTTGTGCACGACTCATAGTTATGTGCACGCCTCAGTAACTATATGAACGACTCAATAGTTATGTACACGCATCAAAGTTATGTGCACGCCTCATAGTTATGAGCACCCCTCAGTAGTTATGTGCATGCTTCTGTAGTTATGTGCACTCCTCATTTTTATGTGCACGCCTCAGTAGTTATATGCAAGCCTCAGTAGTTTTGTGCACGCCTCACAGTTATGTGCACGCCGCAGTAGTTATGTGCACGCCTCATTGTTATGTGCACGCCTCAGTAGTTATGTGCACGCCTTAGTAGGTATGTGCACGCCTCATAGTTATGTGCACACCTCATAGTTATGTGCAAGTCTCAGCAGTTATGTGCACGCCTCAGTAGTTATGTGCACGCCTCATAGTTATGTATACACCTCATAGTTATTTGCACGCCTCAGTAGTTATGTGCACGCCTCATAGTTATGTGCACGCCTCATATTTATGTGCACGTCTCATAGTTATATGCACGCTTCAGTAGTTATGTGCAAGCCTTAGTAGTTATGTGCACGCCTCATAGTTATGTGTACTCCTCATAGTATGTGCACGCCTCAGTAGTTATGTACACGCCTCATAGTTATGTGCCCGCCTCAGTAGTTATGTGCACTCCTCAGTAGCTATGTGCACGCCTCATAGTTGTGTGCACCCCTCATAGTTATGTGTAGGACTCATAGCTATGTGTACGCCTCATAGTTATGTGTACGCCTCACAGGTATGTATATGCCAAATAGTTATGTGCACGCCTCAGTAGTTATGTGAACGCCTCAATAGATATGTGTACGCCTCATAGTTATGTGTACGCCTCAGTAGTTATGTTCACGCCTCAGTAGTTATGAGCACGCCTCATAGTTATGTGTACATATCACAGTATGTGCACGTCTCGGTAGTTATGTGCACGCCTCAGTAGTTATGTGTACGCCTCAGTAGGTTTGTGCACGACTCATAGTTATGTGCACGCCTCAGTAACTATATGCACGTCTCAATAGTTATGTACACGCATCAAAGTTATGTGCACGCCTCATAGTTATGAGCACCCCTCAGTAGTTATGTGCATGCCTCAGTAGTTATGTGCACGCCTCTGTATTTGTGCACGCTTCATAGTTACGTGTACACCTCATAGTTATGTGAACGCCTCAGTAGTTATATGCACCCCTACTGAGGTTACGAGCACCTCAGTAGTTATGTGAATGCCTCTGTAGTTATGTGCACTCCTCTGTATTTGTGCACGCCTCATAGTTACGTGTACACCTCATAGTTATGTGCACGCCTCATAGTTACGTGTACACCTCATAGTTATGTGCACGCCTCATAGTTACGTGTACACCTCATAGTTATGTGCACGCCGCAGTAGTTATATGCAAGCCTCAGTAGTTTTGTGCACGCTTCATAGTTATGTGCAAGTCGCAGTAGTTATGTGCACGCCTCATTGTTATGTGCACGCCTCAGTAGTTATGTGCACGCCTTAGTAGGTATGTGCACGCCTCATAGTTATGTGCACACGTCATAGTTATGTGCAGGCCTCAGTAGTTATGTGCACGCCTCAGTAGTTATGTGCACGCCTCATAGTTATGTACACGCCTCATAGTTATGTATACACCTTATAGTTATTTGCACGCCTCAGTAGTTATGTGCACGCCTTATAGTTATGTGCACGCCTCATATTTATGTGCACGTCTCATAGTTATATGCACGCCTCAGTAGTTATGTGCACGCCTCAGTAGTTATGTGCACGCCGCAGTAGTTATGTGCACGCCTCATAGTTATGTGTACACCTCATAGTATGTGCACGTCTCGGTAGTTATGTGCACGCCTCAGTAGTTATGTGTACGCGTCAGTAGGTTTGTGCACGACTCATAGTTATGTGCACGCCTCAGTAACTATATGCACGCCTCAATAGTTATGTACACGCATCAGAGTTATGTGCACGCCTCATAGTTATGAGCACCCCTCAGTAGTTATAAGCATGCCTCAGTAGTTATGTGCACGCCTCTGTATTTGTGCACGCTTCATAGTTACGTGTACACCTCATAGTTATGTGAACGCCTCAGTAGTTATATGCACCCCTACTGAGGTTACGAGCACCTCAGTAGTTATGTGCATGCCTCTGTAGTTATGTGCACTCCTCTGTATTTGTGCACGCCTCATAGTTACGTGTACACCTCATAGTTATGTGCACGCCTCAGTAGTTATATGCAAGCCTCAGTAGTTTTGTGCACGCTTCATAGTTATGTACAAGTCGCAGTAGTTATGTGCACGCCTTATTGTTATGTGCACGCCTCAGTAGTTATGTGCACGCCTTAGTAGGTATGTGCACGCCTCATAGTTATGTGCACGCGTCATAGTTATGTGCAGGCCTCAGTAGTTATGTGCACGCCTCAGTAGTTATGTGCACGCCGCAGTAGTTATGTGCACGCCTCATAGTTATGTGTACACCTCATAGTATGTGCACGCCTCGGTACTTATGTGCACGCCTCAGTAGTTATGTGTACGCCTCAGTAGGTTTGTGCACGACTCATAGTTATGTGCACGCCTCAGTAACTATATGTACGCCTGAAAAGTTATGTATACGCATCAAAGTTATGTGTACACCTCATAGTTATGTGCACGCCTCAGTAGTTTTGTGCACGCCTCATTAGTTATGTGCACGCCTCAGTAGTTATATGCACCCTCAGTAGTTATGTACACACCTCCTAGTTATGTGTACACCTCAGAGTTATGTGCACGCCTCATGGTTATGTGCACATCTCAGTACTAATGTGCACGCCTCATAGTTATGTGCACGCCTCATAGTTATGTGCACAACTCAAAGTTATGTGCACGCCTCAGTAGTTATGTGCACATATCATAGTTATGTGCAAGCCTAACTAGTTTTGTGCACACCTCAGTAGTTATGTGCACACATCATAGTTATGTGCTCGCCTCAGTATTTATGTGCACGCCTCAGTATTTATGTGCACGCCTCAGTAGTTATGTGCAAGCCTCATAGTTATGTATACACCTCATAGTTATGTGCACGCCTCAGTAGTTATGTGCACGCCTCAGTAGTTATGTGCACGCCACATAGTTATGTACACGCATCAAAGTTATGTGCATGCCTCATAGTTATGTGCACCCGTTTATAGTTATGTGCACGCTTAGTAGTTATGTTCACGCCTCTTTATTTGTGCACGCCTCATAGTTACTAGTACACCTCATAGTTATGTGCACGCCTCAGTAGTTATATGCACGCCTCAGTAGTTTTGTGCACGCCTCATAGTTATGTGCACGCCGCAGTAGTTATGTGCACGCCTCATAGTTATGTGTACGCCTCCGTAGTTATGTGCACGCCTCAGTAGGTATGTGCACGCCTCATAGTTATGTGCTCACCTCATAGTTATGTGCACGCCTCAGTAGTTATGTGCACGCCTCAATAGTTATGTGCACGCCTCATGGTTATGTATACACCTCATAGTTATGTGCACGCCTCAGTAGTTATGTGCATGCCTCATAGTTATGTTCACGCCTCATATTTATTTGCACTTCTCATAGTTATATGCACGCCTCAGTAGTTATGTGCACGCCTTAGTAGTTATGTGCACGCCTCAGTAGTTATGTTCACGCCTCATAGTTATGTGTACACCTCATAGTATGTGCACGCCTCAGTAGTTATGTGCACGCCTCAGTAGGTATGTGCACGCCTTAGTAGTTATGTGTACGCCTCAGTAGGTTTGTGCACGACTCATAGTTATGTGCACGCCTCCGTAACTATATGCACGCCTCAACAGTTATGTATACGCATCAAAGTTATGTGCACGCCTCATAGTTATGTGCACCCCTCAGTAGTTATGTGCACGCCTAAGTAGTTATGTGCACGGCTCAGTATTTGTGCGCGCCTCATAGTTATGTGCACGCCTCAGTAGTTATGTGCACGCCTCAGTAGTTATGTGCACGCCTCATAGTTATGTGCACGCCTCATATTTATATGCACATCTCATAGTTATGTGCACGCCTCAGTAGTTATGTGCACGCCTTATTAGTTATGTGCACGCCTCAGTTGTTATGTGCACGACTCATAGTTATGTGCACGCCTCAATAGTTATGTTTACGCATCAAAGTTATGTGTATACCTCATAGTTATGTGCACGCCTCAGTACTTATGTGCTCGCTTCATTAGTTATGTGCACGCCTCAGTAGTTATGTGCACGCCTCTTAGTTTTGTGCACGCCTCATAGTTATGTGCACCTCTCAGTAGATATGTGCACGCCTCAGTAGTTATGTACACGCCTCATAGTTATGTGTACACCTTATAGTTATGTGCACGCCTCATGGTTATGTGCACCCCTCAGTACTTATGTGCACGCCTCATAGTTATGTGCACAACTCATAGTTATGTGCACGCCTCAGTAGTTATGTGCACACATCATAGTTATGTGCAAGCCTAAGTAGTTTTGTGCACGCCTCAGTAGTTATGTGCACGCCTCAGTAGCTATGTGCACGCCTCATATTTATGTGCTCGGCTCAGTAGTTATATGCACTCCTCATAATTATGTGCACGCCTCATAGTTATGTGTACGACTCATAGTTATGTGCACGCCTTATAGTTATGTGCACGCCTCAATAGATTTGTTTACGCCTCATAGTTATGTGCACGCCTCATGGTTATGTATACACCTCATAGTTATGTACACCTCTCATAGTTATGTGCACGCCTCATAGTTATGTGCACGCCTCATAGTTATGAGTACGCCTCGGTAGTTATGTGCACGCCTCATAGTTATGTGCACGCCTCATAGTTATGAGCACGCCTCATAGTTATGTATACACCTCATAGTTATGTACACCTCTCATAGTTATGTGCACGCCTCATAGTTATGTATACGACTCAGTAGTTATGTGCACGCCTGATAGTTATGTGCACGCCTATAAGTAACGCCGGTAAGATGTCTGGTACTATAGAGGAGCAGAGTAGCGCTGGTAAGGTGGCTGGTACTATAGAGGAGCAGAGTAGCGCTGGTAAGATGGCTGGTACTATAGAGTAGCAGAGTAGCACTGGTAAGATGGCTGGTACTATAGAGGAGCAGAGTAGCGTCGGTAAGATGGCTGGTACTATAGAGGAGCAGAGTAGCGCTGGTAAGATGGCTGGTACTATAGAGGAGCAGAGTAGCGCTGGTAAGATGGCTGGTACTATAGAGGAGCAGAGTAGCACTGGTAAGATGGCTGGTACTATAGAGGAGCAGAGTAGCGTCGGTAAGATGGCTGGTACTATAGAGGAGCAGAGTAGCACTGGTAAGATGGCTGGTACTATAGAGGAGCAGAGTAGCGCTGGTAAGATGGCTGGTACTATAGAGGAGCAGAGTAGCGTCGGTAAGATGGCTGGTACTATAGAGGAGCAGAGTAGCGTCGGTAAGATGGCTGGTACTATAGAGGAGCAGAGTAGCGTCGGTAAGATGGCTGGTACTATAGAGGAGCAGAGTAGCGCTGGTAAGATGGCTGGTACTATAGAGGAGCAGAGTAGCGTCGGTAAGATGGCTGGTACTATAGAGGAGCAGAGTAGCGCTGGTAAGATGGCTGGGTTTATAGAGGAGCAGAGTAGCACTGGTAAGATGGCTGGGTTTATAGAGGAGCAGAGTAGCACTGGTAAGATGGCTGGTACTATAGAGGAGCAGAGTAGCGTCGGTAAGATGGCTGGTACTATAGAGGAGCAGAGTAGCGCCGGTAAGGTGTCTGGTACTATAGAGGAGCAGAGTAGCTCCGGTAAGATGGCTGGTACTATAGAGGAGCAGAGTAGCGTCGGTAAGATGGCTGGTACTATAGAGGAGCAGAGTAGCTCCGGTAAGATGGCTGGTACTATAGAGGAGCAGAGTAGCGTCGGTAAGATGGCTGGTACTATAGTGGAGCAGAGTAGCGCTGGTAAGGTGTCTGGTACTATAGAGGAGCAGAGTAGCTCCGGTAAGATGGCTGGTACTATAGAGGAGCAGAGTAGCACTGGTAAGATGGCTGGTACTATAGAGGAGCAGAGTAGCGTCGGTAAGATGGCTGGTACTATAGAGGAGCAGAGTAGCGTCGGTAAGATGGCTGGTACTATAGAGGAGCAGAGTAGCGTCGGTAAGATGGCTGGTACTATAGAGGAGCAGAGTAGCGTCGGTAAGATGGCTGGTACTATAGAGGAGCAGAGTAGCGCTGGTAAGATGGCTGGTACTATAGAGGAGCAGAGTAGCACTGGTAAGATGGCTGGTACTATAGAGGAGCAGAGTAGCACCGGTAAGATGGCTGGTACTATAGAGGAGCAGAGTAGCGTCGGTAAGATGGCTGGTACTATAGAGGAGCAGAGTAGCGCCGGTAAGGTGTCTGGTACTATAGAGGAGCAGAGTAGCTCCGGTAAGATGGCTGGTACTATAGAGGAGCAGAGTAGCACTGGTAAGATGGCTGGTACTATAGAGGAGCAGAGTAGCGCCGGTAAGGTGTCTGGTACTATAGAGGAGCAGAGTAGCGCTGGTAAGATGGCTGGTACTATAGAGGAGCAGAGTAGCTCCGGTAAGATGGCTGGTACTATAGAGGAGCAGAGTAGCACTGGTAAGATGGCTGGTACTATAGAGGAGCAGAGTAGCGCCGGTAAGGTGTCTGGTACTATAGAGGAGCAGAGTAGTACCGGTAAGATGGCTGGTACTATAGAGGAGCAGAGTAGCGCTGGTAAGATGGCTGGGAAAGTCATTCACATGATTGTGAATGATTTGTGTTGAAAATCATTTGAACTGAACCGAATACAAAGAAGGAAGAAGACCTCGCGTCAATGCTAGAGGAACGTTGTGTTGTCTACAGTATTACTTGAGGTTTATACCTCCTCAACCTCACTACTAATACCTGGTGGCCACTCGCTCTTGGTGTGGGCCTTAACTTGCCTGCTGGTGGTAATGAAGAAGTAATTACGTGAGGTACTTGTGAAGAATACGACAGTGTAAATTACGGTGTAGTGAGTTAAGAGTGGTAGATGGAATTTTTAAATTAATTTTCATAATAAAAGTAGGAAATGAACCGTTGGCATGGTGACGCGCTGGCCCCTGTGTGTGTGACGAGAGAATCCTAATAGTATTATATCTACCATTCACACCTGCCGACTCATACATCATCCGTCTATATTTCATATGCACATATTGCATGTGGCATTTATGTATGATACATGTGTGTTATCTATGTGGAAGGTATCTACAATTTTGTTACACACCTGTATATAATGTGTTTTGTCTATACCACCTGTACAGGTGATCGCCTGCTGTCACAAGTGTGTGTAGTTGTGATGTTATCTTCTTCCTACTGTGCCTTGTTCAGGGAGGCTATCTATCGTCTACCTCTGTCTGTTGAGCATGAATATGAAACCACTGCACATGAGAAGTCCGGTAGTACAGTCAAGTTCGTTCTCGACTCACAATTGAAAATTACGGGTTCGAAACCCGGGCGGCAGAGAAATGGTAGGGCGCGTTTCCTGTCACCTGATGCACCTTTCCCCTCAGCAGTACATATGTACCCAGGAGTTAGTCAGCTTATTATGGGGTTGCCTCCTGGGCGGGGTCAGTAATACGTCCCTGGGGAGGACCTTAGGTATAAGCCTAACACGCACTGAATGTATAGCCTGGCTTCCTGTCCCACGGTACAATAAATTATTAATAACATGTCAGCTTTGTTGCACAAGATATTTACAATTATTATGTAAATATGTTTGCTTGATTATTTAATGAATTCCCTCCCATCTGATTAAAACTCTATGTGCTTAGCTCTATGTGCTCTATAATATTATGTGCTTAGCTCTATGTGTCCTATATTACTATGTACTTAGCTCTATGTGCTCTATATTATTATGTGCTTAGCTCTATGTACACTATATTATGTGCTTAGCTCTATGTGCTCTATATTATTATAGAGCACATAGAGCTAAGCACATAAGTTTTATGTGCATATAAGCATAACTTATTGCTTAACTCTATGGGCTCTATATTACTATGTGCTTGGCTATATTATGTGCTTAGCTCTATGTGTTCTATATTATTATGTGCTTAGCTCTATGTGTTCTATATTACTATGTACTTACCTCTATGTGCTCTATATTATTATGTGCTTAGCTCTATATTACTATGTACTTAGCTCTATGCGCTCTATATTATTATGTGCTTAGCTCTATTTGCTCTATATTACTATGTACTTAGCTCTATGCGCTCTATATTATTATGTGCTTAGCTCTATGTGCTCTATATTATTATGTACTTAGCTCTATGTACTCTATATTATTATGTGCTTAGCTCTATGTGCTCTATATTATTATGTGCTTAGCTCTATGTGCTCTATATTATTATGTGCTTAGCTCTATGTGCTCTATATTATTATGTGCTTAGCTCTATGTGCTCAATATTACTATGTGCTAAGCTCTATGTGCTCTATATTATTATGTGCTTAGCTCTATGTGCTCTATATTATTATGTGCTTAGCTCTATGTGTTCTATATTATTATGTGCTTAGCTCTATGTGTTCTATATTATTATGTGCTTAGCTCTATGTGTTCTATATTACTATGTACTTACCTCTATGTGCTCTATATTATTATGTGCTTAGTTTTAAGTGATCTATATTATTATGTGCTAAGCTGTATGTGCTCTATATTATTATGTGCTAAGCTGTATGTGCTCTATATTACAGTTAACACAGTAATTAGTCAATACGATTATGAAAGTGAATTATCCAGTGTTAAAGGAGGACATTCTTTGTGAGAAGAGTTATTATTCAGTTCAACTTTCACATGTTCGTCGGGTTGATTGTGCTCTGCTCCACGTTATATAAGGACAATTAAAGCCCTAACCGTGTATACTGCGATTTTTCTTATTAAATAAATTAATGATTTTTTTATTAAATAAATTTTTATACTTAGATTTATATTAGAGTAAATTTCTAGATTTACTTAGATTTATATGTCATCTTTTTTTTCTTGGAATTATCTATTTGAGCTCACTTTGTTTTCTTAGGGTCATACTAATTATAGGATTTTAATTAACCATTGCTAAGCTAATTATCTTTAAGATCATTTTACTTTATGATTATTATTTTTCTTATTATTTTTTATTTTACATTTATATTGTCAGTCTCTACTGATTTTTTGTTTTTTCTTTTATCTAACTTCTGTGTCCTTCCTGGATATCTATTAGATCTTTATTTTACTTCTAATTTGTTACTATTTTATTGTATTTGCTTCTATTCTTGTGTTTTGCTTTATCGTGTATCTTGTATCGTGATCCCTCTGCATCTCCATGCACACTGATATTGATCCTGATCAAAATCTTCTGTCTCATATCTACACCAACCAGCACATTGATCATCATTATTGCAAGTATTTCACAGCACACCAGGCTAAAAACAAACTTCAAAATAGTACCTGTTTATCAGTTTACAACCAAAATGTTAGATCACTTGGTAAACATTTTGACGATTTAAATGCATTACTCACAGCACTAGGTACTAACTTATCGTTCATTATTTTAACAGAAACTTGGCTAAATAAAGACTATACCCAACTCTACAACTTAGCTGGTTATAAAGCCATTCATAACTGTAGGCCTAATAAAAAAGGTGGTGGCACAGCTATATATTACCGAGATTCATTTATCTGCAACAGTGTCATTAGTGACAGAGATGACTACTGTGAATATACTTTTGCTCAGTTTACAATTAAACCCCTTAAATCCCCTTTGACTATTGGAGCCATCTATAGATTTCCTAATACCAACATAGCTTCTTTCTCAGACAACCTAAGGAATCTTATTATAAACAACAATCTCAACAAAAACCACATCATTCTGGGAGGAGACTTCAATATTGACCTGGGTCAACAAAATTGCTCTCAAGTTGACTATTTCCTTAACAGCATGAGCTCTTGTATGCTAATTCCCACAATCACCAAACCTACCCGAGTCACTTAAACATCAGCCACTACCTGGGATCACATATGGACAAACATAACAGCTCCCCTTCTATCTGGTATAATCTACGACAGAACAACTGACCACTATCCTACCTTTCTCATAGCGAACATGGACATAACACCACCAAAAAGCAAGAAACTTCCATTTAGGCTACACAGTGAATCAGCTTTAGACAATCTTACAGAGGCACTTTACAATATTAACTGGGATTCTGAATTCAATAATACCCAGGATATAAATTCATTAGCTAACCTCTTCCTCTCCAAAACTCTAAGCCTCTACAACCTTCATTGTCCCCTCCTTACCAAGCAAGTAACTGACAAAAGATTAAACAATCCATGGCTCACAAGTGGTATTCTCAACTCAATCAACAAGAAAAATGAATATGAAAAGAAACTTAGGATTGGCCTAGTTTCAAAGGAAGTAGCTAAAAGGCACTCATCAATGCTTACCAGTATCATAAGAAAGGCAAAACTTGCATATTATGTGAATAAATTCAATGAAGCAAAAGGCAACATGAAAAGCACTTGGAAAACAATCTCTAGTATCCTAGGAACTAAACAACACTTACATAACCAAATAAAACTCTACAAGGATGGGGATATACCGTAAACTGATTTAGAAATGGCAAATGAATTTAATAGTTTCTTTTCATCGGTTGGTGCTAATCTTGCCAGTAAAATCCCACAGACTCAGACACATATCTCTCAGGCAGCTATCCAAACTCTCTTCGCCTTTCATCAATCAGCCCTGCAGATGTTGTGTCCATCATACACTCTCTAAAAACCAAGACAGGGAACACCAGTGAAATTCCGTTCATTGTATACATGAGCGCCTCCCATGCCCTTGCCACACCCATAGCACTACTGTTCAACAAATCAATAATGTCACACCTTCCCTGATATCCTAAAAAAAGCAAGAGTAACGCCAGTCCATAAAGGAGGCAATCCAACGGACATAAACATTTATAGACCAATATCAAATCTACCCATTCTATCAAAAATATTTGAAAAAAATATTTACAAACAGCTCTATTCCTACCTCGTAAAACTCGACATACTCAGCCCCTGCCGGCTTCCGGGCCCAAAAGAGCACCAATGATGCAATCATTAGTCTCCTTGACGTAATCTACTCAGCCCTTGACAAAAATGAGTTTCCGATTGGACTCTTCATTGACCTAAGAAAAGCCTTTGATACTGTTAATCAGAACTACCTCTTACTTAAACTCCAGCATTATGGAATCCGTGGCCTTGCCCTTGACTACATCCGATCCTATCTTAGTGACAGACACCAATGTGTAACCATCAATGATACAACTTCTTCCACTCTACCAATTACCGTTGGAGTGCCACAGGGCAGTATCTTAGGACCTCTTCCATTTCATATATATATAAATGATCTGCCTAATGTCTCTAATATTCTTAAACCTATATTGTTTGCTGACGATACTACCCTTATCTATTCAGACCCCAACCCTCATACACTAAATAATGTTGTGAATAATGAATTAAAAAAAGTCCACTTATGGATGTCAACTAACAAACTAGCATTAAACATAGAAAAGACTTACTACATCTTATTTGGAAGCAAATCATCAAATGCAATTCAGCTACAGATAGACAACATTAACATCAGTAATAAAAATGATGGCAAGTTTCTTGGCCTATTCCTAGACAAGAGACTCAACTTCAGCACCCACATTCAACACATAACTAAGAAAGTCTCTAAGACAGTTGGTATACTCTCTAAAATAAGATATTACGTTCCTAACTCTCCTCTCCTCTCACTATATTTTGCACAAATCTACCCCAATCTTAATTATGGTATCTGTGCATGGGGAACTACCACTGCAAACCACCTTAAGCCCATCATCACCAAGCAAAAATCTGCTATCAGAATAATAACTAACTCTGCTTTCAGACAACACTCAGCTCCCTTGTTTAAATCCCTAAATTTGCTAAATATTAACTCCCTCCACACATTCTCTTGTGTCAACTACATTTACAAAACCCTATTCATAAATGCAAACCATGAAACTCTCCCTGGACAGATGTAATAGGACCCATTATCACCACACCAGAAATAAATCTCTTCAATATCCCCAGGGTCAAACTTAATCTGTGTAAACACTCTATGCAAATTAAGGGACCTAGTCTATGAACTCACTCCCTAGTGAATTGAAAAGCTGTCAAACTTTTGCCTTATTTAAAAGCAAAACCAAAAAGTACCTAATTTCATCTTCTTAGTTTCCTACACTGAGCTTTAAATTTGCTCTGTACCTAGTGTTACCCAATCTCCCAATTTTTATGTACTTAACCCAATTAACTTAATCATTGTGTTCATTGCTGTCTTCTTTTATGTGCTAGCCATATGCTGTATTGTGCCTACCAATTTTTGTCAACTACCATTCAAGCTGTCATTGCAATCAATCTGAGCTACCTATGTGCTTTAATATACCTACAATTTTCTCTCATCTTTTTTTTCTTGCCTTGTAACTGTTATCATTTTTCATAAATTTTGCAAGTATTTACCTACTTAAAATTTTCTAAGATTAAAGACCTGCCCGAAACGCTGCGCGTACTAGTGGCTTTACAAGATTGTAATTGCCATATTATGTATCACAATCCCAATGTACCTTCTTGTATATATATAAATAAAAAATAAATAAATAAATAAATGCTGAACAAACACGCATACTTCTGAATTTTTCTCTCTACAAATAAATTATTCGGTTTAAATATCCTACACATGTATTATAATGAGCGTATATTTTATGTGAGAAATGGATAGGTATGCAAACCTGTCCAACCAACTGGGCGGCACGGTATAACGACGGTCTCGCTTCCTGCAGGTCGGTGTTCAATCCCCGACCTTCTATGCGTGTGGGAAGCCACCATTCCTTTCTCTGTCCGATTCTAAATCTTTATCCTCATATCCATTCCAAGTCCTATATAGTTCTTAAGGGTTACCACTCTCTCCTGATAATTATCTTAACTTACCTATGGATACCTAATAAGAGGATAAGGTCCAATTATAATGGATCCTCTCACAGACTAGGCTGCAAGAACCTAATAAAGTTGATACTCTTTGTAAGCAATAAGTAAATAAAAACATGTTGGACGTAGGTTTGGGCTATCAGATAAGATTATAAAAATATAATTAAATGAGATTTGAAGACAGCAGATTGGTGCAAACAGGAACAAGCAAATCTATTGTTTATTACTACAAAATGTTTGAAACAAATCACCTGTTGTGAGCAAGTAACAAAATCAGGATACTAAGAGAAGTTTCCACAGTTCATCTATAACTTGGTCTAAATATCTCTGGACGTTCATCTTTGTATAGTGAGTAACGTGAAGGGACGCAAAATACATCAATAAACCATATATTATGCCAAAATAGTGCCATTTATGGATAAATCTAAATTTATCTATAAATCTAAATTAATAAATAATGCTGCGAAGACTAAAATCATTAATATCAACTCTTCTATTATTCTGTAAAGTCACACACTGAAAATAATTTAAGTTAAGTATTACTAATTTAAGACTGAAAATAATTTATGTATTATTAAACGAGTTACCTTCAGTGTATTATAATTCACAGACTCGCAGTGCAAGTAGTTTAATACTAGTTATAATTATCATTAATTATGAAGCATGCACATAACTATGAGGCATGCACATAACAGTGAGGCGTGCACATAACAATGAGGCGTGCACATAACAATGAGGCGTGCACATAACAATGAGGCGTGCACATAACAATGACGCGTGCACATAACTATGAGGCGTGCACATAACTATGAGGCGTACACATAACTATGAGGCGTACACATAACTATGAGACGTACACATAACTATGAGGCGTACACATAAATATGAGGCGTACATATAACTGTGAAGCGTACACATAACTATGAGGCGTACACATAACTATGAGGTGTGTACATAACTATAAGGCGTGCACACAACTATGAGGCGTGTACATAACTATGAGGAGTGCACATAACTACGAGGCGTGCACATAACTATGAGGCGTGCACATAACTATGAGACATGCACATGACTGAGGCGTACACATAACTATGAGGCATGCACATAACTATGAGGCGTGCACATAACTACTGAGGCGTGCACATAACTATGAGGCGTGCACATAACTATGAGGCGTGCACATAACTACTGAGGCGTGCACATAACTATGAGGCGTGCACATAACTATGAGACGTGCACATGACTGAGGCGTACACATAACTATGAGGCATGCACATAACTATGAGGCGTGCACATAACTACTGAGGCGTGCACATAACTATGAGGCGTGCACATAACTATGAGGCGTGCACATAACTATGAGACGTGCACATGACTGAGGCGTACACATAACTATGAGGCGAGCACATAACCATGAGGTGTACACATAACTATGAGGTGTGCACATAACTATGAGGCGAACACATAACTATGAGGCGTGCATATAACCATGAGGCGTGCACATAACTATGAGGCGTGAGTAGTAGGGATGGCAACGTACAGGTGATATTTTGTTTTGGGAAAACATCCTGCGTGTGAGCCATGGTTTTCAGGTTCCAATATCCCGCGTGTGAGCCAGGGTTTTGAGGTCCAATATCCCGCGTGTGAGCCAGGGTTTTCAGGTAAATTTTGTCAGTCACAGATTTTAGAAGTTGTTAAAAGTTGTTATGATGAAAATAATGTCATACGAGTTTGTTAAGAGTTCTTATGATGAAAATAATGTCATACGAGTTTGTTAAAGTTCTTATGGGAGAATTTTTTCAGAGTTCTTACCGATAATAAACAGATATTTAGGCTGTATAGGT
This sequence comes from Procambarus clarkii, assembly GCF_040958095.1. NCBI lineage: Eukaryota > Metazoa > Arthropoda > Malacostraca > Decapoda > Cambaridae > Procambarus > Procambarus clarkii. The sequence continues at coordinate 20,268,230 of NC_091151.1, read as the reverse complement.
TTAAGTTGGAATCTTACTTAGAAACTAGTATATTGCTATATATCTGAATCATTTCATTGCCTTCCCCTCCCCCTGCATCTCCCGCTCATACCTCACACCCCCTCCCTCCCCCCTTACCTCACAATCTCTCGCGTCACCTGTGTTTACCTTACGGCCCCAGTCAGACGCTGCCTTCAGGTCACCTCTTTAATCTTATCTTATCTTCTCCATAATATCTGGACCATCCCTCTCCTTCATATTGCTCATTCATAGTTCCTTTTCATTAAACTAGTCAGTTTTACATATATAAACAAAGTCAGGGTCTAGCTCACGTTCCCGCCTTAGTATTACTAATACATCTTCTTTAGTACCCAATCATTTTCTTCGAGATTTAAAACACAGCTATTTCAAATGTATTAAAATACAATAATTTTGTTATCGAGCTCCAGCTCCTGTTCCCCGCCTTAGTCCCCTGTCGTATAATGAGTACTAACAGTCTAATCCCTCTAAAATTTAAATAATCATATTTCAAACGTAGTTCAATACAGTAATTTAGTTACCAAACTCTAGCTCTTGTCCTCCGCCTTAGCTCTCTCTCGTATCTTCATTAATACCTATTCAAATTTCCCGAAATATCTACCCGCTGCTTTTTCAGACATAGTTTAGTAAATGCAAACAGTTACCGAACTCTAGCTCTTATCCTCCACCTTAGCTCTCTCTCGTATCTTCGTTAATACCTAATCAAATTCCCTGAAATTTTAACCCTCTGTATTTCAGACACAGTAAAATAAGATCAAGTCAGTTACTGAGCTCCAGCTCTCATCCCCCACCTTACTTCCCTCTCGTGTCTTCGGTAAGATCCTATCAAATTCCCTTAAATTTATACCCTCTGTATTTCAGACATAGCAAATAGGATCCAAACAATTATCAAACTCTAGCTCTTGTCCCCCCAGCTTAGTTCATTTGTACAAGATCGTTAGTAACAGACTAATTTTCCCGAAATTTAAAGCAGACATACTTCAAAGTTAGTAAATAAGATCAAGTCAGTTACTGAGCTCCAGCTCTCGTCCCCACCTTAGTTCTCTCTCGTATCTTTGTAAATAACCCATCAATTTCCCTGAAATTTTTTACCCTCTGTATTTCAGACATTGTAAATATAATGTATACAATTATAAAACTCTAGCTCTTGTCCTCTGTCCAAGTTCACTCCTGTAAATTCATTACTATCAGTCCAAATTCCCCTGAGATTTAAACACCCAACTACATTTTCAGACATAGTAAATAAAAGCCAGTTCAGTTACCGAGTTTCAACTCTTGTTCCCCCGCTTATCTCATTTTATACAAGTTCTTTATTCTCCAACTAAATCACCTGAGATTTAAGATCACCTTATTTCTAACCTAGTAAAATTAATCAGGGCATTAGCAAAGCTCCATTTCCTCAGCCTTAGATCATCAGAAATAAATATATTCGATCAAGTCCATCTCCAGCCTAACTCTTTATCCGAGTAGTCACATAACCCCAACCTGTGTTATTATCTTTCATCCCCTCTCACATTCCTCTGTCTCATCCAAGTCTCATAAATTTAAATGTAGCTGTTAATTTTCTTTCTTTCCCGTTCATAGCATTTTCTCTGTAAGTTCAGATCAGTACTTAGTCTTACATATTCTTTAGTTCTTTCCATTTTATACAAGACTTAAACAACTATTACTGTGTCCCCTATCTTATTTAAACATGACTCATATGTAAATATACCCAACTCCTTCCATCCATTACAAGTCCTAGCGTGTTCACCGCCCAACTCACTACGCTTTTTCTACTTTACATGTTGTAGCTTTTTTCCGAACATCTTGATACCATCCCTTACAATCTCTCAATCCTTTACACGTCCCAGCATGTTCCCCCGCCCAACTTTCAACCCTTTCTTACAATTTTCCTCCATCCCTCAGCTACATGTTCTTACCCGTTCATTACAGTCCACTACATATTCTCTATTCATCTTTTTACTAATTCGTAAAACTAGTTTTTTCTGTCATTTTAGTAAGTAAGTAGATCATCGTTATTAACAACAACAACAGTAACATTACTAATTCACAGTGAGTTACTACAGAGCATGTAGTAGTTATCCATTTTTCAAATAAGGTCAATATAAATCATTCTAAGACATCTTCGTACAATTAAAGATACTTGCCTGTTCACTAGGTCATTACTTACAGTAACATCTTAAGGCATTGTTTTCATAACTCAGCTTTATTAAACATACACCTTCAGTAGTAAAAGTTCTCTATGTTCTTCACAAGTTCATTGTTCATTCTTTGTATTCCCTATTCTCCTTATCGTGTTTTCATGTTCTCTGTAAGTTCATATTCCCAGCATGATCACTGTATTCATCAACTTTTCTTACATGTGTTCTTTGCCATGTTCCCCATATGTTCTCTATGTTCATTCCCTTACATGTTATTTAACGTTCCTTATCTAAACTTATTATCCAATCAACTAAAAATAGTCAGAATTAGCCTCGTTCAACACAGTTCTTAACTAAAATAACTTTTCTCTTAGCTAAAAATTGTCAAAAGGAACTTTCCAATACTGTTCATAACTAACTTTATCCTTCGTCAAGTAACTGAAAATAGTCTTGTTCATCATGTTTCATTGTCATTTCTTAACTAAACTTATTCCATAGTTCCAACACGGTTCTTAACTAACTTTATCCATCGTCAATCAACTAAAAATAATAACTTTCATCGTGTTTTAACTAAAAAGTATTCATCAGTCAACTAAAAAATAGTTACTTCATCATGTTTCCCTGTCATTTCTTAACCGAAATATCACTTCTCTCATCTGAAAATAGTTATGTGTAGCCTCTTTCCAACACTGTTCTTAACTAAAGTAACCTTTCACTTCGCTAAAAAATAGTCAAGGAAACTTCTTTCAACGCTTTCGTAACTAAAATTATATGTCGTCAAGTAAGAAAAAATAGCCAAAGATATCTATCATCGCTGTTCTTAACTGACATTTATACTTTGTGGAACACTAAATAGTCACTGTCATCATATTTTTCATGTCTTTCCTCAGCTAAAATAGTCAAATGCAACTTTTTTTCAGCACTTTCGTAAAAATTATATTTCTTTATGTAAGAAAAATAGTCAAAGGTGCTGTCCGTGACACCAAAGTTACTCTTCGAGAAATCAAAGACACTCTTCAATACATCAAGGACTTACTCAAAGACACCAAAGTTGCACTCAAAGACATCCTTTGAGACATCAAAGACATCCTTTAAGACATCAAAGACACCTCTCGAGGCATCAAAGACACTCTCAAACACACCAAAATGCACTCTTCGAGGTATCAAAGTTATTCTTCGAAACATAAAAGTTGTTCTGTAAGATATCTTCGTTCATCAAACTTATTCTCAGAGATATCAAAAGTTATTCTCAGAACAATCAAAAGTTATTCTAAGACAACAAAAGTTATTCTCAGAGTTAAAAGTTATTCTATTCTCTATACATAGAGTGAACATACAGGGAAAATGGTAGAAAACAGAGAAAAATTGAGAAAAACAGGTGAAAAAAATTTGAACTGAGCATGCTGCAAATACTTGCTGAACATGAAGTGAACACAGAAAACATGGATGAGAATACAAAGAACACAGTGAATATAGAGAAAATATGAAAATACAGTAGGATTATTGAAGATTGGATAAGTTGGGGATGAGAAGGTAAGGGAGGGAAAGGGTACGGCGAGATTTTGACAGTGTGATTATTGCTTACATGGGTAAACAAAAGGTATTGAAGGTAAGGTGTTATATGACCGTGTGAATATTACATAGCTGAGTACAAAAAGGGTATTAAAGGAAATGATATTTACTTTGATAGACTGGAGAGAGGCTTGATCTTAAATAATTTGAAGTACATTGAACTAAGTGAAGAACATGAGTTGGAACTCTGTAATTTCAGTTTGATTTATTTGCAGGGGGTCTGAAAATGTAGTTGGGTGTTTAAATCTCTGGGGGATTTCGACTGATGGTAATGAATTTACATGAGTGAACTTTGACAGAGGACAAGAGCTAGAGTTTTATAATTGTTTATATCATATTTACTATGTCTGAAATACAGAGAGTAAAAATTTCAGGGAAATTGATGGGTTATTTACAAAGATACGAGAGAGAACTAAGGTGGGGGACGAGAGCTGGAGCTCGTCAACTGTTCTGATCTTATTTACGATGTCTGAAATACAGAGGGAAAAAATTTCAGGGGAATTGATAGGATATTATCAAAGACTTGAGGGGGAAGTAGGGTGGGGGACGAGAGCTGGAGCTCAGTAACTGACTTGATCTTATTTACTACGTCTGAAATATGACTGTTTAAAATTTCAGGGGGATTGGACTGCTAGTAGCGAAAATGTGGTCTCTGTCAAATTTGGGTCTTCAATTGGACTCTGATTAATTTCGATCATGAACTGGACTCTGAATATTTTTGGCACAAAGTGGACTCTGGCGAATTTTTGGTATAAACTGGACTCTGATGAAAATTGGGTAGAAAATGGACTCTGTCAAATTTTGTAGATTACAGGACTCTGAATATTTTTGGCCACAAACTGGACTCTGACGAATTTCTGTTGATAATTGGACTCTGATTATTTTTGGGTATAAACTGGACTCTGACAAATTTTGCTCACAGAGTGGACTCTGTTAATTTTCAGGGTAAAACTTGACTCTGATTATTTCAGGCATAAACAGAATTCTGATGAAATTTAAGCTTTAAACTGTCTCTGACTAATTTTGCTAAAAAGTGGACTCTGAAGAACTTTGAGCTTAAACTAATTTTCTGTCTTAAATGCTTATAAACTAAATGTTATGGCTAAGATGTCTGTTTTCCTTAACAAAACGTCTAAGACAATATTCTCTGAAAATGGTCTTTTGACAAAACTCGGTCATAAACATATAAATAAACTTCTATGATTATTTGAAACTCTGAAACATTTTCTTAAAACTGAACTCTGAAAAAATTTGAATTTCCCCCTTAGGAACGGTTAACAAACTTCAATGAAATTATTCTCAGAAAAATGGTCTTTGAAAAATCCGCGGTTTTTAAAACTGGTAAAATATGTCCGTAGAGTTTATCTGAAAAACCCTGGGTAATAAACACGATATTTCTAAATTTTTCTGTACGATTATCCTACTTATTTTCCTCATAAGAACGTTTAACAAACTTCTAAAATCTCAGAAATTATTTTCCTCATAAGAATTCCTTACTTCCAAATCACTGACTGCCCAAATTTACCTGAAAACCCCTGGGTAATAAACACAATATTTCCCAGAAACAAAATATCATCTCTACGCCGCCATCCCTACTACTCACGCCTCATAGTTATGTGTACGCCTCATAGATATGTGTACGCCTCATAGTTATGTGTACGCCTCATAGTTATGTGTACGCCTCATAGTTATGTGCACGCCTCATATTTATGTGCACGTCTCATAGTTCTGTGCACGCCTCAGTAATTACGTGCACACCTCAGTAGTTATATGCACGCCTCAGTAGTTATGTGCACGCCTCATAGTTATGTGCACGCCTCAGTAGTTATGTGTCCGCCTCATAGTTATGTGCACGCCTCGTAGTTATGTTTACACCTAATAGCTATGTGCACGCCTCAGTATTTATGTGAACGCCTCATAGTTATGTGTACACCTCAGTAGGTATGTGCACGCCTCAGTAGTTATGTGCACGCCTCAGTAGGTTTGTGCACGCCTCATAGTTATGTGCATGCCTAATAGTTATCTGCACACCTCATAGTTATGAGCACGCCTCAATAGTTATGTGCATGTCTCATTGTTATGTGCACGCCTCATAGTTATGTGCACGCCTCAGAGTTATGTACACACCTCAGTAGTTATGTGCACGCCTCATAGTTACGTGCACGCCTCATAGTTATGTGCACGCCTCATAGTTATGAGCACGCCTCATAGTTATGTGTACACCTCATGGTTATGTGCACGCCTCATAGTTATGTGTACGCCTCATAGTTATGTGCACGCCTCATAGTTATGTACACGCCTCATAGTTATGTGCACGCCTCATAGTTATGTGCACGCCTCATAGTTATGTACACGCCTCATAGTTATGTGCACGCCTCATAGTTGTGTACACGCCTCATAGTTATGTACAAGCCTCATAGTTATGTGCACGCCTCATAGTTATGTGCACGCCTCATAGTTATGTACACGCCTCATAGTTATGTGCACGCCTCATAGTTATGTGCACGCCTCATAGTTATGTACACGCCTCATAGTTATGTGCACGCCTCATAGTGATGTACACGCCTCAGTAGTTATGTACACGCCTCAGTAGTTTTGTGCACGCCTCATAGTTATGTACACGCCTCAGTAGTTATGTACACGCCTCATGGTTATGTGCACGCCTCAGTAGTTATGTGCACGCCTCAGTAGTTATGTGCACGCCTCAGTAGTTATGTACACGCCTACGTAGTTTTGTGCACGCCTCAGTAGTTATGTGCACGCCTCATATTTATGTACACGCCTCAGTAGTTTTGTGCACGACTCATAGTTATGTGTACACCTCATAGTTATGTACACGCCTCATAGTTATGTGCACGCCTCATAGTTATGTGTACGCCTCATAGTTATGTACACGCCTCATAGTTATGTGCACGCCTCATAGTTATGTATATATATATATATATATATATATATATATATATATATATATATATATAAATATATATATATATATATATATATATATATATATATATATATATATATATATATATATATATATATATATATATATATATATATATATATATATATATATGTTATATATATATGTTATATATATGCACGCCTTGAGGTTATTGCAATATTGCAATAACCTCAAGGTAGGCTCATAGTGATTTGTAATTGTTGAGTTACTGGACATCAACTCATCACCGTATCATCATGATCGAATTAAATTCGAATGATAAGTTATCTGCACTTAGTCAGAATTAAAGTATTGTTGAAGCTTCAGCTTACATTGCTGAGCGGTGACTCTAGGTGGTCGTGTGCTCTGTTGAGCAACATTACTATCTTCTGAAACTTGTGGTAAATTTACCTCTGTGGAACAGTCATGTTCAGCTAATTCTAGAGGTACTAACTTCTCCAGGGTTTTCAAGGTAGTAGTGCCTCGACACAGAACCTTAACTATCCGTAGGATACCTTGGCGATCGGGATGGACATCGACAATCTTGCCTATAGGCCAATCTGACCTTGGTCCGTCACTGTCAACTACGACTAGATCGCCTGGTTTCAGTTGAACTTTATTGAAGGGGCTGGCAGCTCCTTAATGATACTCTCTCAGAGCAGTGAGATGTCCACGAGTCCATACTTCTTTCCATTTCTCCCTTGAAAGATATTTGTTACTTTCCACCAAGTCACTTCTACTAACACATGAAGGGTCAGTTGGATCCTCGTCTGCTAGAGATATTAGAGGGCTCAGAAGACCACCATGAATCAAATGAGAGGGACTCAGGGGTTCTCTCTGGGAGTAGTCATCAGAAAGGTAAGTTAATGGCTCATGCCTCAATTTCTGTGACAAGGGTTTGCAACTCAGTGAGGCTAATTTTCTGTCAGTGTAAGGCCTTTCTTAGGCATTTCTTGACAGTTCCCACCATGGGTTCATAAAAACCGTCTTGCCACGGGGCTCGTGGAGGAATATATTTCCAGTGGCAATGTCTGTTTTAGCACTGAGTGTACCTCAGGATGGTTCCATATCTCTCGTAGGCATGCTTCTCCTGCTACAAAATTTGACCTGTTATCTGAAATCATCAATTTGGGGCAGGATCTGCGTGCAGCAAATCTGCGAAAGGCTTGGAGAAAGGCTTCTGCACTCATGTCAGAAGTTACTTCTAAGTATGCGCCTCGTGTGGTTGCACACTTGAAGAGGCATATATAGGCTTTCACCGGAATTTTATCTGGAGTGCCTGTTCAAATTAAAGCTCTAGTGTAATCGACACATGTGGTCTCAAAAGGACGATGGTGAACAACTCGCTCCTTAGGGAGTGGTGGAGGTCCTGGGTAAGGACACACCGAGCATCATACCTCCTGCAGACTACACAAGACTTCATAAGAGATTTGACAGTTTGGCGACCTTGGGGAAGCCAAAATGTCTGTCTAAGATCAGTGAGAGTGTCTAACACTCCACCATGTAAGGTATTATGTTGATGGTAATGTAAAACTATAAGTTTAGTTATGATGTGGTGACGTGGTAGTAATATAGGATTTTTTGTTTCCAAATCAATATCTGCATGAAGCAGACGTCTTCCACACCTTAGTATATTGTGGTTATTTGAGCCATACCAAATGCCCAGAGACTTACTTAATTTATCTGGAAGATGTTCATATTCTCTCCCGTAAGTCTCTTGTTGAGCTCGTTTGATCCAATATTTGATAGGACTGGGAAATCGATGTTTGATCCCTACTTTGTTGAGGAAATAAAAGACGATTTCGGTAACTCTCAGTAACTTGTCTAAACTAAAGTATGAATGAGGATTGATAGCCACAGATGGAGGAGATTCTGGTTCCACCGTGGGTGCAGTGATGTTGGTCACGATGACTTGTGGCTTTTGTTTAGGCCACTGACCACTAACCAGCCATGGGGGTCCAACACAAAGCTGCTACTAAGACAATATCCAACTCTGGCCCCAGACATCACTCGGTACCCCTACTCAAATCTCTGAATATGTTAGACATTAAGTCACTGCACATTCCCTCATGTGTATTATACATATATAAAACGCTAAACTGTAATGCCAATCCTGACCTCAAAAGCTTCATAGAAGGTTGTAACAGAACCCATGAGCACCACACCAGAAATAAAGTCAGTCAGTCTCCGTGGTGTAGTGGTAAGACACTCGCCTGGCGTTCCGCGAGCGCTATGTCATGGGTTCGTATCCTGGCCGGGGAGGATTTACTGGGCGCAATTCCTTAACTGTAGCCTCTGTTTAAGTCAACAGTAAAATGTGTACTTGGATGAAAAAACGATTCTTCGCGGCAGGGGATCGTATTCCAGGGACCATAGGATTAAGGACTTGCCCGAAATGATACGCGTACTAGTGGCTGTACAAGAATGTAACAACTCTTGTATATATCTCAAAAAAAAAAAAAAACTTCCTACGTGAGTAATCAAGTTAGGGAAATACATGAACTATCTGCTGGATATAAATTGAGACATGTCCCCACCATGGACAATCCAGCCGATTTCTTATCATGAGGTTTAACATTAAAACAGTTATGTTGACCAGACCACACACTAAAAGTTGAAGGGACGACGACGTTTCGGTCCGTCCTGGACCATTCTCAAGTCGATTGTCAACTTCAACTTTTAGTGTGTGGTCTGGTCAACATACTTCAGCCACGTTATTGTGACTCATCGCCTGCTTAAAACAGTTAGTTAAAACCGAGATGTGGTTTAATATAATAATAATAATAATAATGTTTATTTAGGTAAGGTAAGGTAAGGCTTTTTCCTTAACTAAAAGTATTCATCAGTCAACTAAAAAAATAGTTACTACATCATGTTTCCTTGTCATTTCTTAACCTGAAATATCACTTCTCTCATCTGAAAATAGTCATGTGTAGCCTCTTTCAAACACTGTTCCTAACTAGAGTAACCTTTCACTTTGCTAAAATAGTCATATTCATCATTGTTCCTAACTAAATTATATGTCGTTAAGTAAGAAATATAGTCAAAGACACTCTTCGAGACATCAAGGACTTACTCAAAGACATCAAAGTTGCACTCAAAGACATCCTTTGAGACATCAAAGACATCCTTTAAGACTTCAAGGGGACTCTACGAGATATGAAAAGACACTCTCAAACACTCAAAAATTTACTCGCATCCTCAAAGTTATTCTCAGAGTCATCAAAAAGTTAATCTCAGTCATCAAAATGTTATTCTCTAAGTAACCTTTCGTTCATCAGAGAAACTTTCTAAGACATCTTCGTTCATTAAAGTTAATCTCAGAGGCATAAAAGTTATTCTCAGAGCTAACAAAATTATTCTCGATGTCATCAAAAAGTATTTTCTCGTTCATCAAAGTTAATCTCAGAGTTAACAAAGGTAATCTCTAACTCACTCTCGTTCATCAAAGTTGCACTCAAAGACATCCTTTGAGACATCAAAGACATCCTTTAAGACATCAAAGTTATTCTCAGAGGCAAAAAAGCTATTCTCAGAGACATAAAAGTTATTCTCAGAGACATGAAAGTTATTCTCAGACATAAAAGTTATTCTCTAAGTAACCTTTCGTTCGTCAGAGAAACTTTCTAAGACATCTTCGTTCATTAAAGTTAATCTCAGAGACATAAAAGTCATTCTCAGAGCTATCAAACTTGTTCTCAAAGTCATCAAAGTTATTCCAAGAGAGTCGTCAAAGTTAATCTAAGACATCATCTTTCATCAAAGATATTCTCTCTAAGCCATCAATGCTCTTCTCTAAGACATAAAAAATTATTCTCTATGTCATCAAAAAGCTATTCTCTGAGCTAACAAAATACTACTCATGTTCTCAAAGACATTCTCAAAGTCATCAAAGTTATTCTAAGAGCTAACAAAAGTTATTCTCAGTCACCTTCGTTCTTCAGAGAAACTTTCCAAAACATCTTTGTTCATCAAAGTTATTCTCGGAGTCATCAAAAGGTATTCTCTAACTCACTTTTGTTCATTAAAGTTAATTTCTATGTTATAAAAGTTATTCTCAGAGACATCTAAAGTTAATCTTGCTCATCAAAGTTGTTCTCTAAGACATAAAAGTTATTCTCAGAGTCATCAAAGTTGTTCTCTAAGACATCAATGTTGTTCTCTAAGACATCAAAGATGTTCTCTAAATCATAAAAGTTAATCTCTAAGTCACCTTCGTTCATTAGAGAAACTTTCCAATCCATCTTCGTTGATCAAAGTTATTCTCAGAGTCATCAAAGTAATCTCTAATTCATCTTTGTTCTCCAAAAAGTTGTTCTCTAAGACACCTTCGTTCTCCGAAAAGTTGTTCTCTAAGACACCTTCGTTCATCAAAGAAACTCTCCTTCCATCATGTTATTCTTTAAGACATCTTCAGTCATAAAATTTCTCTCCAAAATGTAACTAGTTCGGCTTTTCATACCAAACCTGCACTTCTGTTAAAATATATTTTCTTAGTCGCTTTACCCTAAAACTGTTCTCTGAACTACACTGCTCAAACCTACATAACCTATCCTCTCCACCCAATGTTACTCAGTTAACGTAACGTTCCTAAACCTAACTTTACCTATCCTAACTTAACTTACGTAACTTAACCTAACTTATCCTGCTTAACTTACCTTACCTTTACCTACCCTACCTAACTTAACCTGCATAACCTAACTTTACCTATCCTAACATAACTTACCTTACCTATCTTACCTAACTTTTCCTAGCGTAACATAACTTACCTTACCTATCGTAACATAACTTACCTTACCTTTACCTATCTTACCTAACTTAACCTGCATAACCTAACTTTACCTATCCTAACATAACTTACCTTACCTTACCTATCTTACCTATCGTAACATAACTTACCTTACTAATCATACCTAACTTACCTAACCTAACCTAACTTATCCTGCTTAACCTAACTTACCTTACCTTTACCTATCTTATCTAACTTAATCTGCATAACCTAACTTTTACCTATCCTAACTTACCTTACCTTTACCTATCTTACCTAACTTAACCTGCATAACCTAACTTTACCTATCCTAACTTAACTTACCTAACTTGACCTAATTTATCCTGCTTAACCTAACTTACCTACCCTACCTAACTTAACCTGCTTAACCTAACTTACCTTACCATACCTAACTTAACCTGCTTAACCTAACTTAACCTGCTTAACCTAACTTACCTAATTTAACCTGCTTAACCTAACTTACGTAACTTATCTTACCTATCCTAACCTAACTTACCTAACTTAATCTTACATTCCCAAACTGATGTATCCTAACTTATCTAGTCCAACCAGACAATGATCTGACTTACATAATTATTCCTGCTTGTCTTTTGTGTTTCGTCAATCATTGTCTCATATTCATTTACTCATTTCAAGGGTTAATTTCTCAAATGGACATTTTTGCATTTCAAGTGTTATTTGTTTAAGATTGGGTGTTTAACCATTTCAAAGGATTTTTGTTATATATGGGAATTTACTCATTTCAAGGGTTAATTTCTCAAATGGACATTTTTTGCATTTCAAGTGTTATTTGTTTAAGATTGGGTGTTTAACCATTTCAAAGGATTTTTGTTATATATGGGAATTTACTCGTTTCAAGGGCAAATTTCTCAAATGGTCATTTTTACAGATCAAGGGTTATTTGTTAAAGTTCATCAAGTTGCTCATAAGTTGTATTTATTATGTTATCATTTATTCTTATTCCCCAACCCCTTAACCTAACCTCTTGTAATCTTAGTGTATTTAGTAGGTTCTATCATATGTTCTTATTCCCCAACCCTTTAACCTAACCTTTCAGATGTAGTTTATTGTGTTTTTTGACGTATTTGTTGAATATATTATCCTTTTTCTAACCTTTCAGATGTAGTTTTGTTTCTCCTTTTTGTATATTTTTACCCAAACCCACCATCCCACTTAACCTTCTTTCCTTCTTTTACTTTGTTTTCACATATAAGTTCATTCTTTATCTTAGTAATAATAAAATTACAATAGTAAAGAATCAGATCTACTAAGACATGAAATTGAGAAAAACAAGAGAGCAAGGGAGTGAGAGTATGAAAAGAGGAGAAAAGAGTAAGAGAGAGGGGGGAGGAAGAGCATGGGAGCACTAAGACTTGAATTTCAGAAAAAGAAAAACTAAGTGAATGAGAGTGAGGGTGAGAGAATGGGAGCATTAAGACTGAGATAGAAAAGGAGGGTTAGAAGGAGTAGGAGAAACAAAGTAAAAGAAGGAAAGAAGGTTAAGTGGGATGGTGGGTTTGCGTAAAAATATACAAAAAGGAGAAACAAAACTACATCTGAAAGGTTAGGAAAAGGATAATACATTCAACAAATACGTCAAAAAAACACAATAAACTACATCTGAAAGGTTAGGTTAAAGGGTTGGGGAATAAGAACATATGATAGAACCTACTAAGTACACTAAGATTACAAGAGGTTAGGTAAGGGGTTGGGGAATAAGAATAAATGATAACAAACATAATAAATACAACTTATGAGCAACTTGATGAACTTTAACAAATAACCCTTGATCTGCAAAAATGACCATTTGAGAAATTTGCCCTTGAAACGAGTAAATTCCCATATATAACAAAAATCCTTTGAAATGGTTAAACACCCAATCTTAAACAAATAACACTTGAAATGCAAAAAATGTCCATTTGAGAAATTAACCCTTGAAATGAGTAAATTCCCATATATAACAAAAATCCTTTGAAATGGTTAAACACCCAATCTTAAACAAATAACACTTGAAATGCAAAAATGTCCATTTGAGAAATTAACCCTTGAAATGAGTAAACGAATATGAGACAATGATTGACGAAACACAAAAGACAAGCAGGAATAATTATGTAAGTCAGATCATTGTCTGGTTGGACTAGATAAGTTAGTATACATCAGTTTGGGAATGTAAGATTAAGTTAGGTAAGTTAGGTTAGGATAGGTAAGATAAGTTACGTAAGTTAGGTTAAGCAGGTTAAATTAGGTAAGTTAGGTTAAGCAGGTTAAGTTAGGATAAGTTAGGTTAAGCAGGTTAAGTTAGGTATGTTAAGGTAAGTTAGGTTAAGCAGGTTAGGTTAGGTAGGGTAGGTAAGTTAGGTTAAGTAGGATAAATTAGGTTAAGTTAGGTAAGTTAAGTTAGGATAGGTAAAGTTAGGTTATGCAGGTTAAGTTAGGTAAGATAGGCAAAGGTAAGGTAAGTTATGTTACGATAGGTAAAGTTAGGTTACGCAGGTTAAGTTAGGTTAGATAGATAAGGTAAGTTAAGTTAGGATAGGTAAAAGCTAGGTTATGCAGATTAAGTTAGGTAAGATAGGTAAAGGTAAGGTAAGTTAGGTTAAGCAGGATAAGTTAGGTTAGGTTAGGTAAGTTAGGTATGATAGGTAAGGTAAGTTATGTTACGATAGGTAAGGTAAGTTATGTTACGCTAGGTAAAGTTAGGTAAGATAGGTAAGGTAAGTTATGTTAGGATAGGTAAAGTTAGGTTATGCAGGTTAAGTTAGGTAGGGTAGGTAAAAGTAAGTTAAGCAGGATAAGTTAGGTTAAGTTACGTAAGTTAAGTTAGGATAGGTAAAGTTAGGTTTAGGAACGTTACGTTAACTAAGTAACATTGGGTGGAGAGGATAGGTTACGTAGGTTTGAGCAGTGTAGTTCAGAGAACAGTTTTAGGGTAAAGCGACTAAGAAAATATATTTTAACAGAAGTGCAGGTTTGGTATGAAAAGCCGAACTAGTTACATTTTGGAGAGAAATTTTATGACTGAAGATGTCTTAAAGAATAACATGATGGAATGAGAGTTTCTTTGATGAACGAAGGTGTCTTAGAGAAGTCAGATAAGAACAGCGATGAAAGATGTCTTTGGTTATTTTTTCTTACTTGACAAAACATAATTTTAGTTAGGAACAATGATGATGAATATGACTTTTTCTGTTGATTGATGGATAATTTTAGTTATGAAATGACAATGAAACATGAAGAACACGGTTATTTTCTGGTGACTAGGGAATAAGATTAGTTATGAACAGTGTTGGAAAGATTCCTTTGACTATTTTTTGGTTGATTGGTTAATAAGTTTAGTTGAGAAATGACGAAAGTGACTATGTTTTAGTTGATTGGATAATAAGTTTAGTTGAGAAATGACGAAAGTGACTATGTTTTAGTTGATTGGCGAAAGATTTTAGTTAAGAAGTTCCAAGAAAGGTTTGTCTTTGTAAATTTGGAACTGAATAAAGTGTAGATTTGTTTAAGAACAGGGTTGGTAGAACTATTAAGTTGACTACGAGAATTACTTTGACATAGTTTTGCAAATAAAAACTTGGTGACTAAAATTGTTGAGGGAACTGTATTGTAGTATAATATTATTTGACAAAGAACTAGTTAGCGAATGGAAGAAACAAATTGTTTTAAAGAAACAAAGAACATAAAAAAAATTGAGGTTAAGTAAGGGAATGAACACAGTGAACATACTCCACACAGAAAACATGTAAGAAAAATATGATGAATAGAGTGAACATGCAGGGAATATGAACTTATAGAGAATATGAAGACATGATAAGGAACATAGGGAATACAAGAATGAACACTGAACATGTGAAGAATAAGCTAAGAACATTGAGAACATGAATATTGAGTATAAAAGTTATACAGAGAACATATGATGTACATGAAAACATGACAAAGAACATAGTGAACATACGGGGAAAATGGTAGAAAAAATTTGAACTGAGCATGCTGTGAACATTTGTAGAACATGGAGTGAACACAGAAAACATGGAAAAAATGTGAAGAACACAGCTGAATATAGAGAAATTATGCAAATACAGTATGATGATTATTGAAGGTTTGGATACGTTGGGGGATGAGAAGGGTAAGGTAATTACTCTAATAAAGAGTTAGGCTGGAGAGGGACTTGATCGGATATATTTATGTTCGATGATCTAAGACAGAGGAAATGGGGCTTGGCTAATGCCCTGATTAATTTTACTACGTTAGAAATAAGGTGATCTTAAATCTCAGGTGATTTAGTTGGAAAATAAAGAACTTGTACAAAATGAACTAAGCTGGGGGACAAGAGTTGAAACTTGATAACTGAACTGGTTTTTATTTACTATGTTTGAAAATGTAGTTGGGTGTTTAAATCTCAGGGGGATTTGGACTGATAGTAATGAATTTACAGGAGTGAACTTGGACAGAGGACAAGAGCTAGAGTTTTATAATTGTTTACCTCATATTTACTATGTCTGAAATACAGATGGTAAAAATTTCAGTGAAATTGATGGGTTATTTACAAATATACGAGAGAGAACTAAGGTGGGGGACGAGAGCTGGAGCTCGATAACTGTTTTGATCTTATTTACTAACTTTGAAGTATGTCTGCTTTGAATTTCGGGGAAAATTGATCTGTTACTAACGATCTTGTACAAATGAACTAAGCTGGGGGACAAGAGCTAGAGTTGGATAATTGTTTGGATTTACTAAACTACGTCTGAAATACAGAGGGTTGAAATTTCAGGGAATTTGATAGAATAATACCGAAGACACGAGAAGGAAGTAAGGCGGGGGATGAGAGCTGGAGCTCAGTAACTGACTTGATCTTATTTACTGTGTCTGAAATACAGAGGGTAAAAATTTCAGGGAATTTGATTAGGTTGACGAAGATGTGCGAGGGAGCTAAGGTGGAGGACAAGAGCTGGAGCTCGGTAACTAAATTACTGTATTGAACTACGTTTGAAATATGATTATTTTTAAATTTTGGAGGGATTGGACTGTTAGTATTCATCATACGACAGGGGACTAAGGCGGGGGATAGGAGCTGGAGCTCGATACCAAATTATTGTATTTTAATACGTTTGAAAAAGCTGTGTTTTAAATCTCGAAGAAAATGATTTTATACTAAAGAAGATGTATTAGTAAAACTAAGGTGGGAACGTGAGCTAGTCCCTGACTTTGTTTATATATGTAAAACTGAATAGTTTAATGAAAAGGAACTATGAATGAATAATATGAAGGAAAGGGACGGTCCAGATATTATGGAGAAGATAAGACAAGATTAAGAGGTAACCTGCATGCGGTGTC
Source organism: Procambarus clarkii (assembly GCF_040958095.1). NCBI lineage: Eukaryota > Metazoa > Arthropoda > Malacostraca > Decapoda > Cambaridae > Procambarus > Procambarus clarkii. Next base: position 20,251,426 of record NC_091151.1, on the reverse strand, counting down.
TCGCTGACGGTCTAAAAGTAAACAAAGGTGGGCCACAGATTGTGAGGTAAGGGGGGGGAGGGACATTATCGTATGACATTATTTTCTTCATAAGAACTTTAACAAACTCGTATGACATTATTTTTATTATAAGAACTTTAACAACTTCTAAAATCTGTGACTGACAAAATTTACCTGAAAACCCTGGTTCATAAACACGAATTTGAATTTCTCCCATAAGAACTTTAACAAACTCGTATGACATTATTTTCATTATAAGAACTTTAACAACTTCTAAAATCTGTGACTGACAAAATTTACCTGAAAACCCTGGCTCACATGCAGGATATTGGACCTCAAAACCCTGGCTCACACGCGTGATTTTGGACCAGAAAACCATGGCTCACACAGGTAACTTTTTCCTAAGTTGAAAACAGGCAAAATATATCCTTAGAGTTCACCTGGAAATGCTGTGATACAAACACGATATTTTCTAAAAATTTTCTTTAAGATTTTTCTACTTATTTTCATCATAAGAAACCTTAACAAACTTCTAAAATCTCAGAAATTATTTTCCTCATAAGAACTCCTTAATTCCAAATCACAGACTGCACAAATTCGCCTGAAAAACCCTAAGCCACACAGAGGATTTCTAAATTCACCTGAAAACCCTAAGCCACACAGAGGATTTTTTCCCCCAGAAAAAAAAATCCTCTGTGCGTCTTACTCCCTACTACTATCATGGATATGTAGAATAAATTGGAGCAATTAAATGTGTACAAAAAATCTTAGCTTTAAGACGATTTCTATGACATCGTTCGTGCCTCGTCCTCGTGATCTCAGGATCTCCACATAGAAGCCCTTAGAGGTGAATAACACGAATGTAGTTAACGGCTCGTTGACTCCTCACATACGAGCTGTAATTTAAAGGATATTACGTAGCATTGAACTAGGCTACTTAAGTCTCAATATTTATGAAATAGAAAATAAAGATTAGTGCGGTACTAACATTGGATTTTTAGTCGTCTTACGATGTAACGACAGACTGCCCACGAAATATACAATCTCTAATAATGCATCAAGAAAGAAATATATACTTATCGGTGAGTGCAATATATGCTGAAGTCTGCCGATGCGTCTCAATCTCAAACTTCCACAATGTTGTACACGTGGTTGAGAGTTTGGCTTGAATATCGACGAGTTATTATTTGACCGAGCACTGTAGATCACGTAGAAGAATAATTATTCGTTCTAAGCTGAGTATCAGTGTAATTGTTGCTGATAATCCCAACGTCACGTGTCTCAGACTCTGACGCCACGACTTTCCTGTCCAAGTATGTATGCTCTCGTTGCTCTTTCCGCAACACGAGCCCGCCACACACACACAATGGCGTCTCTCTTCCCTCAACCCACGTCCGGCATTCACCACAGAAATTATATATCACGAATAATACTATTTCGCGCAATTGTGGTTGAAATACTTTAATAAAGACTGGGTTGTGATTCTAGGGATTTAAATATTATTGCTTTCTCTCTCATAGTGGTAAACGAGAAATGGAGAAGATTTTAGTTTTCTCCATGGCATTCACGCGTGACAGAAAAACTATTACTTGATAACAATTGTAACTAAAAATTCTCGATTTAGAATTATTTGGGAGTTATGTTATCCATAAATAATTATCACACGGAATACTGATGATTTTAGAGAACCACATTCAATTCTCTAACACACTGGCAATAAATGTGTTTAGCTAGATATAAGCTGACACAATACTGGTGCTTGGTTTCGTAAGAATTCCAGCATCCATATGTAGATATAATGGTTAGTTTATGTGAACATTACTGTTAGTAAGTTTTAGTGACTACTGTAGTTAGTATAGAATAATACTGATTTATTATAATACAATAGTATTGTATTAGTGTTGGAAATTTCCAACATAACTCCGGGGTGAGATTTCAAACTCCATTTGAGGTAAAGATCTCTTCTTAATGGGAGTAACTCTTGCTTTAGATGTGAGCAAAATTGATTGTGCACTATTAACTAAGTAGGCTACAGCGCCATACGCTTTGCCAGAGGCATCGCAAAAAACGTGCAAATTTGTGGGCAAGTTTTGTCCTGAAGCATTACGAGGAAATTTCAAAACACCTAACTGATTGAAATCCGTTGTGAGTATCTGCCATTTATCTTGCAACTCAATTGGCAACAGATCATCCCATCCCATATGTTTCTGCCAGCATTCCTGCATTAGGAGTTTGCCCCTTATTAATATTGGACTAAGTAAGCCTAAAGGGTCAAATGGTTGACTGACATACGAGAGTAATTTTCTCATGGTAAGGGATGAATTATCGGTTTGTACTGACTTGACATTCATCTCGTCAGTACTTGTGTTCCATTCCACACCCAGAACTTTTAATTGATTAGGCACCTGATAACCTGGAAACTCTTTCTCGATTATCTGGTTTAATGATTTATTATTTGAGGCCCATGATTGTAGTGGCATATTGGCTCCTAATAACTCACAGTTAGCCTCATGGTAGATTTCTACCAAATTGGATTGATCATTTGTAGTTCCCTGGAAATTATCGACATACAAGTTGTCACTGATTTCTGCCTTATGAGGGCTATTTGACTTCCTCAAATGTGTATCTAATGTTGCTTGAAGTAGAAACGGGGAGGAAGTCGCTCCGAATAGCACTGAGGCAAAACGATAAGTTATGATATCACTGTTAGGATCCAGTGGGTCCTTAATCCAGAGAAACTTGGTGTAATTACGATCCTCTTCTTGTAAACCTACTCTAAGGAAAGCTTTACTGATATCAGCAGTATAAGCAAAAATACCAGTACGGAATCGTAATAACACATCATGTAGCCTTTGTGTTAGGCTATGTCCCGTTTGGAGACATTCATTCAAGGACACGCTGTTTGGCTTCACATTAGCACTACAGTTGAAGACAATACGTATTGGTGTTGTCAGTGAATTTTTCACCACAGCGTGATGGGGTAAATAGTGACCTATTTTTCGGTCATCATTATCAACAACCTCGATAAATTTACTGTTGAGTTTTTGTTGGATTAGTTGATGATACATGTTCAGTTTGTCTGGCTGCTTCTTCAGCCGTATTAATTGAGACTGTAATTGTGAGGCTGCCATGAAATAATTAACTGGAAGTTGTGGATGATTCAACTTCCATGGTAGTCTCACCAAATATTGTTTATCTTTATAGACAACTGTATCCAGATATTGTTGGTAAGTCCACATATCATCAGGGCTTGGTTGTTCAGGGACAATACCTAAAGTGTCTAAATCCCACAGACGATGTACAGGTGGATCAGACTCAATATCTTCAGATATTTCTCTGAAATGTAGGGGTGACTGTTCCAAGCCTAGTCACGCCACTATTGTATTGTTAGATTGTTGGTTGGTTGACGCTGGATTTTGTTGGAAAAGCACCGGTCCAGTAAGCAACTTGCCTCCAGCAGATGACAACAAATTCATTCCGTGTTGTCTGGTGCATCCCGTTATAAATTTATAATAATGGTCAGCGCCTATAAGTATTCCAACATCAGTGAGGCAGTCAGAATTTATTTTGTAATCTGCTAGCCTCATGCGGTTTCGTTTAAGATATTTTGCAGTGCGAGCGAATCCTGTGACCTGCAGGTCTGTAGGAAGTTTGTCTACTACTACCGCTTGTATTGGACTAGTGGAAGATCCAAGTCTCACTAATACCTTAACTACTTGGTATTCACGAGGTCCACTATTAGTCAAGAAACCAGAAATATTCAATCTCACACTTTTGGCAGGTTTTAAATTTAACTGCTCGACTAATTGTTGTGTAATAAAGGTTTTCTGTGATCCTTGATCAAAAAGACCTCTAGTGTTAACTCTAGATTTCCTGTTAATTAATTTGAGTTGAGCTGTAGGCAGAGTGGTATTATTGCCTGACTCAGTAGCAAGTACATTTATTTCTTGATGTACCTTGCAATATTGTACTGTGGTAGAATTCGTAGAATTCTCCCCAGTTGTCATGGATTGGGTAGAAGTTTTTCTACATAAGGCATAGCGATGTATATCTTTGTTGCATCTACTGCATGAACGTAGTTGCACTACACATTTACTGGGATCATGAGAGCCCATGCACTTGGTGCAGCTGTGTATTTCTTGTAACCGTTTAATCCTGGTATTAAAGTTAGGATAAACAGTGCATTGGTAGGTGGCATGTTCTTGACTACAGAACAGACACCTTCTCTCTCTGGTTGACTTTGTCTCTTTAGCAGACAAGTCATTTGTTACATCAGAGGGAGATACTGAATAAGTACCTACATTACCACTCCCCTTTCCAGTGGATGGAGCAGTCCTAGGTTTAAATTTATTAGACTTATTTAAAGTCGTTTTGGGTTTGACTGAAGTGTCAACATTAGGGAAATTACGATGGGAGTTAGTAGAGAAGTTTGAAACACTTTTCCCATCTTGGTTGGCTCTTTGTCTTTCGACTAAGGTATGTAGACCTTCTGTAATTTCTTTCAAGGTCAGAAAGGTTTTATTGTACATAGTACACAATTTATCTAAAGTTTCTCTTGGCAATTTTCGCCTTACAACTACTTTGGTCATCCATTCAGCTGTCTGAATTTGGACTTTAAGGCTTAAGGCCTTGAGTAAAGATTCTAACTCTAGCCTGAAAGTTTGGAGAGAATCAGTAGAATTATTAGCAGATTGTAAATCTAGCAATTTTTGAACTAAGACAGTAATAGTTCTCTCCTTGTTATCGTAGTTTGTTTTGAGCAATTGAACAGCTAGGGTGTAACCATCACTGGTCAGTGTTTTATTAGAGATTACTTTCAAGGCTTCATTTCGTAACTGTGGGAACCGACCTGTGAGATTTATATTTATTTAATTTATATGAATTTATATTTACGTTAATTTATATACTTTGATAGCAATTTGTATAATGATAAGTGGACTGAATTTCTGCAATAATCTCAATCTCACAAATCGATCCTCTACACATTAGGGGGGTTTATATTAATTAAATTTGTATATATGCAGCCAATCAAACTACAGGAATAGACTACATACATTGAAAAGGTTCCTTATCTTATAGTACAGCAGGTTAGTCCACCAGGTATAACTAGGGTGTAGACACCAAATTATCCTCTTTGAGGTAGCTTCCATCACCCAGTAACTGGTGCACAAAGTCTTTGCTTCCTCGTCTTGACCTGTCAAAAGGGCGCTAGCTGTAAAGCCAGATTCTATATATGACAGGCTATATCAGAGAAAACACTATACAGTACATGGAACAATGAAGACCTGGCTTAATTACCTTTAGTTTGAGGCGATTTCGTGATCTAACCGGGCCACCCTACCCAATGACATTAATGGCCACTAATGATAGATAATGGGTTTCGGAAAGAACACTTAACTTGATTTGTAGACAGCGTGTTGAAAATGGTACACCTTTAGTTTATACTCCATACTATTGACGCCTGGCCGACATTGTCCAGATATGATAGGAGCCGAATTTGCTCCACGCGTCTCGGATGTGACACAACAATGGCTGCCCCTTCCTCACCCTCCACTGACGCCTGGCTTACATTGTCCAGATTTCAGAAAGTGATAGAAGGGTCACATTTACTCTACTTTAATATTGATAATTAAGTTAATTTATATAAGATGTTTTTATGATGGTAAAGTCCAAAGACTAATGTATTTAAGAATAATTCCCAGCAGAATAGCTGGTGAATTTAATAGTGTGTGGTGATGATATCCCGTTTTCTTTAGGCGGTAATTCCACTGCAAGTTACGTTTTCTATGGGTAACTTGTTTATACAATACAGCTATTATCTGTATGATATATTAAATGCTGTCGGATTTTCCGACATAATTCCCCAGGGGCTGCTCACGGGTCGAAGTCCTAATTAGAACAGACGAACACCGATACTACTCCTTCGAATTATTAGATTAATTTGATGTTAGTAGTTAGTAATCACACATTTGTGTGTCTGTTCGTACAGGACGGATGTCCCGTACTAGAGTTGCAGGGGTTAGAAGTCTAATGCGATTTCATTTCCCTGTCAACTCTTGAAAGGGTAATATTCAAGCCTAATTACATATTATTTAACCCAGAAGACTGGATGTGATCAAGTACTACAGTCAAGTATGATTCAGGGACTGCAGTGAGATCAGTGACATTAGATATAACTTGAAGTTTGTTCAGGTAACTGGTCACTGATATATAAACACTGAGGCCCATGGAATACATCTTGATTAAATAATAAATGTATCAAATCAGTCATCAGATTTATTGGGGTTTAATTTAGTTAATTGATTCAGAAGATTGAATAGCTCATCATTAAAGTAAAGTATGGTTCTGAGACTGCAGTGGGTTCAGTGACATTGGTCGCAGTGACTTGTAGCTGTTTTAGGCTACTGTTCACTGATTTGCCACTGAGGCCTCATGAACTCATCTTCAGCTTCAAATGATGATACTAACATCAACCTCTGTTGGTATAGTCAGCTGTAATCTCCTTAGTATAATGCTACTGGAGAAATATAATCAGCTGACAGATTTAGATTTCTACTGGTATTGTTTATCTGCAGGCATAGGTCTCCTCAGGCTTGATACTGGGCCTGAGAGTAATTTACCTCCTGCAGAGTTTAACGTGGTTATACCCTGATATTTAGTAGGGCTACCGATGAATTGATGGTAGTAGTCTGTCCCCACAAGGACAGCCATTTGGCATTTGATTTGCTCAAATTTACCTGCAGCTGCTTGATAATAGCTTTCCAGGTCAGCATAATCAACTGGAGGTTGTTGTAACAAATCTTCACATTTCTTGATCTGTCTTGTTAAGTGGCCTTTAAGACCTGCAAGGGTTCTTTTCATTCTCCCTGCATTATCCATACTGGCTAGTTGGTGAAGCCTTGTGGGGCTTGTACTTGGGCTGCTCATAATACTGAACAAGCACTGATGGTAGCCTAGGGTCAAATTCTGCACTCACTAGGTAATAATCCTACCTCTTCTAGAGGTTAGCACTTAAAATTAATACACATTATATATATATACAATCATACACACTAATGATTTGAGTGATAAACCAGTGTCACTGGAAGTACCTTTAGGTTAGCTCTTCTATATCACCCTAGGATGGTATAGACACTAATTAATCACTCAAAGGTGTAATGATCATAAGTAATTATTATATATACACAACTCAATTCGAGTTGATAAAAATTACACCCAAAATAGGGTCTGCACCATTCATTAATGGTGTTAGGTTATTCAATATAGTACAACTGACTATGGTAATAATGGGACTAGGATGAACGATAATAGTTCAACTAGTCAATGGTTAATATCCTACCCTGTTGTGGGTTGGCAATTAGTAAATATTATCCTGTGAACACTAGTGCAATATATATTAAATAATTCTCTATTTGGAGAAATAATATACACAATTATTGATAATAGCCTCTTAATTAGCCTCTATGAAACTTCTAATATTATCTAGAAGTATTAAATATTATTAGTGACCTCGCGAAATAAACTCCACAGAATTCGTAGATAATCTCTCGCGAATTCTAACACCACGAAATCCATGAACAATCTCGCGACACAGTCACTAATTTGGCTGGCTTCTATATTAGCGCTGTCATTTCACAGAATAACATGCCACCAAATCTGTGGGTGTACATGAAACCGCTGACGAAGCTGATCTGAACTGAGCGGGGCTCGTGAACTCGCACGAGTCAACGCCGCCGTCATTGACTGCTGGCTTTGTTTAAATCACACTGCACTAGTATATTTAATGAATCCACTGGTTAACTGGTTCATCCGGTACTAAGATGACCAAATGTGGGTTCATAGGACCAAATAATCCGGTTCGAAGGACCAAATAATGTGGGAACCGACCTGTGAGATTTATATTTATTTAATTTATATGAATTTATATTTACGTTAATTTATATACTTCAATAGCAATTTGTATAATGATAAGTGGACTGTATTTCTGCAATAATCTCAATCTCACAAATCGATCCTCTACACATTAGGGGGGTTTATATTAATTAAATTTGTATATATGCAGCCAATCAAACTACAGGAATAGACTACATACATTGAAAAGGTTCCTTATCTTATAGTACAGCAGGTTAGTCCACCAGGTATAACTAGGGTGTAGGCACCAAATTATCCTCTTTGAGGTAGCTTCCGTCACCCAGTAACTGGTGCACAAAGTCTTTGCTTCCTCGTCTTGACCTGTCAAAAGGGCGCTAGCTGTAAAGCCAGATTCTATATATGACAGGCTATATCAGAGAAAACACTATACAGTACATGGAACAATGAAGACCTGGCTTAATTACCTTTAGTTTGAGGCGATTTCGTGATCTAACCGGGTCACCCTACCCAATGACATTAATGGCCACTAATGATAGATAATGGGTTTCGGAAAGAACACTTAACTTGATTTGTAGACAGCGTGTTGAAAATGGTACACCTTTAGTTTCCATAACACTACGTCCAAGTAAATTAACAGGAGCCGTATTTGCTCCCGTGTGAGCCTCTGGTCTAGTCTCAACAATGGCTGCGTCTAACACTCCATACTATTGACGCCTGGCCGACATTGTCCAGATATGATAGGAGCCGAATTTGCTCCACGCGTCTCGGATGTGACACAACAATGGCTGCCCCTTCCTCACCCTCCACTGACGCCTGGCTTACATTGTCCAGATTTCAGAAAGTGATAGAAGGGTCACATTTACTCTACTTTAATATTGATAATTAAGTTAATTTATATAAGATGTTTTTATGATGGTAAAGTCCAAAGACTAATGTATTTAAGAATAATTCCCAGCAGAATAGCTGGTGAATTTAATAGTGTGTGGTGATGATATCCCGTTTTCTTTAGACGGTAATTCCACTACAAGTTATGTTTTCTATGGGTAACTTGTTTATACAATACAGCTATTATCTGTATGATATATTAAATGCTGTCGGATTTTCCGACAGTAACAGGCCTTGTAAATAAGTGAATTTGGTTGTTTGAGGAATGTTGACTTTAGAGTCTACTGCATCCACGAATTTACTCCAGAAATCATCCCAACTTTCATTCTCGTTACCAGAGAATGTGGGTATGTTGATTTGAGGTAATTTGACATCAGGATCTGTATGTGCAGTAGAAGTTATTGTTAATTTGTTTTTAGCTATTTGCTTTTTAAAGGGTTGAAGCTTAACCTGTATATCATCTTCATACTGGGCTAAGTCATTTACAACATCCTCAAGTTCACTATTACTCATAGAAGTTGAGTAAAGTTCTGTCAAATACAGATTCATATGTTGCTTAATATGGGCGAATTTGCTTTCAGCAACTTGAAGTAAATCTTCTAATTCAAGGTAGTCAACAGGTGACTGTTGTGACAGATTTTGACATTTAGTAATCTGTCGGGTCAAATGTGTTGGAAATTTCCAACACTAATACAATACTATTGTATTATAATAAATTAGTATTAAAATATACTAACTACTGTAGTTACTAAAACTTACTAACAGTAATGTTCACATGAACAAACTTTTATATCTGCATATGGATACTGGAATTCTTACGAAACCAATCACCAGTATTGCGTCAGATTATACCTAGTTAAACACATTTATATCCAGTGTGTTAGAGAATTGAATGTGATTCTCTAAAATCATCAGTATTCCGTGTGATAATTATTTATGGATAACATAACTCCCAAATAATTCTAAATCGAGAGTTTTTAGTTACAATTGTTATCAAGTAATAATTTTACCGTCACGCGTGAATGCCAAGGAGAAAACTAAAATCTTCTCCATTTCTTGTTTACTACCATAAGACGAGAAAGTAATAATATTTAACTCCCTAGAATTACAACCCAGTCTTTATTAAAGTCTTTCAGCCATAATTGCACGAAATAATATTATTCGTGATAAATAATTTCTGTGGCGAATGCGGGACGCGGGTTGGAGAGGAGGGAGAAGCCATTGTGTATCGAGAAGCCATGGTGTGTGGCGTGGAAGTCTCGTGTTGCGGAATTGAACAACAAGGTCGTGGCGTCAGAGTCTGAGACACGTGACGTTGAGATTATCAGCAAGAATTACACTGGCACTCAACACAGAATGAGTTATTATTGTTTTACGTGATCTGCAGTGACCGGCCAACTAATAACGCGTCGATATTCAAGCCAAGCTATCAACCACGTGTACGACATTGCGGAAGTTTGAGCTTGAGACGCGATACCGGCAAGCTTAAAAATAATTTGTACCCTTAGATAAGTATATAGTTCCCTTTGATGCATCATTAGAGATTGTATATGTCGGGGCAGCTTGTCGTTATATCGAGCGACCATAACAAATCCAAAGTTAGTATCACATCAAATTTATTTTCCATTTCATGAATATAGAGATTTAAGTAGCTTAGTTCAATGCTACGTAATATCCTTTAAATTACAGCTCGCATGTGAGGAGTCAACGAGCTGTTACCTAACTTCGTGTTATTCACCTCTAAGTGTTTCTACGAGGAATTCCGGAGATCACGAGGATGAGGCGTGAATGATGTCTTAGAAATCGTCTTAAAGCTAAGACTTTTTTGTACTCATTTATTTATTCTAAAATTGATTATTTATACATCATTCTATCTAATCGGATGCTCGTCATGTTCACTGGAGATAATCTGTGTTTATTTGAATGATTAATTTCTGATGCTAATAATCTTTACAATTTCTGGTGATAATCTTCTATAGATTCTTTAATTTGGTCATAAGATTAGTTATTACACAATGAACTGATGCACGAACCACACTAGTTCCTAGACGTATATGAAGTTCTAGCAATAACCCCCCAATGTAGGTGTTTGAGGCTTTGATTTAAATTAATTAACTATACAGCCCATTAATTATTTAAGTGATTATGCTTCATAATATTTATCCATAGAGACTGGTTCTTCCTTGTGTTTCTAATGATCACTTTTTATTAGTTTCCCTCTTTTCTTAAAAGTGGGTGGTCCTTCGTAATTGTTTTCATTAATTTAATAATTGAATTTTTTTGTCCCCTAACTCCCCTTGCCACTTTGGGGGGTATAGGGTTTTTATGTAGCTTCGGAGTCCGATCCCCCCAGCCACAGGGCATGGCGAGACGGACCCCTAAGCATACCTAATACCCTAACACACACAAACTAAAATAAACAGGAAACAGGAGCGGGAGGGTTATCATGTATGCGCATGGGGTCCCTCCGGTCGCCGCCTTACCTACTCGTGGGCTCCGGCCAGGTCATCCACCCTCTTGTGAGACGCCATTAGGAGAAGTGGTACTCCAGATGACGAAACTGCTTAGATAGTTGGGTACCAGCTATCTTGGCTGTGGTTCACCTAAGCGTGACTATATTGACCCTTATGCACCCTGTGCACAGTGATCCCGGGGCTAGGGAGGCCTGCCCCTTGACGTGGCCTTGGACCATATTCTGTATATAGAATATGTCCAGGTCAGGGCCTTCACGGAGCAAATCTCGAGGTCGCTCTTGGTGAGACCCATACCTTGTAGACCACGCGCACTCTCCTTGCACCATCCACCCCTCCAATTATGGGTTATGGAGGAGGCGGATACTGTATGCTTTTCGGTATACTCCCGGACCTTCTGCAGGATCTCGGGGGTGCCGTACTTGTCGCACTTGCTCTGATGTGGACGGGAGAGTGGGAAGTTATCAGCTGAGACCTGGGTGTCTAATATGAAGGCCTCATCACCTTTGCAAGCTAAAATGTCTGGCTTGCAGAAGGTCCCTCTATCTGGTATACGGACTTCGCGCTCCACCTCAAAGCCTCTTTGCCGCAGGCGGCCAGCTACGAACCGGGTGATGTCGTCGTGACGTTTCACCCGAGCCCCGTGTGTCTTATGGCAGGCCTGGGATATGTGGCCCAGGGTTCCTGGTTTCCGACAAGCGTCACAGAGACCAGAAGCCTCGGGTCTACCCCTGGCCGCCCTAGACGGCGTGGCTACAGCGTTTGCCCTGATTTGGATGGTGTGAGCAAAACCTCCTCTGCTTAGCAAACGGGTGCCGGACGCAACCCACTTGTGACAGGATGGGACCTCACAAGAGGAAGCGAGGCCGGCGCCGTCGACCATGCTGTACAGTTTTGCCTTCCATCTTCTAGCGCACTCGGTCGTCCTGCTGGAAGGCGTTCCAGCGGCCGTGGTCGGGTCTACCCACCGGCGCATCCTCGCTTGGAACGCGGGTAGGAGAGCCGCTGCCACCACCACTGGGTCCGCTGATCCTGCTAGCGCCCCGAGCCGCTTGTTCTTTTGAAGCCGGACTGATGTGGCAAAGTCGGGTATCCCTAGTACACCGTATTTTACGTCGGCGTGGATAAAGGCGTTAGGGGTGTCATGGGGCAGCCGCAGCCAGCCACGAGTGGCGTGTCGCAGCCGCCGGTCCAGCCTCGCTAACTCCGTTTTAGCCACGTGTCCGAGGACACGGCGGTGGTTCATCTTGGGGATTAGGTGGTGCTTTAGTAGGTATAGCCTCTGTTGGGGTTTGAGCGGCGCCTTGGTGATATTGGTCAGGCCGTCCTCAAACAGGGAACCATAGGATAAGCGTCTGCCCCCGGCTCCGATCAGTATCCCTAAGTACTTGTACTCGTCCGCCACACTCATAGTACCAATCGCATCGTCTCCAACGTAGTATGCCTTCCTGGTGGGGACATGCCATGTCTTTCGATCGCTATGCTCAGCGTCCGGCATTTTTCAGCGTTTACTTTGAGACCAGAGCCGCGCAGCGTGCGGCAAATACTGGTTATGAGTGTCTGTAGTCCGGCAGCCGTTTCCGCTGCCACAACCAGGTCGTCGGCGAACGCCAGCGCTGATACCTTTTCACCGCCCAGACCAACCCCTAGCCCCAAGTCCTTAGCCCTAGTAATTGCCTCATCAATTATTAGGTTGAAGAGAAATGGAGACAGGGGGTCACCCTGTTTCACCCCCCTAGTGATCAGGATGTCCTTCGACTTCTCCCTTTGGCTGGTTATTATGGTTGAGGACCTGTCATAGCCCGACATTATATATGTCCTTAAAGGCTTTGGAATGCCTTTACGTTTCATGGCCCGATGGATGGCCGGATGGGAGACGCTATCGAAGGCCTTCTCCATATCCAGAAACGCCAGGTGCGTGTTGTGTTTAAGCGCACGAGCCTCAGCAAAGAGGGCATCCAGGATCACCAGGTTTTCAGGGCATCCGTCAACGGGGACGAAGGCCTTCTGCCGCCTGTCAATCCTGACTGCCTCAGAGAGTCTGCTGCTCAGAATCTTGTGGAACAGCCTTACTATCGTTGATGACATAGTTATGGGGCGATAGTGGGAAGGAGAGTCTGGGTTAGGTTTTTTAGGTATAAGCACTGTCTTGTTCTTGCAAAAAGGATGTGGCAGGGACTCGTTTACCAACCACAGATTAAACAGTTTTGCAAACACCCTGATTGGTATAGCTTTAAGTAAACGTATAGTGATACCGTCTGGGCCAGGAGCAGCACTGCTACTTGCCTTGAGAGCAACAAGGATTTTCTCTGGTGTTATTGGGTCCCCTAGTTGCTGATTAACTGGATCACGGTCGCGAATTGGGCGGCGGTCCGGCGATGTGGGTCTAGAGAATAGTGCCTCCCAGAATGGAAAGAGACGGGCTGGTTCCACCTCCGTGGGGGTAACCTTCCAGTCTCCGGAGAGGACGCGCGCAGCAGCTTTTGAACGATCCTTCTCGTACAGGCTCTGGCACAGAACATACTGTGCCCTTCGTTCCCTCTTACGTTCAATCGGAGGTTGGGTTGGATCGGCACGGTTTATTGGGGGGGGGGTCTCTGCCGGCGCGCAGGGCGGGGGCGCAATGCGTGGTCACCAGATCTTTTGGCTGTAGTAACCACCCGAGCATGGCGCTTGAGGGTCCTATCCACGTTATAGCTGTTACCACTGACCAGGTTAATGATTGCCTCGTCGAGGAGTTCCTCCCCCCATCTGGTTTCCTGGCCCCTGGGTGCAATAGCTTCAAGGAATTCGACCATAGTTTCCTTCCAAGCAGCTTCCTGGGGGGTCCCGTCAGGGGGGGGCATGTCGGGATCGGCGCCATCGGGGGCGCCCACCGCCGCCCTAACGTTGCCTCTCCGTCCACGGTTCCTCAACGGGCTAGGCTGTTCGTCCTCCCTGTCTGAGTTAGACAGTGATGACTCTGAGCCCTCGCCCTCCGCTCGGTTTCTGTATTCCGCCACCAAATCTCTGTACTCGACCCTCTTCCTTTGGCTCTTAATGGACTCAAGACTTCGCGAGGGAAAGCGCTGTTGGAGCCGCTGGTTCATACCTTCCCGGCCGGCCTGGGGTCTACCCTCCAGCCTTACCTCTTCCATTGCCAGGAGGCGTTTCTCCTCATCGGTCCACCTTGCCTTGGGCCTACCCGCTCTACTCGCGGCCTCTTCAAGTTCTTGGTGGTATTGAACCTTGTGCATGCGACTTACGTGAACGCGCATAGCTCTATAGTCACGAAAGGATCTGCCACAATTAGGACAGTCTGGCGACTGGTCATTCATAGCCGGATCGTCATGTAGGTCACCCATCGTGCTGACAGGGGTCAGTACGTCTCCGTAATGGTTTTCACAAAAGTTTATGGGTGACAAGGCGCGAAAACCCTTGACAGGGGCAGACGGCCTTCAGGAATGCTCAAACCAAGTGTCACTGACAAATGGCCCCTAGTGCAGGTAGACGGAAGGTCCCCTTAGAGCAGCAGCAGGGGGGGATGCCCTAGCTGTTTGTAGAAACAGGAGTGCCTCGTGAAGGCCAGCTAGGGACTTCACACAACTACCGCGAACGAACGATAGCTGTGCACTATGTACTCTCTGGAGTATATACAGTCGGAGGCGAGGAGCGTCAGAATGCAGATACCGTGGGAGAGAGTCATAGTTACTCCCAAGTCAAGCCCCAGATATCTCACAAAATGACCTTTCAGACCAATAAGGGCCCTTTTCATTTTTTCAGCCGTTTCCATCTTGGTGGGTAAAGGCTGGTTTGACAGTAAATAGTTGTTACTGAGGTAACTGGGATATTGACTCATTCAATGGAGTTCAATATCAATAATAATAGCCTAATATTTGAATAGACTACACTACCTCGTTAAGAGGTTAATTTACCTACCTAACAAGAAACAACTAATTAATTTGAGTAGTGCTTGAACTTCACCATTAACTTTCGTCCGGCTAGCTCATCTTTATCACTATTAGATGTAATGGTGATCATTCAGCAGCACTCAAAATGTATACACACAAATAATGAGTACAAGAAGAAATAATATGGATATACTCTAATCAGAGTTATCTTAAGGTTTAATCCCACCCTTGATAGGGTGAGCACAAAAATGAATAATATATGTACTACTAACTAGCTCAAGCCTAGTCGTGAGAATTTCTACCTAAGAAACTACAAATTTATTTAGTCTGCGTTTGTGCGAAATTCAGCACAATCACAGCTTAAATTCCTACCTAATAAAGGTTGGCAAAGATTACATTGTGGTGCAGTAATGTGAATATATAGTTGTGCTGTATTTTTGGGTTTTATAATTTTATATAATATATACACTGGTAGAAATTATGTGTATAAGAAATTAAATGAACACAAGAGAATTAATTGTGTTTGGCAAGTATTCTACTGCCGTAAATAATATTTAACTCCTGAATGTACTTCCTAATTGTGGAATAAAATGTTATCAGGGTTAGTAATGATTAATTAGTATGAAATTGAAATTGAAATAAGTTTATTGAGGTAAAATACACACAAAGGGATGAGGTAGCTCAAGCTATTCTCACCCCGTTCAGTACAACGTGTTAGTACATACATAGACACACATCACAAACAATAAACCTGTTACCAAACATTCTGAGAGATAAACATGTACATTTCCTCCTTCACAAGTAGTATGGTATCAGACGTACACAAATACTTTTATGACCTAGTTATACGGATAATTCAACAAAATATTACAGTCTTGGTGCAAAATTCTTATATCTCTCAAGAATATCATCAACCTTTCCTTTGTGACACATCCAGGCTATTTGCTCAGGAACAGCCCTTATCTCAGTGTTTCTATATACATTAATCAACGGACAATCAAGAACATAATGGGCAAGGGTGTGAGACCTTAACATACCACATAGTTTACACTTCGTGTCATTATCATGAACACCTATCCCATATTCCCAGTAATATTTGTACCCAAGCCTGAGCCGCATGTACACAGAGTCACTCCAAGCATTTCTCCTTTTACCATAAGTGAAATGGGTGTTTTGACTCACATACATGTAGTGTTGCATGGTTAGACTTCTCTCATACATTATCCCTCTCCTCTCCACTCCTGCCTGTGCCTGAATATTTCTGATTTTGCTTCTTATTTGTCTCATTGTGAATTCACATTCAATGTCAATTTGTGGTTTTGATGTGGCACGTTTGGCCAAGTCATCCACCACCTCGTTGAGCACTATTCCAACATGAGATGGAATCCACATGAATTTCACACTATGACCTTTCAGCTGTATCTCAGTTATTCTTCTCTTACAATCCTCAACTATAGACATGAAGACTGTGTTTCGACTGTTTAAGGACTCCAGTGCTCCTAGGCTATCGACAAATACAAAAACATTTTTGTCGTCATGACATACTTCCTCCAAACACGCTAGAATGCCCTGCAGTTCAGCTTGTGTGGATGATATATAATTACTAAGCCGGAGTTCAATTATCCTGTCCACAGTCCCAAACTCCGTATATTCCCTTATTAGGACACCACACCCTGCCCTGCCATCCTCCGCCACCGACCCGTCGCAATATACATGTAAATTGTTGCCTCTTGGTAACCGAGATATCATGCTTCCATACAAACACCGTAATTGTCCTGGTTCATGATGAATCTTTTTCACCTTGAGGGGTACAATTTCGACGTCTATTTTCTGTACTTTCCAGGGAGCAGACATATTACACTGTCGAGAGGGTTTACAGCAGTCAAGTACATCGTATTCCCTGAGGTCATGAGCTAATCCTCTCGTGTAGCGTGTCTCCCTCAGTTTCCTGGAAGTGTGTACGTCACTCAAGCAGGTCTGAACGCTCTCAAACAGCTTATCCCCTCCTTTTCTCCGCATGAAACGAATAGCTACTCTAGTGTTAATGTCACGGACTCTATCACACACACTCTGTAAATTTAATTCCATTCTCATTATTTCAATCATTGCATTTCTTTGACATCCAAGAATAATCCTCATAGCCTCGTTCTGTATCAGCTCTATTTTTTTAATTCTGCCTTGGCCTGTGTAAGACAAAACGGGTGCTGCGTAGTCTATCAGGGATCGAACAGTGCTTATGTATAACATCCGTAAGATAGGTACCCCAACACCTTTACCAGAAAAAGCCAGTGCTTTTAGAGGATGCAGACGGGCTTTACATAAGGTGCTGATATGATTTATTTCAGCATTTTTACTCTCACATGTGTATCCAACATACATGCCCAGATACTTGTACTTCTGAACACGACTCAGTTCCACACCATTTAGAGTAAGTGTTATATTTCTTCGTTTCCTATACTCATATTTGGTTTTATCTGCATTTATAACTAAGCCTAACTTGTGACAGGTTGTACCAAGTATGTTAAGAGCAGTTTGAATTTTGTTCCTGGAAGTGCCTTGTATAAGAATGTCATCAGCATATATGATCGTCGTGACCCCTGGAGGATACATCTCTGATGCTAATCTGTTCATTAATACATTGAATAAGGCGGGACTTAATACTCCCCCTTGTGGGGTACCTAACTGAAACCTCCGTTCCTCAGACATGTATCCCTGATAATACACCTGACCTTTTCTGCCTTGTAGATAATCCCTTATTCAGTGTAGCAATCTCCCTGTTATTCCCAGATTGGCTAATTCGTATAAGATTACTTCCCCATTGGCTTTATCAAATGCTCCTTGTAGATCAACAAAAACACTACAATTGTCATCCATATTAGACAAACACTTTAAGAGACAATCCGCAGTACTTTTGCCTTTGATAAAACCAAAGAGATTACTGGACATGTTATCACCTACAAGGTAGAGTAGCCTATTTAACAAAATCCTTTCCATCATTTTACAAAAGCAGGATATTAAGGAGACAGGTCTGTAGCCTCCGTTTGACTTAGGGATAGGAATGATGACAGCCTCTTTCCATTTTCTTGGTAACTTTCCCTCTCTATAACTCATATTAAACAAATCAAGTAAGGGACTAGGTTTCATACCGGCTAAATAATTAAGAATGTCATACATCTTTCCCGGGAGCAGTAGAGCTGCCACTTTTTATAGCATCCAGTAGCTCATCGTGAGTTATCTCAGTGCACGCTATAGATCTTGTATTTAAGGCACATAAAGTTACTCCATTTCTAATATTTTCCCATGACTCAATGGTGACTCTCGTGTCTGCAGGTAAGGACTCCATACCAGCAGCACTAGCCCATTTATCTACTAACTCATTAGCAACCTTCCCTGGATCTGAGTGAGCAATGAATTTGGTCTTACAACCCCTGACTTTATTTACTGCTCTCCATATGTCTTTAAGGTTCTTAGTATTACCAATGGACTGAGCAAAGTCTTGCCAGTATCTGTCCCGCGCCTCCTTCCTCACCTGACTGCATTCCCTAGCCACTTCCAACATTGTATTTTTCTCTTCATCCCTCATTCCATTTTTTAACCATTCTTTATGTGCACTCCGTAGCATTCTCTCCCACCCCTTGACTTGCTGATCATTGGACTATTTAAATTTCTTAGGTCCATGCGTCTTGCTTCCCCTGCCCCCGTTATTTTCCCTCTGTACAAATTTCTCTATGTTCTCGACCATATCCTCGTAAAAACTATCAACGCAGAGCGGCGTGTATTGTTGATACCAATCTCCCATATTTTGAATAAAATAATTTTTCATATCTTTATTAATATTTAGCCTTTTCCTTTGAAAGTGGACAGTGTTTTTTCCCCAGTGGTAATTCAACGTTCAAGGCAAAGTGGTCAATAAGTAGTTCCCGAACAACCCGAGCCTCCCCCATAATCCCCTGAGAGTTTAAAATGCAGGCATAGTCAAGCCGTCCTCCCCTGATGTGAGTTGGTTCATTGTTTCCCAATAGACAGGTATCTGGATGATCTTGTAGAAACTGTAACCACTTGACCCCATTAGTATTAATGCTACCCACTGTCCCAAGGCTTGTGTGCCGAGCATTAAGGTCCCCAATGACCAGTGAAGGATTAGTATAAATGCAGTCAGGTAGATAGTTAGCGTCGAAGCAGTTCCTGGATACATACAAATTAACTACAATAAATTCCCCTTCCCTTAATGATAATTTAACACAGACACTCTCTATACCTTGCGTTTTTGATGGCGGTTCTACTAACTCTGCTGGTATGGAGTTCTTTACATAAATCGACGTGCCTCTGATGTTATTTGCGGCGAAGAGGTGAAACCCTTTATAACCATTTAATTTCAATAAGTCTTCATTCCTATCCCCTGTCTCCTGGAGAGCTACAACATCAATATCATTTCCCATCACATAACAATGAACATCTGTAACCCTGTTTCTTAAACCATTAACATTCCATGACAAAACTTTCAGTCTAGGGTGATCCATTATTAATCAATTCACTGCCTAAGTCATCCCCAATAAATTCACTAAATGATAGCCATACCTTGCATAACATCTCCCACCTCCTCCCAAGTTCACCAGTAAAAGCGACATTGCGATTCTCAAGAGATTTTTTCAGCCCTGTGACGTCCATTATTGGCCCAAATGATTCCTTCATTTTATGTGTAATTATAGGGTTCTTCCTTTCACTACGACTACCATCATTCACACACACTTCACTTTCCTTCATTTCATCACTCAATATTTCATTATTGCCCTCAACCACTATATCCTGATTTTCCTTCACAGTTTTGTGAATTTCCTTGACCTCCTGAACGTTTAATTTCGCCTCGATGGACTCGATTCTCTGCCCAAGATTTCGGAGGAACTCACCAACTTTTCTTAGTTCAGCCCACACCTCCTTGACCATATTATTATGACCCTCTTTCTGAGCCACAGTAGCCACTTCACTCACCGTTACATTGTCACTGCCGGAGTCCTGAGTGGTGGCGTGGCTGCTTGTTGCTTGAGCCTGACGAAGTAAAGAAGACTCCTTTACCCACGCATTCGTCCGGTTCACTGGTGCTGTTTGGGGAAAACTGTTTTGCTGTGCTCCCGGTGTCTGGGTAAGAGCTCTTGCTTGCTCTGTAACATTCACCGGCTGGATAACACCCATACTCGGCCTCTTGCTACACACAGCTGAGCTGGCATTGTGAACACCTCCACAGTTGCAGCATCTGGGAACTATTTTCTCACCCAGATTAAGTCTGTTTCTACACACATTAGAGAGGTGAGACTTTCCGCAGAAACGGCATCGTGGATCATTTTGACAGCTCCAGGATTTATGCCCCCATCTGCAGCATTTCAGGCATATTATGGGCTCTTCCACATACTTTGCTACATGCCTGTAGCCAGCCCCGGTGATGAACACTTTCTCGGGAACATCACCTCTCACTAGAGCCACCACCTGACTCCTAGCTTCACCTTTAATAAGGTGACGCTTGGCCCACACAAATCGTTGGTCGTCGAGGATGAATTCGGGGTCCAGAATCTGAGGGTATTTATAGATAATTACCGTCGTCAGCTTCTCGTTCCCCTCCGGTATTTCCATAACAATTCCATCATATCCTTGCTGGGTAAGATACTCCACTGCCTCCATAGAACCTACCGTTAAGTAAGGTCTGTTTACACCTTCCTTCAGCAGGGGCTCGAACTCTCGGTGTTCTCTTCCAAGTGTGACTGTCCACAGCAGCTTCTGATGATAGGCCAGCGTACATGAGGCAGGGAAGAGAAGCCTCCATCTCCGCTGACCCTCACCTTCCTGACATCGTTCCGTCCGTTTGTCGACATCAGTCTCGGCGTCATTCTTCATTCTCTTGTCGTTTCCGTTAAGTGTACCATTACTGTCAACACTACGCCTTGCATCCTGTCTTATCCGTTTCTTCTGTTGCCTTGTTAGATTGTCTTGATACTCACCCTCCTCGACTGACTGGCTGCTTTCTGAGTCCATGTTAATATTGCCGTGGGAAGTAGCCAGTTCTTCTCGTGACTGAGTCTCCATTGGTGGTGGGGAGGCCTAATTAGTATGGGATCAGCAATTTGTATTAGTGTACTGGATCCTAAAATGTTAATGAATTCCAACCCGTTCTCATACAAGACAGCACATATATGACTTAATGCTTAAAGTCAATATGTTGAATATGACTTAGTAAATATGTGATATATTCCCAGTTACTTTTTTTCCAAAACCCAAACTCTTCCTCACGTACCAATTTACGTCTCACAGTATCCATCCGTCAACCTAGAGAGCAGAATAGTCGTGATTGGTTCAATTATAAGGAAAATTGTAGTTTTCAGATCCCACATGGGTTGTGAAATTTACCTACTATTGTCCATGCTCTTAGAATATTACAGATCAGCTACTTCCTATTGAAGGCTCGTAGTTTTGTTTTGAGAAATATTAGTTGTTCTTAGTAAATTATAATAAGCACTAAAAATTATTACATAGAATAACAGTCCTTCGTCAATCAATATTATATACCATAGTTTGTGCTTTACAAATCTTTAAAGGATGTTTTGTAGGAACGCTAACAGAAAACGATGGTACGTTGGAATGTCTATGGGGTAAACTACTGCAAACAGGATATTATTGTGTCTACTATACCAACTATAGCTAGGATGGGTATATTGTCCACTACCACCTGTTAGGTGGGTAAGGGGTCCAATACCACCCACAGGATGGGTATGAGGATCACATCCACCCACAGGATGAGTATGGGGACCACATCCACCCACAGGAAGGGTATGGGGTCCAATACCACCCACAGGAAGAGTATGGCGTCCACTACAACCCACAGGATGGGTATGGGGCTCCAACCACCCATAGAATGAGTATGGGGCTCCAACCACCCATAGAATGGGTATGGGGTCCAATAACACCCACTGGATGTGCATGGCGTCCATTGTTGCGCGTCGAGCTCGAAAACCGCAGCATTCATCTCAGAACCATGCCTATTTCACGCAGATTTCTTAATAAACGTAAGAGTTTTATATGTCACAAGAAAGATAGAAATATAAGCTTCATTCTAAATACCTTACCATGGGTATATTTAAATTTAAAGCGAAGATACGTGTATTTTTATAATAGCCGAGCTCCGACCCCGGACAGATCGATCGACCGAGCAACTCTTTATTTATTTATTTATTTATTTATTTATGCATATACAAGAATGTACATTGGGAATGTGAGGATACATAATATGGTAATTACAGTCTTGTAAAGCCACTAGTACGCGCAGCGTTTCGGGCAGGTCCTTAATCTAAGAAAATTTTAAGAAGGTAAATGCTTGCAAAATTTATAGACAAAAAAATGATAACAGTTACGTGGAATGAAAAAAATAAGATGAGAGAAAATTGTAGGTACAGTATATTAAAGCACATAGGTAGCTAAGATTGATTGCAATGACAGCTTGAATGGTAGTTGACAGAAATTGGTAGGCACAATACAGCATATGGCTAGCACATAAAAGAAGACAGCAATGAGCACAATGATAAGGTTGTTTGATACTACATAAAAATTAGGAGATTGGGTAACACTAGGTACAGAGCAAAT
Source organism: Procambarus clarkii (assembly GCF_040958095.1). Lineage (NCBI taxonomy): Eukaryota > Metazoa > Arthropoda > Malacostraca > Decapoda > Cambaridae > Procambarus > Procambarus clarkii. The sequence continues at coordinate 20,228,682 of NC_091151.1, read as the reverse complement.
TTAAAGCTCAGTGTAGGAAACTAAGAAGATGAAATTAGGTACTTTTTGGTTTTGCTTTTAAATAAGGCAAAAGTTTTACAGTTTTTCAATTCACTAGGGAGTGAGTTCCATAGACTAGGTCCCTTAATTTGCATAGAGTGTTTACACAGATTAAGTTTGACCCTGGGGATATCAAAGAGATATTTATTTCTGGTGTGGTGATAATGGGTCCTATTACATCTGTCCAGGGAGAGTTTCAGAGCATGGTCTGCATTTAAGAACAGGGTTTTGTAAGTGTAGTTGACACAAGAGAATGTGTGGAGGGAGTTAATATTTAGCAAGTTTAGGGATTTAAACAAGGGAGCTGAGTGTTGTCTGAAAGCAGTTAATTATTATTCTGATAGCAGATTTTTGCTGTGTGATGATGGGCTTAAGGTGGTTTGCAGTGGTAGACCCCCATGCACAGATACCATAATTAAGATAGGGGTAGATTAGTGCATAATATAGTGAGAGGAGAGCAGAGTTAGGAACATAATATCTGATTTTGGAGAGTATACCAACTGTCTTAGAGACTTTCTTAGTTATGTGTTGAATGTGGGTGCTGTAGTTGAGTCTCTTGTCTAGGAATAGGCCAAGAAACTTGCCATCATTTTTATTACTGATGTTAATGTTGTCTATCTGTAGCTGAATTGCATTTGATGATTTGCTTTCTCTCAGAACAATGTTTATTTCACGTGAATTCGTTAATAAACATATATGTTTTATATGTCTCAAGAAAGGCAGACATATAAGCTTCACTTTAAACACTTTACCATAGACATATTTAAAGTTCTAATGAAGATACATGTATTTTAAAAATTACGGAGCTCCCACCCCGTACAGACTGAACGACAGAGCAACTCTCTCTCAGATCAATGTTTATTTCACGTAAATTCGTTAATAAACACAAATGTTTTATATGTCTTAAGCAAGATAGAAATAAGAGCTTCATTTTCAATACATTACAATAGACATATTTATAGCTCAAGTGAAGATACATATGTTTTTATAGTAGCGCTCAGTAGCTTGTCGGGCATTGAGTGCAGACGCCTACGCACTTGCCGATATATTGTATAATTAACAAAGATACGCTAATAAAGTCTAAAATCTTATATGCCTCCAGAAAGACCGAGATATGAACATTATTATCATTGCACCAAATGAAATATATCATGTTCGAGAACAAAGATATATCAATTTTAAATTAAGTTTCGACTCTTGCTCGGGCGAGAGAGATGGGGCGACTCTCGCCCCATCTATTGGGGATTCTGTCCACTAAAGACCCAAAGCTACTCAAACCCTCCTAGCATTATTTAGGTAATGAAGTAATATGGTATATATACTCACTATAATGTGGGTGTTGAATGCAGAACATGAGAAAACATATATTTACTCCAAACTAATATAATTTCATTATGAAATAAGTAGCATCAAAGGAAGTCGACGGTCCAAGCGTCAATGTTGTGGAGCGACTTATCCATGATATATCGTTGTTTGGAAAGTGTGTGTTGGCATATCCAGTTGTCGCACTTCTCTGCACAAATTATCACAAATTTAAATTATAATGTTAACAAGTAGAATACATATTTTTAATAAAATCTAACATAACTAGCCAGAAAACATTTGACATTTATTAAAAATATATGTTTGGAAGTTAAATCGACTTCATAGGACAATAGTTTTGTTATATTACAAAAAAAAAATATATATATTCGTTATTCGTTGACATGCGTTCGTAACCTAAACTACCATGTATTGTACTTATGTAAAATCTCCCATGTCTCTTCGCTCATCTGACCAAACCCTACAGGCTCTGTGATATATTGTTTAATTAATTGAGATTCACAAATAAAGCTTATAATTGTATGTTATCAAAAAGGCAGAGCTTAGTTTAGTTCATTTATTATGCACCCCATACCCATCCTATGGGCGATAGTGGAGTGTTACAGAGGCACATAATGGGCTCAGGGACTGAGCCCCACAATTCATATAGCCAAGCAAGTTATAATCTTAATAAGCTAGTTACAAAAGTCAATGCACATTGTCACATCAACAATGGGCTCGAGACCGACCACAAGTACAGTTTATAATTTAAGCAACTGACATATATGGAGGGCTAGTGTCACAATTGATATGTTTATCTTACACATAACCCCCTCTCCCCCATCCAATGGGCAGCGGTGGATAGGTTACAATCAAGTCGTTTTTTGCGTTTTATTCAGAGATTAGATTTTATTGGGTGAGGAAAGATATTCATATTTTAAAGAAGGCTTCTTGGCTGATGCTCTCCATTGATGGAAAATATACAACCTTTTGAAAATCAATGTTAATTTGATCTAGATATTGTAATTAACGAAAGTATTTATGTCATCTGAAAGGTAGAAATATAGGCTACATTTAAAATCCTTTGTCATAAAAATAACTGAAGTGAAAACGAAGATATATGCGTTTTGATAGTTACTTGATGGCTAGCTCTGAGAGTGTGAAGCCCTGCACACCAGCCAATTGTATAATTAGTTTCCATATATTTTAATTAATCTTAAAAATCTATATGTTAGAAGAAAGGTAGATGTAGCCGTTAATGTGACAACATTTAAAAATATATATATCTTAAGTTAAATAAATAATACCACCTTATCGCCGGTGTCCGGACACATGAAAACTACCTAGGTATCAGTATCCAGCCAGGCGGGGATCACAGGCTACACAATACTGATAAATTATGTAATGCACTACTTGTGGTCCATCTCGAACCCATTTATGATGTGACGACTTATAGTGAATTTTGTAACTAGCTCATCAAGATTGTAACTTGCTTAGCTAAATGAATTGTGGGGTTCGGTCCATTCATTTTCTTTCTTTATTATGCACCCCATAATACCCATCCCGTGGGCGGTGGTGTAAAGGATTACAGAGGCACATAATCGGTTCAGGAACTGAACCCTCTAGTTCGTTTAGCTAAGCAAATAACAATCTTTTGACGCTAGTTACAAAATTATTCATGTACACATACTTATGCATACATGTACATATTCATACGTATACATATATACATATTCATACATATTTAATCACCCCCACAAATACACACATCAGTAATCTTTTGTGTCACAAGTAATTCAACAAGAGGCTCACAACAGTCACTATACAAGGCACTTTACATTTATGAGGAGTCGCACAGTTACTAGTCTTGCTCCACACCCACCCAACTGGGCGGCAGCTTTACAGTCATGTGCTCCACACCCACCCAACTGGGCGGCAGCTTTACAGTCATGTGCTCCACACCCACCCAACTGGGCGGCTGCTTTACAGTCATGTGCTCCATACCCACCCAACTGGGCGGCAGCTTTACAGTAATGTGCATGCATTACCTACAGTAAGCAAATTTTGGATACTTCGCTAAGATTTCGGGCAGCACATCATTATGAATGAAGTACTTACACATTTCATGGACACTATTGATGTTGTTATCTTTAAATTCCGCGATTTTTCACATTCCATTATATAATGACGCAAAGTATGCGAATAGTTCTGCTGACAGAGTTTACATTTAGTCAAATCTGCATCATCAGATGTTACAAATTCCCAGAGGTACTTGTAGCTGAGCCTAAACCTAGCAGTGGTAACATCTAGAAGTCTGCTAACATTATTGGATGACCCATAGACGAGCGATTCATCAAAGTTTATACAATATTGTGAAATTGAGAGTCAGTGTAGTAACATAAATTGGTAAATCATAAATATTGTAAGTTAAGAATCTGATGCATGTGTGTGTTTTGGGGGGGGGGGTTATACCCTTGGTAAGCGAGAGTGGAAAGTAACCTTAGACGTTCTGCGGTCAATGTGGGGGGGGGGGTGAGGGGGAGGGAGGGTGGGAGAGTCAAATTCACCCTCCAACATCTGGGCATAGTACCACCAGCCTCCACAACACTCCATCAGCCTCCAGCTGATGCTTGTAGATGCCTCATCTAACCTCACCTATGTCACACATTAACCTACAGTTCCTGTGATATTTAAACTCCTCATCACAGTGGCGTCTCACCAATATAAACTGTATTGGATTTTGTCCCGAAATAGCTATATGCTGACTGGACGTGTATGTATGTATGTATGTATGTATGTATGTATGTATGTATGTATGTATGTATGTATGTATGTATGTATGTATGTATGTATGTATGTATGCATGTATGCATGTATGCATGTATGCATGTATGTATGCATGTATGGATGGATGGATGGATGGATGTATGTACGCATGCATGTATGTATGGATGTATGTATGTATGCATGTATGTATGTATGTGTTTACTAGTTGTTTTTTTGCGGGGGTTGAGCTTTGCTCATTCGGCCCGCCTCTCAACTGTCAATCAACTGTTTACTAACTACTTTTTTTTTTTTTTTCCACACCACACACACCCCCAGGAAGCAGCCCGTGACAGCTGACTAACTCCCAGGTACCTATTTACTGCTAGGTAACAGGGGCACTTAGGGTGAAAGAAACTTTGCCCATTTGTTTCTGCCTCGAGCGGGAATCGAACCCGCGCCACAGAATTACGAGTCCTGCGCGCTATCCACCAGGCTACGAGGCCCCCTCGTGTATATGTATGTATGTATGTATGTATGTATGTATGTATGTATGTATGTATGTATGTATGTATGTATGTATGTATGTATGTATGTATGTATGTATGTATATACGCATGTATGTATGTATGTATGTATGTATGTATGTATGTATGTATGTATGTATGTGTGGGATATTTGGGCTTGATTCTGATTAATTAATAATTAATGTAGTAAATTAAATTACGAAGGACCACCCGCTTTTAAAGTAAAGAGGGAAACTGAGAATTTCTGATCATTGGATAATTTCTAGAGGAAACCAGTGACTATGGATATAACTAGAAAGCATGATCATAATAATAATTAATGGGCTGTATTATTAAATGAAACAAACCTCAAACACCTACATTGGGGGGTTATTACTGGAGGTAAGTACGTCCAGGAATTAGTGTGGTTCGTTCACTAATTCAATTAATAATAATCTAATCCTATAAGATAATGTTGAAATTAATATCATTCACATAAAGAAGAATATAAATAGGAGCATAATAATGAGTTACAGTAAATCACACATTAATCTCAAAGCATTCTGCACAAATTAAATGGCAAAGGAATGGAAAAAAAGGAAATAAATCTTAGCTTGACGAAGATTCCTTTAGTAAGCCATAGAAGTCCTTTTATTCTCCAGACTCGGTACACTAACGAGTGGAACGGGCTAACATGGATGAAGGCAGCATGAGGAATTCTTCTCTCGTGCTGCAAGATAAATAATTTCCAGTAGCAATGGATTTAACTACTCAATTTATATTCAAGAATATTAAGAATTTACAGATGACAAAATTTAATCACCTGTTATTAGGTGTTATCGCACTGCTTAACGAACAATCACCCTGCTATTATCATACTTCTACCTGATGCATCAAATAAAAGAATACTTAGCTGTGGGCACTGTATAAGTATTAAGATTGCCGTATTTCGCATCCCAGGCTCCGGTGAACCTATTCTGGATAGTGATGCGCTTCAGCTGGCTGATCACGTGTCATCAGGAACCAAGTCAAAGGGCTCCTTATTTAACACCAGCACCAGTTGAATATATTATCTGCAAGGTTATTCACGCCTCACAGTGGCGGCTTTCATCTGTGGATGGATAACACCTGCCCTATTTGCTGGGCAATGGCGTCTTCTTATGAGTACGGTAAGCGCAGTTCTGCTTTCTTTCGGCTCTGCACGTGTCCGCGTACTGAGGAGGATGGCGTCCCTCCAACCCACGCCGAGTCGACGTTCATAAAACAAATTATTGTCTCGAACATTAATATTTCTCGCATTTGCGCTTGAAACGTTAAAGACTGGACGGGTTTATTATTTAGAGCAACAAAATAATATTATTTACCAATTTAAGAATAGTAAATATATAAGGGGGAGGAATTAATGTCTCCCCATGGCATTCATTGATGACGTTAACTCTATCGCGAGGTAGACGCTATGATTCTAACGCTCTATTCGGCTTTTAGTTAGAGAACAATTCGTCTGCAATCAGTTATCATACAGAATGCTTTAATTATGGAGAATCGTATTTAATTCTCACACAATTTGGATATAATGTGTTTACTGTAAGGAAATCTGACGCAATACTGGTGTCAGGTGACGTGAGAATTCTAGCCTAATGCACAGATGAATTATTAGTACATGAGAATTCTACGAGTTGTTAATTTTACTTACTACAATATTTAGTATGGTTAGTAATAAGTAATGAGAATACAACAATGTTGCATTCGGTGTTGGAAATATCCAACAGTATGTATGTATGTATGTATGGATGGATGGATGGATGGATGGATGTATGTATGTATGTACACATGCATGTATGTATGGTTGTGTGTATGTATGTACACATGTATGTATGTATGTATGTATGTATGTATGTACGCATGCATGTATGTATGTATGTATGTATGTACGTATGTATGTATGTATGTATGTTTGTATGTATGTATGTATGTATGTATGTATCTATGCATGCATGTATGCATGTGTGTATGTATGTATGTATGTATGTATGTATGTATGTATGTATGTATGTATGTATGTATGGATGTATGTATGTACGCATGTATGTATGGATGTATGTATGCATGTATGTATGTATGTATGTATGTATGTATGTATGTATGTATATACGCATGTATGTATGTATGTATGTATGTATGTATGTATGTATGTATGTATGTATGTATGTATGTATGTATGGATGGATGGATGGATGGATGGATGGATGGATGTATGTATTTATGTACGCATGCATGTATGTATGTATGTATGTACACATGTATGCATGTATGTATGTATGTATGTATGTATGTATGTATGTATGTATGTATGTATGTATGTATGTATGTATGTATGTATGTATGTATGTATGTACGCATGCATGTATGTATGTATGTATGTATGTATGTATGTATGTATGTATGTATGTATGTATGTATGTATGTATGTATGTATGTATGTATGTATGTATGTATGTATCTATGCATGCATGTATGCATGTGTGTATGTATGTATGTATGTATGTATGTATGTATGTATGTATGTATGTATGTATGTATGAATGTATGTATGTATGTATGTATGTATGTATGTATGTATGTATGTATGTATGTATGTATGTATGTATGTATGTATGTATGTATGTATGTATGTATGGATGGATGGATGGATGTATGTATGTACGCATTCATGTATGTATGGATGTATGTATGGATGTACGCATGTATCTATGTATGTACTCACCTAATTGTACTCACCTAATTTTGCTTGCGGGGGTTGAGCTTTGGCTCTTTGGTCCCGCCTCTCAACTGTCAATCAACTGGTGTACAGATTCCTGAGCCTACTGGGCTACATCATATCTACATTTGAAACTGTGTATGGAGTCAGCCTCCATCACATCACTTCCTAGTGCATTCCATTTATTAACTACTCTGACACTGAAAAAAATTCTTTCTAACGTCTCTGTGGCTCATCTGGGTACTAAGTTTCCACCTGTGTGCCCTTGTTCGTGTCCCACCCGTGCTGAAGAGTTTGTCTTTGTCCACCCTGTCAATTCCCCTGAGAATTTTGTAGGTGGTTATCATGTCTCCCCTTACTCTTCTGTTTTCCAGGGATGTGAGGTTCTGCTCCTTTAGCTTTTCCTCGTAGCTCAATCCTCTCAGTTCCGGGACGAGCCTGGTGGCATACCGCTGAATCTTCTCTAACTTTGTCTTGTGTTTAACTAGGTATGGACTCCAGGCTGGAGCTGCATACTCCAGGATTGGTCTTACATAAGTGGTATACAGGGTTCTGAAAGATTCCTTACACAAGTTTCTGAAGGCAGTTCTTATGTTGGCCAGTCTAGCATATGCCGCTGATGATATTCTTTTGATGTGGGCCTCTGGGGACAGGTTCGGTGTGATATCAACCCCCAGATCCTTCTCTCTATTTGATTCTTGCAGGATTTCCCCTCCCAGATGATACCTTGTGTTCAGCCTCCTGCTCCCTTCGCCTAATTTCATCACCTTACACTTTCCAGAGTTGAACTTCAGCAGCCATTTTCTAGACCATTCCTCCAGTTTATCCAGGTCATCCTGTAGTCTCTGTCTATCTTCATCCGTCTTAATTCTTCTCATAATTTTTGCATCATCAGCAAACATCGAGAGGAATGAGTCTATACCCTCTGGAAGATCGTTCACATATATTAGAAACAGGATGGGTCCAAGTACTGAGCCCTGTGGGACTCCGCTGGTGACATCTCGCCACTCTGATGTCTTCCCCCTCACCGTTACTCGCTGTTTCCTGTTGCTTAAGTACTCCCTTATCCACTGGAGCACCTTCCCTTTTACTCCTGCCTGTTGCTCCAACTTTTTTAACAGCCTTTTATGGGGTACTGTGTCAAAGGCTTTTTGGCAATCCAGGAAAATGCAGTCGGCCCACCCTTCTCTTTCCTGCCTAATTTTCGTTGCCTGGCCATAAAATTCTATTAAGCCTGTGAGGCACGATTTACCATCTCTGAACCCATGTTGGTGGTGCGTTACAAAGTTATTTCCCTCCAGATGCTCTACGAGCCTTTTCCTCACGATCTTCTCCAGCACCTTGCATGGTATACAAGTTAAGGAAACTGGCCTGTAATTCAGTGCCTCTTGCCTGTCACCCTTTTTGTATATTGGGACCACGTTAGCTGTCTTCCAACTTTCTGGTAAGTCTCCTATGTATGTATGTATGTATGTATGTATGTATGTATGTATGTATGTATGTATGTATGTATGTATGTATGTATGTATGTATGTCTGTATGTATGTATGTATGTATGTATGTATGTATGTACGCATGCATGCATGTATGTATGTATGTATGTAAGTATGTATGTATGTATGTATGTATGTATGTATGTATGTATGTATGTATGTATGTATGTATGTATGTATGTATGTATGTATGTATGTATGTATGTATGAATGTATGTATGTATGTATGTACGCATGCATGTATGTATGTATGTATGTATGTATGTATGTATGTATTTATGTATGTATGCATGTACGTACGTATGTATGTGTGTATGTATGTATGTATGTATGTATGTATGTATGTATGTATGTATTTATGTATGTATGCATGTACGTACGTATGTATGTGTGTATGTATGTATGTATGTATGTAACTGAAAACTCACACCCCAGAAGTGACTCGAACCCATACTCCCAGATGCCACGCAACTGGTATGTACAAGACGCCTTAATCCACTTGACCATCACGACCGGACAAAATGAGGTGATAGCCGAGGCTATTTGAACCACCCCACCGCCGGCACTCGGATAGTAATCTTGGGCATAGCATTTTACCAAATCACCTCATTCTTTGGGGCACACGTGAGGAACACAAATGCGAACAAGCCTGAATGGTCCCCAGGACAATATGCAACTGAAAACTCACACCCCAGAAGTGACTCGAACCCATACTCCCAGATGCCACGCAACTGGTATGTACAAGACGCCTTAATCCACTTGACCATCACGACCGGACAAAATGAGGTGATAGCCGAGGCTATTTGAACCACCCCACCGCCGGCACTCGGATAGTAATCTTGGGCATAGCATTTTACCAAATCACCACATTCTTTGGGGCACACGTGAGGAACACAAATGCGAACAAGCCTGAATGGTCCCCAGGACAATATGCAACTGAAAACTCACACCCCAGAAGTGACTCGAACCCATACTCCCAGATGCCACGCAACTGGTATGTACAAGACGCCTTAATCCACTTGACCATCACGACCGGACAAAATGAGGTGATAGCCGAGGCTATTTGAACCACCCCACCGCCGGCACTCGGATAGTAATCTTGGGCATAGCATTTTACCAAATCACCTCATTCTTTGGGGCACACGTGAGGAACACAAATGCGAACAAGCCTGAATGGTCCCCAGGACAATATGCAACTGAAAACTCACACCCCAGAAGTGACTCGAACCCATACTCCCAGATGCCACGCAACTGGTATGTACAAGACGCCTTAATCCACTTGACCATCACGACCGGACAAAATGAGGTGATAGCCGAGACTATTTGAACCACCCCACCGCCGGCACTCGGATAGTAATCTTGGGCATAGCATTTTACCAAATCACCTCATTCTTTGGGGCACACGTGAGGAACACAAATGCGAACAAGCCTGAATGGTCCCCAGGACAATATGCAACTGAAAACTCACACCCCAGAAGTGACTCGAACCCATACTCCCAGATGCCACGCAACTGGTATGTACAAGACGCCTTAATCCACTTGACCATCACGACCGGACAAAATGAGGTGATAGCCGAGGCTATTTGAACCACCCCACCGCCGGCACTCGGATAGTAATCTTGGGCATAGCATTTTACCAAATCACCTCATTCTTTGGGGCACACGTGAGGAACACAAATGCGAACAAGCCTGAATGGTCCCCAGGACAATATGCAACTGAAAACTCACACCCCAGAAGTGACTCGAACCCATACTCCCAGATGCCACGCAACTGGTATGTACAAGACGCCTTAATCCACTTGACCATCACGACCGGACAAAATGAGGTGATAGCCGAGGCTATTTGAACCACCCCACCGCCGGCACTCGGATAGTAATCTTGGGCATAGCATTTTACCAAATCACCTCATTCTTTGGGGCACACGTGAGGAACACAAATGCGAACAAGCCTGAATGGTCCGCAGGACAATATGCAACTGAAAACTCACACCCCAGAAGTGACTCGAACCCATACTCCCAGATGCCACGCAACTGGTATGTACAAGACGCCTTAATCCACTTGACCATCACGACCGGACAAAATGAGGTGATAGCCGAGGCTATTTGAACCACCCCACCGCCGGCACTCGGATAGTAATCTTGGGCATAGCATTTTACCAAATCACCTCATTCTTTGGGGCACACGTGAGGAACACAAATGCGAACAAGCCTGAATGGTCCCCAGGACAATATGCAACTGAAAACTCACACCCCAGAAGTGACTCGAACCCATACTCCCAGATGCCACGCAACTGGTATGTACAAGACGCCTTAATCCACTTGACCATCACGACCGGACAAAATGAGATGATAGCCGAGGCTATTTGAACCACCCCACCGCCTCGTACGTATGTATGTATGTATAGAACCACCCCACCCCAAATATCACCGGACAAAATGAGGTGATAGCCGAGGCTATTTGAACCACCCCACCGCCGGCACTCGGATAGTAATCTTGGGCATAGCATTTTACCAAATCACCTCATTCTTTGGGGCACACGTGAGGAACACAAATGCGAACAAGCCTGAATGGTCCCCAGGACAATATGCAACTGAAAACTCACACCCCAGAAGTGACTCGAACCCATACTCCCAGATGCCACGCAACTGGTATGTACAAGACGCCTTAATCCACTTGACCATCACGACCGGACAAAATGAGGTGATAGCCGAGGCTATTTGAACCACCCCACCGCCTCGTACGTATGTATGTATGTATAGAACCACCCCACCCCAAATAGCCTCGGCTATCACCTCATTTTGTCCGGTCGTGATGGTCAAGTGGATTAAGGCGTCTTGTACATACCAGTTGCGTGGCATCTGGGAGTATGGGTACGAGTCACTTCTGGGGTGTGAGTTTTCAGTTGCATATTGTCCTGGGGACCATTCAGGCTTGTTCGCATTTGTGTTCCTCACGTGTGCCCCAAAGAATGAGGTGATTTGGTAAAATGCTATGCCCAAGATTACTATCCGAGTGCCGGCGGTGGGGTGGTTCAAATAGCCTCGGCTATCACCTCATTTTGTCCGGTCGTGATGGTCAAGTGGATTAAGGCGTCTTGTACATACCAGTTGCGTGGCATCTGGGAGTATGGGTTCGAGTCACTTCTGGGGTGTGAGTTTTCAGTTGCATATTGTCCTGGGGACCATTCAGGCTTGTTCGCATTTGTGTTCCTCACGTGTGCCCCAAAGAATGAGGTGATTTGGTAAAATGCTATGCCCAAGATTACTATCCGAGTGCCGGCGGTGGGGTGGTTCAAATAGCCTCGGCTATCACCTCATTTTGTCCGGTCGTGATGGTCAAGTGGATTAAGGCGTCTTGTACATACCAGTTGCGTGGCATCTGGGAGTATGGGTTCGAGTCACTTCTGGGGTGTGAGTTTTCAGTTGCATATTGTCCTGGGGACCATTCAGGCTTGTTCGCATTTGTGTTCCTCACGTGTGCCCCAAAGAATGAGGTGATTTGGTAAAATGCTATGCCCAAGATTACTATCCGAGTGCCGGCGGTGGGGTGGTTCAAATAGCCTCGGCTATCACCTCATTTTGTCCGGTCGTGATGGTCAAGTGGATTAAGGCGTCTTGTACATACCAGTTGCGTGGCATCTGGGAGTATGGGTTCGAGTCACTTCTGGGGTGTGAGTTTTCAGTTGCATATTGTCCTGGGGACCATTCAGGCTTGTTCGCATTTGTGTTCCTCACGTGTGCCCCAAAGAATGAGGTGATTTGGTAAAATGCTATGCCCAAGATTACTATCCGAGTGCTGGCGGTGGGGTGGTTCAAATAGCCTCGGCTATCACCTCATTTTGTCCGGTCGTGATGGTCAAGTGGATTAAGGCGTCTTGTACATACCAGTTGCGTGGCATCTGGGAGTATGGGTTCGAGTCACTTCTGGGGTGTGAGTTTTCAGTTGCATATTGTCCTGGGGACCATTCAGGCTTGTTCGCATTTGTGTTCCTCACGTGTGCCCCAAAGAATGAGGTGATTTGGTAAAATGCTATGCCCAAGATTACTATCCGAGTGCCGGCGGTGGGGTGGTTCAAATAGCCTCGGCTATCACCTCATTTTGTCCGGTCATGATGGTCAAGTGGATTAAGGCGTCTTGTACATACCAGTTGCGTGGCATCTGGGAGTATGGGTTCGAGTCACTTCTGGGGTGTGAGTTTTCAGTTGCATATTGTCCTGGGGACCATTCAGGCTTGTTCGCATTTGTGTTCCTCACGTGTGCCCCAAAGAATGAGGTGATTTGGTAAAATGCTATGCCCAAGATTACTATCCGAGTGCCGGCGGTGGGGTGGTTCAAATAGCCTCGGCTATCACCTCATTTTGTCCGGTCGTGATGGTCAAGTGGATTAAGGCGTCTTGTACATACCAGTTGCGTGGCATCTGGGAGTATGGGTTCGAGTCACTTCTGGGGTGTGAGTTTTCAGTTGCATATTGTCCTGGGGACCATTCAGGCTTGTTCGCATTTGTGTTCCTCACGTGTGCCCCAAAGAATGAGGTGATTTGGTAAAATGCTATGCCCAAGATTACTATCCGAGTGCCGGCGGTGGGGTGGTTCAAATAGCCTCGGCTATCACCTCATTTTGTCCGGTCGTGATGGTCAAGTGGATTAAGGCGTCTTGTACATACCAGTTGCGTGGCATCTGGGAGTATGGGTTCGAGTCACTTCTGGGGTGTGAGTTTTCAGTTGCATATTGTCCTGGGGACCATTCAGGCTTGTTCGCATGTATGTATGTATGTATGTATGTATGTATGTATGTATGTATGTATGTATGTATGTATGTATGTATGTATGTATGTATGTATGTGTGTACGCATGTATGTATGTATGTACGTATGTATGTATGTATGTATGTATGTATGTATGTATGTATGTATGTATGTATGTATGTATGTATGTATGTATGTATGTATGTATGTATGTGTGTATGTATGTATTCCCAATCACGTTAAGACTCCCCCTCTATCATCCAATTAAAGAGAAAAACAACTATGTACTAAATAATCGACTCCTTGTAACTTTAATTATGCTGACCTTCCTATCTGTATTCAGACTGTGCCTACCATCATTATAGGTGATTATAATGCTAGACATAGGAATATTGGTAATTCGCAGTTCAGTAATCGTAACGGCAACCAACTGGTGTCACTATTAGGTAGTCACGATGATGCACAGATTGTGGGTGACCTTGAACCGACGAATATCTACGGAGGTATTCTTGATCTATGTCTCGGTGTCAACGTCTCCCACACCGTGTGCGCCTCGTCAATAGTGCCAGATATGGCGTCTGATCATCTGGCCATATTAGCCACTGTAAGCATTGGAAGCTCTATCCTCCCTGGTGGAGTGTTCAAGCGGAAGAGGCAGGCTGTGCCCATCGATCAACGAGACAATTTTGTTGCGCATGTGTCAGATTGGTGCAGTTCATCTGAGCCTTCATCAGTTGAAGATTTTAACAATGAGCTCACAGGTACTATCGAGCAGTTTATAGAATCACTTGATCCATCGTCCAGGCCACGTAACCCAAATTACACTGGTCATAGCACTTATGTTTATTATAATGATTCTAAATTGCATACACTAAAACGCACTGCCAGAATAATTGGACTAGCTTGTAGAAGGACCCGCACTGCTGAAATGCTTCGGCTCTTTCAAGCGGCTCTGGCTAAGGCCAGGGAACGTATGGTGGAGCTGAGGCAGACAGACTGGGAAACTTTTGTCCGTGGTCTCAATTTTCACACGTCACTAAGTCGGGCATGGAAGGATATCAACAAGATCAAAGGGAAAAATGCTGCAGAGATCTTGTACCCTAATCCTCTGCACAGAGCAAATGAGCTTGTTGATGCTTGGGCCACGACTTCCAGCTTTGACAGTCTTCCTCTACCCTCACAGAATGAATTAAATGATAGATATACTGATAGGGCAAGGCTCCTTGACTTCATGCGTCATCAAGAGGATGACTGTGACATGCTTTTTACTGAATACAAACTAGATTCTGCTCTACATAAAGGCAAAGCTACATCACCCGGGGAGGATGGAGTTACTTACGGCATACTGCATATGCTTGTTAGTTCCAGGGAATACCTTTCTTCAATTGTATAATATGAGCTATGTAACTGGGGAGCTTCCTAAGTCATGGACCAACAGTGTTATTATTCCCATTCCAAAACCTCACCAGCCGAGTGCTTTTCGCCCAATCTCCCTCACTAGTTGTCTCTATAAGTGTCTTGAGAGGATGGTTCTTAACCGTCTCATTTACAAAATTAATAATATGTTGTCTCCCCGGATATATGGCTTTACGCATGGAAAGAATGTACATCACTGTATTACCACATTCCTCACCCTGCATACTGATAGGTCATATACCACTTTCCTAGATCTTAAGTCAGCCTTTGACATTGCTAACCCACACGTCATTCTGAGAGAACTTGCTAAAATGAATGTTGGAATGTTAATGTTAAAAATTGTTCAAACTGAAATAAATATATAACACTGTAAGGTACAGTTGTGTTTAATTATGTTTTGCGATTCCTTTGGAAAAGGTATTTGTGCACCAAGTACTACTAGGTCATTATGAGATATGCTGAATGTTGTCAATATACCATCTGAATACGCTTCACTTTGCGTTAATCATTGGACGTCCTAATGATTAAGGTCCCCAAAAGGACTTAATCAGACCTCAGTGGATAATTTTACTCTCCCTCTCTCAGAGCATCCTCTTATGTGTTGTATGTGGGTGCTGAAGTTCAGTCTCTTGTCTATGTATAGGTGAAGGAACTTTCCATAATTGTTATTGCTAATGTTTACTTGTAATACTGGGTATGCATCCGATGTTCTTACCCTCGACCGCGGCGAGGGTAAGCCGCGGTCGTATGGTCTGAAACCCACAAATATTTACAATGGGGGGGGGGATAACATTTCCTCCTCAAGCACGCGCACACAAATGAACTATGTTACTTAACTGGAAGCACTCGTATAACATAATTTACACGATTTCTCAGGATAATTATACTTCTTACCAGCATATATACAGTATAGTACCTAGGAGGTTCTCTTTAATGATATATAAGATAATTAAAAGAACCCAAGCAAACTACTGTGGAAATGTGCAGGACAAACATATGAATTGTGACACTAGCTCTCCACATATGGCATTTGCTTAATTTAGAAACTGTACTTGTGGTCGATCTCGAACCCATGTTGTTGATGTGACGATGTGTTATGAATTTTGTGGCTAGCTCCTCAAGATTGTAACTTGCTTAGATAAATAAATTGTGTGTTCAGTCCCTGAACCCATTATGTGATAAATTAACTAAACTAAAAACTATAGTATGGCGACGAAACCTGAACTGCATAATGTAAATAGGGATTAACCAGAAAAAGATATAGGTGAAGAATAACACCAGGTAACTGCGTTAATTACAATATCTAGATCAAACTAACATTGATTTTCAAAAGGTTATATATTTTCCATCAATAGAGAGCATCAGCCAAGAAGCCTTCTTTAAAATATGAATATCTTTCCGCACCCAATAAGATCTAATCTCTGAATAAAACGCAAAAAAACGACTTGATTGTAACCTATCCAACGCTGCCTATTGGATGGGGGAGAGGGGTTATGTGTAGGATAAACATATCAATTGTGACACTAGCCCTCCATATATGTCAGTTGCTTAAATTATAAACTGTACTTGTGGTCGGTCTCGAGCCCATTGTTGATGTGACAATGTGCATTGACTTTTGTAACTAGCTTATCAAGATTATAACTTCCTTGGCTATATGAATTGTGGGGCTCAGTCCCTGAGCCCATTATGTACCTCTGTAACACTCCACTATCGCCCAAAGGATGGGTATGGGGTGCATAATAAATGAACTAAACTAAGCTCTGCCTTTTTGTTAACAGATACAATTATAAGCTTTATTTGTGAATCTCAATTAATTATACAATATATCACAGACCCTGTAGGGTTCGGTGAGATGAGTGAAGAGACATGGGAGATTTTACCTAAGTACAGTACATGGTAGTTTAAGTAGCGAACGCATGTCAACGAATAACGAGTATATATAACAAAACTATTGTCCTATGAAGTCGATTTAACTTCCAAACATATATTTTTTTAATAAATGTTAAATGTTTTCTGGCTAGTTATGTTAGATTTTATTAAAAATACGTATTCTACTTGTTAACATTATAATTTAAATTTGTGATAATTTGTGCAGAGAAGTGCGACAACTGGATATGCCAACAAACACTTACCAAACAACGATATATCTTGGATAAGTCGCTCCACAACATTGATGCTTGTACCGTCGACTTCCTTTGATGCTACTTATTTACTTATTTCATAATGAAATTATATTAGTTTGGAGTAAATATATGTTTTCTCATGTTCTGCACTCAGCACCCACATTATAGTAAATATACCATATTACTTCATTACTTAAATAATGCTAGGAGGGTTTGAGTAGCTTTGGGTCTTTAGTGAACAGAATATCCAATAGATGGGGCGAGAGTCGCCCCCTCTCTCTCGCCCGAGCAAGAGTCGAAACTTAATTTAAAATTGATATATCTTTGTTCTCGAACATGATATATTTCATTTGGTGCAATCATAATAATGTTCATATCTCGGTCTTTCTGGAGGCATATAAGATTTTATGCTTTATTAGCGTATCTTTGTTAATTATACAATATATCTGCAAGTGCGTAGGCGTCTACATTCCATGCACGACAAGCTACTGAGCGTTACTGTAAAAACATATGTATCTTCACTTGAGCTATAAATATGTCTATTGTAATGTATTTAAAAAGCTCTTATTTCTATCTTGCTTAAGACATATAAAACATTTGTGTTTATTAACGAATTTACGTGAAATAAACATTGATCTGAGAGAGAGTTGCTCTGTCGTTCAGTTTGTATGGGGTGGGAGCTCCGTAATTTTTAAAATACATGTATCTTCATTAGAACTTTAAATATGTCTATGGTAAAGTGTTTAAAGTGAAGCTTATATGTCTGCCTTTCTTGAGACATTTAAAACATATATGTTTATTAACGAATTCACTTGAAATAAACATTGTTCTGAGAGAGTTGCTCGGTCGATCAATCTGTCCGGGGTCAAAGCTCGGTTATTATAAAAGTACACGTATCTTCACTTTAAATTTAAATATGCCCATGGTAAGGTATTTAGAATGAAGCTTATATTTATATCTTTCTTGTGACATATAAAACTCTTACGTTTATTAAGGAATCTGTGTGAAATAGGCATGGTTCTGAGATGAATGCTGCGGTTTTTGAGCTCGACGAGCAATGAAAACTGCCCCTTTTATAAAACTACAAATATCTTCGGTTTTACTTAAAATATTTGTCTGGTAGAGGTTTAACATATAGTTCGCATTTTTGTCTTTCTTCTGACTAATAAATAATTTTGGTTTAATAAGTCATCAAGATGTTTTCAACAATATTTCACATGTATTTCATGTGAACAATGTATTTCAACAATACAATACAACAAATACACACATTGGTACATTATTGCAAAGGTGTGGGATATTTGGGCTTGATTCTGATTAATTAATAATTAATGTAGTAAAATTAAATTACAAAGGACCACTCGCTTTTAAAGTAAAGAGGGAAACTGAGAATTTCTGATCATTGGATAATTTCTAGAAGAAACCAGTGACTATGGATATAACTAGAAAGCATGATCATAATAATAATTAATGGGCTGTATTATTAAATGAAACAAACCTCAAACACCTACATTGGGGGGTTATTACTGGAGGTAAGTACGTCCAGGAATTAGTGTGGTTCGTTCACTAATTCAATTAATAATAATCTAATCCTATAAGGTAATGTTGAAACTAATATCGTTCACATAAAGAGGAATATAAATATGAGCATAATAATGAGTTACAGTAAATCATACATTAATCTCAAAGCATTCTGCACAAATTAAATTGCAAAGGAATGGAAAAAAAGGAAATAAATCTTAGCTTGACGAAGATTCCTTTAGTAAGCCATAGAAGTCCTCTTATTCTCCAGACTCGGTACACTAACGAGTGGAACGGGCTAACATGGATGAAGGCAGCATGAGGAATTCTTCTCTCGTGCTGCAAGATAAATAATTTCCAGTAGCAATTGATTTAACTACTCAATTTATATTCAAGAATATTAAGAATTTACAAGTGATAAATTTTAATCACCTGTTATTAGGTGTTATCGCGCTGCTTAACGAACAATCACCCTGCTATTATCATACTTCTACCTGTTGCATCAAATAAAAGAATACTTAGCTGTGGGCACTGTATAAGTATTAAGATTGCCGTATTTCGCATCCCAGGCTCCGGCGAACCCATCCTGGATAGTGACGCGCTTCAGCCGGCTGATCACGTGTCGTCAGGAACCAAGTCAAAGGGCTCCCCATCTAACACCAGCACCAGTCGAAGATACTATCTGCAAGGTCACCAACGCCTCACAGTGGCGGCCTTCATCTGTGGATGGACAACACCCGCCCCACCCGCTGGGCAACGGCGTCTTCTTATGAGTACGGTAAGCGCAGGTCTGCTTCCTTTCGGCTCTGCACGTGTCCGCGTACTGAGGAGGATTACGTCCCTCAAACCCACGCCGAGTCGGCGTTCATAAAACAAATTATTGTCTCGAACATTAATATTTCTCGCATTTGCGCTTGAAACGTTAAAGACTGGACGGGTTTATTATCTAGAGGAACAAAATATTATTATTTACCAATTTAAGAATAGTAAATATATAAGGGAGAGGAATTAATGTCTCCCCATGGCATTCATTGATGACGTTAACTCTATCGCGAGGTAGACGCTATGATTCTAACGCTCTATTTGGCTTTTAGTTAGAGAACAATTCATCTGCAATTAGTTGTCATACAGAATGCTTTAATTATGGAGAATCGAATATAATTCTCACATACATTGGATATAATGTGTTTACTGTAAGGAAATCTGACGCAATACAGGCGTCAGGTGACGTGAGAATTCTAGCCTACTGCACAGATGAATTATTAGTACATGAGAATTCAACGAGTTGTTAATTTTACTTACTACAATATTTAGTATGGTTAGTAATAAGTAATGAGAATACAACAATGTTGTATTCGGTGTTGGAAATATCCAACATAACTCCGGGGGAAGGATCCTAGGGTCACAGTGTACTGTGTTGTACTGACCTATCCCGAAGTGATATTAAGATTAGTACATTAGTATGTTAATATGTTAGTATGTTAGTACACACATAACGAACGTCCCGGATTTATCAAGGACTTACAAGAACTTGAGTCTTGCTATTTACATGTCAAATGAAACATGTTGTTTGTAGCCTACACAATATTTAAAGAATTGCTCTTATTTGAGAACTATAATAGGCTCGTAGTTTCCCTTAGTGGAAACATGTAGTAAATATTGAAACATTAAATGATTAAGTTATCGGTAATCAGGAACACTCTAAAGCTCACAATAAACTCAACAACTAGGGTCGCAGTGACATGTAATGGTGTATTACGTAGCTGTTGAATCGTAGGTAAACTCAGAATATGTTCCTAAGAACTGATAACACTATTGTATGATTATACAGTAAAGTGTTATTAGTCATTTAAGATCAAGGGGACTATGACACTACAGTAAAGTCACTGTCTAGGGTCGCTGTGACTTGTAACTATTGAGTTACTAGACAATAACATCACGCAGCATCACGATCACCTCAAATTCAAATGAGGAAGTTGAATTTAATGTGCACTGCTGTGCAGTAGTCATGTTGACTGATGGTACAACTAATTTGCTAATTAGCTAAAATAGAAAAGTGGAGAACTGAAAAGTTTATTCATTAAAATCAAGGAAAATTCTGAGTCGACAGTGAGATTAGTAGCCTAGTCATTCTGACTTATGAGCTAATTAAATGGCAGCTCATAGGCTTGACACTGTAAACTGTTTAATACGAAATCACCTTTACATGAATTTGAGTTTATTAAATCAGTCTCTATAAGTATAGTCAACTGTGATTAATGGTGAGTACAGATTAGGCTAGTACTCAGTTGGCACTAACTAAAGTCCCTAAATCTACCTAAACAAATGGTTTGAATTTCTAACCTACCTAAGTAAGTGACTAAGCTAATTGTGAACAAAATGTACTCGAATTAAGATTGTGAGCAGTATTGAGCTCATTAACAAGTCGAGCTATATTGAACTCGTGAACATGGTGAGCTCGTCAGCAGTGCTAACAGGGTGAGTTGCAGTGAACTCGTCAACAGTGTTGACAGGGTGAGCTGCAGTGAGCTCGTCAGCAGTGCTGACAGGGTGAGCTACAGTGAGCTCGTCAACAGTGTTGACAGGGTGAGCTACATTGAGCTCGTTAGCAGTGCTAACAGGGTGAGTTACAGTGAACTCGTCAACAGTGTTGACAGGGTGAGCTACATTGAGCTCGTTAGCAGTGCTAACAGGGTGAGTTGCAGTGAACTCGTCAGCAGTGTTGACAGGGTGAGCTACATTGAGCTCGTCAACAGTGTTGACAGGGTGAGCTACATTGAGCTCATTAGCAGTGCTAACAGGGTGAGTTACAGTGAACTCGTCAACAGTGTTGACAGGGTGAGCTACATTGAGCTCGTTAGCAGTGCTAACAGGGTGAGTTACAGTGAACTCGTCAACAGTGTTGACAGGGTGAGCTACATTGAGCTCGTTAGCAGTGCTAACAGGGTGAGTTGCAGTGAACTCGTCAACAGTGTTGACAGGGTGAGCTACATTGAGCTCGTTAGCAGTGCTAACAGGGTGAGTTACAGTGAACTCGTCAACAGTGTTGACAGGGTGAGCTACATTGAGCTCGTTAGCAGTGCTAACAGGGTGAGTTGCAGTGAACTCGTCAACAGTGTTGACAGGGTGAGCTACATTGAGCTCGTCAGCAGTGCTGACAGGGTGAGCTACATTGAGCTCGTTAACAGTTAACAGGGTGAGTTCAGTGAACTCGTCAACAGTGTTGACAGGGTGAGCTACAGTGAGCTCGTTAGCAGTGCTAACAGGGTGAGCTGCAGTGAGCTCGTTAACAGTTAACAGGGTGAGTTCAGTGAACTCGAATTAACGAGGTGGAGTTTTGTCATTCAATTGTCATGGCGAGCAATATTAAGCTCGTACGCATGGTGAACAAACACTCATATTATTACGTTAATTCTAAGGTGAGCTATGTTAAGCTCATGAAGCATGTTAATTAACAATGCTAATGTTTAACGATAATGCATTAAACATATTAGTTCTCTGGAAATTCACTTACATGTTAGTAAGTTTGCAAGTTTGTTCGTGTTGCGCTCCTACACTAAATAAGCAGAAACGAAAGAAAAACAACTCAAACAATTAATGCAAGTATTTATCACTAACTCTTAGTGCAGAAAACATGGTATAAAGAAGGTTTTCTTGGCAAACCTTTAAGCACAAGTATAGTAGACCAGTGGTCCTAATGAATTTGTAATTAAATTCAGGAAATGCCAGTGGCATTGAGTGCTAGATTCTCTAGCCTAACATTATTAATTTCCTAGGGAGTACTAGATTCTCTAGCCTAACATTACAATTTAACTTGGAAGACTGAGTGTGGTCAATCACTACTTGTCGAGAATAATTCTAGGTCTGCAGTGAATTCAATGGTTTGGTCGCTGTGACTTGTACTTGTTTGAGTACGGACCATTGGTTTTCACTGAGAGCTATGAAACATCTCTGCGAGTATCAATTGTACCACATTCAATCTGAGTTTATTACTCAGCTGTGTTTCTCCCTTTAGCTTGCTGCTGGAGAATTGATTTACTGCTGACTAATTTATTATTGTTGCAGGCGATGAGTCACAATAACGTGGCTGAAGTATGTTGACCAGACCACACACTAGAAATTGAAGGGACGACGACGTTTCGGTCCGTCCTGGACCATTCATTCGACTTGAGAATGGTCCAGGACGGACCGAAACGTCGTCGTCCCTTCAATTTCTAGTTTGTGGTCTGGTCAACATACTTATTATTGTTGGCAGGCTTAGGCTTGTTCACATTCAGAACCTTACCAGTAAGTAAGTAGCCTCCTGCAGATTGGAGCATATTCATTCCCAATCGTTTAACATGTCCAGTTATGAACTGGTAATAGTAGTCGGCTCCTACTAGTACATCTACATTGTTAAGGCGGTCAGACATTAACTTGTTGTCAGCCAAATTAATTTCACGTTCCTGCAGGAAGTGGGCTGTGTACCCCAGACCCTTAATATTTAAGTCTAAAGGTATTTGATCTACAACAATGGCTTGGACAGTCTTGGCTTGACTACCTAGTCGTACAAGCGGTTGAACTACTGAGTATTCATGGGTTCCTCGATTTATCATGAACTCTGACAAGTTTAAATTTACCTGTCCTATTGGTTGTAAATTAAGTGCCTCTGCTGCCCTTTGAGTAATGAAAGTTCTCTGGGAACCTTGGTCAAATAGTCCACGTATGGTGATCTTGGTTCCTCTGTTCTTCACTTGAAGTTGTGCAGTAGGCAAAGCAGCATCCACTTGAGATGCTTGTGAAGTTACGCTGTACACATCTCGCACCTTGCAGCACTGTACTGGTGTAGATTCTCTACGTCCTATTCTAGGATTGACATAATTAGTCCTAACTAATTTGCACAGTGCAGCATGATGCTTGCCCCTTCTACACCTATTTCAGGTGTTCAGTGGGGTGTCACAGCTGTTAACATTATGTGGTTTGAGACACCTAGTACATTTGTGTAACTGTTTGAGTCGTCTGACTCTTGTGTCTCTATTAGGATAATTAGTACATTTGTACAGAGAATGTTTTTGATTGCAAAACAAGCACATTCCCCATCCTACAGATCGTTTAGGGGTTACCGGTTTAGGTAAAACAGTATTTGCAGGTGGTGATGGTTTTGCTGCTTGCATATTCTTGTTATTTATTCTCTTGTGAGTACTTGGTGTACTCTGGGGAACCATTAACAGGTTCTTGGGAGTGTTCTTTGGACTATTAGGTCTCTTAGGAGCACCTGTGGGACTCTTAGGCCTCACTGATGAATCAGTATTTGACTGATTCTGGTTACTTGGATTATTAGCAGTGCTCTTTGGACTATTAGGTCTCTTAGAAGCACCTGTGGGACTCTTAGGCCTCACTGATGAATCAGTATTTGACTGATTATTGTTACATTGAGTATTAGCACCTTGGTTACCTAGTGACAGTGTCACTTTAGGAGTTTCAGGTAAGGAAACTGATGTAGGTACAGTTTTGGTGCATTCAGATTTAGCATTAATTGCTTGGTCTGCTGTATGATTGCTCATATTACGCAAACCTGTAAATATATCCTGCATTGACAGGGTATTACCATTCTGGCATACATATAGTTTATTAAGTGTGTCACCAGACAATTTTCTCTGGATGATAATTTTAGTCATCCACTCAGTAGTTGGGTGATCCACCTCTTTACTGAAAGAATTTATCAGTGACTCAAGCTGAAAACTAAAGTCTTGTAAAGAGTCAACTGATTGCTCTGGTGAAGATAAATTTAATAATTGGTGCACAAGGTTTATAATAGTCTTCCCATTGTTAGCACTTACTTTAGAAGGCTGTTGGGAGCAATTGTGACCATTACTTGTGTTGCTTAAGGCTTCTTGCTTAGCCTCAGCTTTGATTACAGCTTCGGCTGCTGCTGCAGCATTAGCTTTATCATTTTCTGGTTCAGATTCACTGATTATTGTAGCTTCACTTGTTTCATCTGCAGCTTCATTTGTTTCTCTGGGTTCTGGTGATAAGCTAGTTAATTCAGTAGCATTATGTATTGAACTTACAGAATCCAGGGAACATTGAGAAGTGTGGTCTGAAATTTGATCAGACTCTGTAAACAAATCATCACATGAAGCTGTATTAGATGAGAGGTTAGAAAATGAAGGTTGAACTTCAGTTGTTGATCCTGTATAGTGATCAGCATTGATTAGAGGATTCTCCTCGTCTTGAGTTAGTTCAGGTATTTCATCTGAACTGAGTGTTAACCTGGATACAGGTCTATTAATGATCTGATCTACCCACTCGGGAATATATTGCCTCGCAAGCACCTCCTTATATCGGTCTAAACTGGTTTGAACAGAATGTTCATAGTTATCGAGATCAGATTCTGTTAGACGTAAGTGGTCTGAGACAGTATGACCGGCCTGGAGTAAATTCCTGTGGGACTCGATTACAGTCTTGATATGATCATATTTTTGGTTGGCGTACCTTATGTAACTTGCTAGTCTATAGACGTCACCTGGGTCAGTTTCGACACAGAAATGACATTTCATAAGCAGTTTTCCTAAGGGACGTTGAAGAGCTGTCAATAATCTTGCATTCCTTTCTAAAGGATTCATTCTTGCGGTAAATTGAGCCTGATAGAGCTTATGTAGCTAGTGGTATAGCTATAGTCTGCTCCTTGATGTAGAGCAGGTATAATTATTGACAGCCTGATAGGGCTTGTGTAGCTAGTGGTATAGCTATGGTGTCTGCTCCTTGATGTAGAGCAGGTATAATCATTGACAGCCTAATATTTCTTGAGGCTGGTTGTAATTTACCTCATTTAGAGGTTAGCTACCTACCTAATAATAAGCAACTAAGATTTGAGTGGTACCTTGGTCTCACTACAGGTGTTCCTCAGCTTAGCTCTTCTAAATCAGCCTCGGATGGGTAATGGACTTACAGTAACACTCAAAGACATACATAGAAATATGCAATAAAATAATTACACAATAAATGGTTAATCCCACCCTTGATAGGGTCAGCACAAAAGAATAATATATGTCACTAACTAGCTCAAGCCTAGTCGTGAGAATTTCTACTTGAGAAACTACAACTATATTTAGTCGGTGCTTGTGCCAAATTCAACACAATCACAGACTAAATTGCTACCTACTGAAGGTTGGCAAAGATTATATTATGGTGCAGTAATGTGCAAATAATTGTGCTGTGTTTTTTTTTTTTTGTATTTTATATAATATACACTTGTGTAATTATGTGTATAAGAAATTAAATGAACACAAAAGAATTAATTGTGTTTGGCAAGTATTCTACTGCCGTAAATATTATCTAACTCCTAAATGTACTCCTAATTGTGGAATAAAATATTATCAGGGTTAGTAATGATTAACTAGTATGAGATCAGTAATTTATATTAGTATACTGGATCCCTAAATGTTAATGATCCACTGACTTGAGTGAATCAGTAATTATAACATGGATTCAGGCTATAATGGAAAGTCTGCTGACAGCCATGTATTGAAACATTGGTATAGCCTAAATGGTTAACACTTAATTGGTGTTAGTGATTAATATAAGGTTATGAGCTGTTGCTCTTGGTGACCAAAGGGTTCTACTTCAGTATGAAGTGTAGGTCTAAATGTTGTGGGTAATTGGCTATGACCCACTAAAGCTATGTATAAGGTAGCTATGTCAGTGTGATCTAGACTAACTGATGTGTTACACTGTTAGTTAACACAATTAATTAAATAGTTAGTCTAGCTTCTATCACACAAGGATTAGTTATTAAAGGTTAATATTTTAATTATAAATTTAATGCCTATCCGGTTCGAAGGACCATAATGTGGTATATTTGGGCTTGATTCTGATTAACTAATAATTAATGTAGTAAAATTAAATTACGAAGGACCACCCGCTTTTAAAGTAAAGAGGGAAACTGAGAATTTCTGATCATTGGATAATTTCTAGAAGAAACCAGTGACTATGGATATAACTAGAAAGCATGATCATAATAATAATTAATGGGCTGTATTATTAAATGAAACAAACCTCAAACACCTACATTGGGGGGTTATTACTGGAGGTAAGTACGTCCAGGAATTAGTGTGGTTCGTTCACTAATTCAATTAATAATAATCTAATCCTATAAGGTAATGTTGAAACTAATATCGTTCACATAAAGAGGAATATAAATATGAGCATAATAATGAGTTACAGTAAATCATACATTAATCTCAAAGCATTCTGCACAAATTAAATTGCAAAGGAATGGAAAAAAAGGAAATAAATCTTAGCTTGACGAAGATTCCTTTAGTAAGCCATAGAAGTCCTCTTATTCTCCAGACTCGGTACACTAACGAGTGGAACGGGCTAACATGGATGAAGGCAGCATGAGGAATTCTTCTCTCGTGCTGCAAGATAAATAATTTCCAGTAGCAATTGATTTAACTACTCAATTTATATTCAAGAATATTAAGAATTTACAAGTGATAAATTTTAATCACTTGTTATTAGGTGTTATCGCGCTGCTTAACGAACAATCACCCTGCTATTATCATACTTCTACCTGATGCATCAAATAAAAGAATACTTAGCTGTGGGCACTGTATAAGTATTAAGATTTCCTGGGATGCCGTATTTCGCATCCCAGGCTATGGCGAACCTATCCTGGATAGTGACGCGCTTCAGCCGGCTGATCACGTGTCGTCAGGAACCAAGTCAAAGGGCTCCCCATCTAACACCAGCACCAGTCGAAGATACTATCTGCAAGGTCACCCACGCATCACAGTGGCGGCCTTCATCTGTGGATGGACAACACCCGCCCCACCCGCTGGGCAACGGCGTCTTCTTATGAGTACGGTAAGCGCAGGTCTGCTTCCTTTTGGCTCTGCACGTGTCCGCGTACTGAGGAGGATGGCGTCCCTCAAACCCACGCCGAGTCGGCGTTCATAAAACAAATTATTGTCTCGAACATTAATATTTCTCGCATTTGCGCTTGAAACGTTAAAGACTGGACGGGTTTATTATTTAGAGGAACGAAATATAATTATTTACCAATTTAAGAATAGTAAATATATAAGGGAGAGGAATTAATGTCTCCCCATGGCATTCATTGATGACGTTAACTCTATCGCGAGGTAGACGCTATGATTCTAACGCTCTATTCGGCTTTTAGTTAGAGAACAATTCGTCTGCAATTAGTTGTCATACAGAATGCTTTAATTATGGAGAATCGAATATAATTCTCACATACATTGGATATAATGTGTTTACTGTAAGGAAATCTGACGCAATACTGGCGTCAGGTGACGTGAGAATTCTAGCCTACTGCACAGATGAATTATTAGTACATGAGAATTCTACGAGTTGTTAATTTTACTTACTACAATATTTAGTATGGTTAGTAATAAGTAATGAGAATACAACAATGTTGTATTCGGTGTTGGAAATATCCAACAAAAGGCACTATACTATACTATATATATATATATATATATATATATATATATATATATATATATATGTATATATATATATATATATATATATATATATATATATATATATATATATATATATATATATATATATATATATATATACATATATATATATATATATATATATATATATATATATATATACATATATATATATAAATATATATATATATATATATATATATATATATATATATATATATATATATATATATATATTAGTATATTTTGGGCGCAGTCTTTCCTGTAGACATATATTATTAAATATGACCGAAAAAGTAAGATTAATAATTCTAACACGAATTTTCTCAATCTTTCGTACATTTCTTTTCACTGTTGGAGGTAAATCAAAAATCAATTCTCCAAAATTCATTTTTATTTCTAGTCTGACGCGACACGAGCGCGTTTCGTAAAACTTATTACATTTTCAAAGACTTTAGTTTACAAATACACAACTGAATAGAACTTACGCATCTCCGATTTTATATCTACATATGAGTGAGGTGGATGGGGTGAGGTGGCATTAATAGGGTATTAATTTCATCAACACAAGACAAAACAAGAGGTGGTATTAATAGGGTATTAATTTCATCAACACAAGACAGAACACGAAACAATGGGTATTGAATAGAAGTGTTTGTAGAAAGCCTATTGGTCCATATTTCTTGATGCTTCTATATTGGAGCGGAGTCTTGAGGTGGGTAGAATATAGTTGTGCATTAATTGGCTGTTGATTGCTGGTGTTGACTTCTTGATGTGTAGTGCCTCGCAAACGTCAAGCCGCCTGCTATCGCTGTATCTATCGATGATTTCTGTGTTGTTTACTAGGATTTCTCTGGCGATGGTTTGGTTGTGGGAAGAGATTATATGTTCCTTAATGGAGCCCTGTTGCTTATGCATCGTTAAACGCCTAGAAAGAGATGTTGTTGTCTTGCCTATAAACTGGGTTTTTTGGAGCTTACAGTCCCCAAGAGGGCATTTGAAGGCATAGACGATGTTAGTCTCTTTTAAAGCGTTCTGTTTT
Organism: Procambarus clarkii; assembly: GCF_040958095.1. Taxonomy (NCBI): domain Eukaryota; kingdom Metazoa; phylum Arthropoda; class Malacostraca; order Decapoda; family Cambaridae; genus Procambarus; species Procambarus clarkii. The sequence continues at coordinate 20,199,503 of NC_091151.1, read as the reverse complement.
GTGTCTGGAGAGTTTCTCATGAGTAGGCTGGCCGTTTTTCTGGTTTTATAGTAAATCGTCAGTTGTATCCTCTGATTTTTGTCTGTAGGGATAACGTTTCTATTAACAATATCTTTCAGGACCCTTTCCTCCGTTTTATGAGCTGTGGAAAAGAAGTTCCTGTAAAATAGTCTAATAGGGGGTATAGGTGTTGTGTTAGTTGTCTCTTCAGAGGTTGCATTGCGTTTCACTTTCCTTCTTATAATGCCTTCGACGAAACCATTGGAGAAGCCGTTGTTGACTAGGACCTGCCTTACCCTACAGAGTTCTTCGTCGACTTGCTTCCATTCTGAGCTGTGGCTGAGAGCACGGTCGACATATGCGTTAACAACACTCCTCTTGTACCTGTCTGGGCAGTCGCTGTTGGCATTTAGGCACATTCCTATGTTCGTTTCCTTAGTGTAGACTGCAGTGTGGAAACCTCCACTCTTTTCCATGACTGTTACATCTAGAAAGGGCAGCTTCCCATCCTTTTCCATCTCGTAAGTGAAACGCAACACGGAAATAAAAATGAATTTTGGAGAATTGATTTTTGATTTACCTCCAACAGTGAAAAGAAATGTACGAAAGATTGAGAAAATTCGTGTTAGAATTATTAATCTTACTTTTTCGGTCATATTTAATAATATATATATATATATATATATATATATATATATATATATATATATATATATATATATATATATATATATATATATATATATATATATATCGGTGTATACTGGCAGCAGGTTTTCTTTCAAACATGTTTCATTGAATATGACCGCATATTCTGTATTTATTATTTTCTGGTTTAGGGCTTCTATCCCTCTAACTATTTTCTTAGCAGCAGGGCTTAATTGAAATAGGAGTTCTCCAAAACTCATTTTCGTACTTTTAAGGTGAAGAAAAGAAGTGATTTACTATAGAGTGTATAACACTTATTTGTATAATTTGCACGACGTTTCGAACCTCCATGGTTCATTCTCAAGTGAACAGATCTTACAATACTAGTTGATTTTATACCCGCATTAGGTCAGGTGATAATACAATGAAGGTGAAAACATGGGGGGATACATAAGGGATAAACATAGGGGCTGCAGAAGGCTTATTGGCCCATACGAGGCATCTCCTATCTAAACACAAAGATTAATCCAGTGTAATTGGCCTGTTATGTTGGACATTGTCTTCTGTGTTGGCATCGATATGTTCTTGTCTTGTCCTTACTCTCATGGTGGGTAGAGTAAATAGTTCCGTGATTTGGGTGTTCATGGTAGGTCGCTCTATTCTTATGTGAATTGCCTCAAGAATTTGTAATCTTCTTGAATCTTGGGTTTTGTCTATTATGCAAGTATTCTTGTTCAACATTTCTCTTGTTAGAGTAATGTCATGGGCTTGTCTCATGTGATTCCTAGGGGCACCAGATTGAAGATGGCATGTCAAACGCCTCGTCAGCTTGGTCGACGTCATACCTATGTACTTACATTGAAGGTTACATCCTTCGTGGGGGCAAGTATACATGTATACAACGCTTGACTGCTGTAGAGGGTTCTCCGTCGGCTTCGGGCTGTTTTTGATAAGGAGTTCGGAAGTCTTCTTGGTTTTGTAGAATATTATCAGGTTTATGTTTTGGTTAGGAGTAGTGCTTTTTACTCCTTTACGGATTATTTCTTTCATTATTCTTTCCTCTTTTATATGTTCACTGTGCATGGTTGATTTGTAATATAATTTTATTGGGGGTGTTGTGGTTTCTGTTCTAGGTTCTGAATTATACCAACGGTCCAAGTGTCTTCTTATAGCAGCGTTTATTTCCGCGTTGCTATATCCGTTGTTCACCAATACCTGAGTTACTCTTTCAAACTCTCTACTCACGTTGCTCCATTCAGAGCAGTGGGTAAGCGCTCGACGAATATAAGCATTGAGAACACTGGCTTTGTATCTTTGGGGGCACTCACTTCTACCGTTCAGGCATAATCCTATGTTGGTGGGCTTGGTATATACGTTGGTGCTTAAAGAGGTTCCTGTTTTTGTTATTAGTACATCCAAGAATGGCAGACTGTTATTTTCACTATTTTCATGTGTAAATCGGAGTACTGACTCTCTCTCTAGGTGTCTTTTTAGGTCAATTAGTTCATCTGAGTCTTTTACTATTACGAATATGTCATCTACATAACGGCAGTATACAGTTGGTTTTTGTCTGCTACTGAAGACCCTATCTTCGATGGTTCCCATATAAAAATTAGCAAATAAAACTCCTAAGGGGGAGCCCATTGCTACTCCGTCTATTTGTAAATACATGTCTCCTTGTGGACTGATGAAAGGGGCTTCCTTTGTACATGCTTCGAGAAGACTTTTCAAGTGTAGCTCAGGTATGTCTAATTTGGGGGTGCTCTCGTCTCTGTATACTCTGTCCAGTATCATTCCTATGGTTGTGTCGACTGGGACGTTGGTAAAAAGGGATTCAACGTCCAGGGAAGCGATGATTCCATCGGGCTGGGTAGATTTGATCAATTCTAGGAAATCTGCTGATGATTGTAGACTAAACTTACTTGGAGTGTATGGAGTTAGGAGTTCATTGAGTTTCTTTGCCAGGTGATAAGTTGGGGTTGGTATTTGGCTGATTATAGGGCGTAGTGGGTTACCTGGTTTATGCGTCTTAACATTGCCGTAGGCATATCCTAAGCCATAGTCGCCTTGAAGTTTATTGAAATGCACACTACCTTTCTTTGCGTTGATTGCTGTAATTGTTTTGTTTACTTTCCGCTTAAGGTCTTCTACGGGGTTCCTCGTGATTCGTTGAAATTTGGAGTCGTCACTTAGGATGTCGCTAATTTTGTTCATGTATTCATGGGTAGGAATCAATACATATGCTGCTGTTTTGTCGGCTTTTCTTATTGTTACGTCTTTCAGATTTTTTAGTTGTTTCGCTGCTTCTTTGAGTCGTGGGGTTAAGCTTGTAGATGAATATGTTCCTCGTTTTTTCCCTGCTTCTGCAAGTAGTTCAGCTTGAAGTGTGTCAGTGGTGATGACTTTTTTGTTGTCTTCTAGCTTATGGATATCGTCCAGAAGCATTTCGATTTCCAGGCGTTTTTGATGCATCTTTGGTTTAGATAAGAATTGACAATTTAGACCAAGATTTAAGAGGTCTCGTTGGTCCTGGGTAAGATCATAAGAAGTCAGGTTAAAGTAGCCATCTTTTGGACGAGGGATTTTTAGCTGTCCACCGTTTAGGGATGTTAACTTACGGAGTGTCTACGGCAATGTTAAGACGCATAAACCAGGTAACCCACTACGCCCTATAATCAGCCAAATACCAACCCCAACTTATCACCTGGCAAAGAAACTCAATGAACTCCTAACTCCATACACTCCAAGTAAGTTTAGTCTACAATCATCAGCAGATTTCCTAGAATTGATCAAATCTACCCAGCCCGATGGAATCATCGCTTCCCTGGACGTTGAATCCCTTTTTACCAACGTCCCAGTCGACACAACCATAGGAATGATACTGGACAGAGTATACAGAGACGAGAGCACCCCCAAATTAGACATACCTGAGCCACACTTGAAAAGTCTTCTCGAAGCATGTACAAAGGAAGCCCCTTTCATCAGTCCACAAGGAGACATGTATTTACAAATAGACGGAGTAGCAATGGGCTCCCCCTTAGGAGTTTTATTTGCTTATTTTTATATGGGAACCATCGAAGATAGGGTCTTCAGTAGCAGACAAAAACCAACTGTATACTGCCGTTATGTAGATGACATATTCGTAATAGTAAAAGACTCAGATGAACTAATTGACCTAAAAAGACACCTAGAGAGAGAGTCAGTACTCCGATTTACACATGAAAATAGTGAAAATAACAGTCTGCCATTCTTGGATGTACTAATAACAAAAACAGGAACCTCTTTAAGCACCAACGTATATACCAAGCCCACCAACATAGGATTATGCCTGAACGGTAGAAGTGAGTGCCCCCAAAGATACAAAGCCAGTGTTCTCAATGCATATATTCGTCGAGCGCTTACCCACTGCTCTGAATGGAGCAACGTGAGTAGAGAGTTTGAAAGAGTAACTCAGGTATTGGTGAACAACGGATATAGCAACGCGGAAATAAACGCTGCTATAAGAAGACACTTGGACCGTTGGTATAATTCAGAACCTAGAACAGAAACCACAACACCCCCAATAAAATTATATTACAAATCAACCATGCACAGTGAACATATAAAAGAGGAAAGAATAATGAAAGAAATAATCCGTAAAGGAGTAAAAAGCACTACTCCTAACCAAAACATAAACCTGATAATATTCTACAAAACCAAGAAGACTTCCGAACTCCTTATCAAAAACAGCCCGAAGGCGACGGAGAACCCTCTACAGCAGTCAAGCGTTGTATACATGTACACTTGCCCCCACGAAGGATGTAACCTTCAATGTAAGTACATAGGTATGACGTCGACCAAGCTGACGAGGCGTTTGACATGCCATCTTCAATCTGGTGCCCCTAGGAATCACATGAGACAAACCCATGACATTACTCTAACAAGAGAAATGTTGAACAAGAATACTTGCATAATAGACAAAACCCAAGATTCAAGAAGATTACAAATTCTTGAGGCAATTCACATAAGAATAGAGCGACCTACCATGAACACCCAAATCACGGAACTATTTACTCTACCCACCATGAGAGTAAGGACAAGACAAGAACATATCGATGCCAACACAGAAGACAATGTCCAACATAACAGGCCAATTACACTGGATTAATCTTTGTGTTTAGATAGGAGATGCCTCGTATGGGCCAATAAGCCTTCTGCAGCCCCTATGTTTATCCCTTATGTATCCCCCCATGTTTTCACCTTCATTGTATTATCACCTGACCTAATGCGGGTATAAAATCAACTAGTATTGTAAGATCTGTTCACTTGAGAATGAACCATGGAGGTTCGAAACGTCGTGCAAATTATACAAATAAGTGTAATACACTCTATAGTAAATCACTTCTTTTCTTCACCTTAAAAGTACGAAAATGAGTTTTGGAGAACTCCTATTTCAATTAAGCCCTGATGCTAAGAAAATAGTTAGAGGGATAGAAGCCCTAAACCAGAAAATAATAAATACAGAATATGCGGTCATATTCAATGAAACATATATATATATATATATATATATATATATATATATATATATATATATATATATATATATATATATATATATATATATATATGTATATATATATATAAAAGCAGTATTGCCACCTCTGCTATACAGAAAAAAATAGACCCCAGACACACCCTATGGGTAGTAATGGACCCCCATACCGACACTATGAGGGGTAGTGGACCCCATAATAACACTATGGGCGGTAGTGGGCACTATACAAACACTTTGGGCGGTAGTTGACTTCATAGCGACCCTGTGGGCGGTAGTGGACCCCCTGCCGACCCTGTGGGCGGCAGTGGACCCCCTACCGACCCTGTGGGCGGCAGTGGACCCTCTACCAACCCTGTGGGCGGTAGTGGACCCCTACCGACCCTGTGGACGCCCTACCGACCCTGTGGGCGGTAGTGGACCCCATACCGACCCTGTGGGTGGCAGTGGACCCCCTACCGACCCTGTGGGCGGCAGTTGACCCCCTACCAACCCTGTGGGCGGTAGTGAACCCCCTACCGACCCTGTGGGCGGCAGTTGACCCCCTACCAACCCTGTGGGCGGTAGTGGACCCCCTACCGACCCTGTGGGCGGCAGTGGACTCTATATACTAATCCTGTGGGCGATACTGGACCCTATACTCATCCTGTGGGCAGCAATGGACGCCATACACATCCAGTGGGTGTTATTGGACCCCATACTTATTCTGTGGGTGGTTAGAGCCCCATACCCATCCTGTGGGTGATAGTGGACGCCATACTCATCCTGTGGGTGGTATTGGACCCCATACCCATCCTGTGGGTGGTTGTGAGCCCCATACCCATCATGTCGGTGGTAGTGGACGCCATACACATCCAGTGGATGGTATTGGACCCCATTCCCTTCCTGTGGGTGGAAGTGATCCCCATGTTTGCAGTAGTTTACCCCATAAACATTCCAACATAACATTGTTTTCTGTTAGCGTTCCTACAAAACATTCTTTAAAGATTTTTTATGCGCAAACTATGGTATATAATATTGATAGGTGAAGGACTTATTCTATGTAATAATTTTTAGTGCTTATTATAATTTACTAAGAACAACTAATATTTCTCAAAACAAAACTACGAGCCTTCAATAGGAAGTAGCTGATCTGTAATATTCTAAGAGCATGGACAATAGTAGGTAAATTTCACAACCCATGTGGGACCTGAAAACTACAATTTTCATTATAATTGAACCAATCACGACTATTCTGCTATCTACGTTGATGGACGGGTACTGTGAGACGTAAATTGGTACGTGAGGAAGAGTTTGGGCCTTGGTAAAAAAGGTAACTGGAAATATATCACATATGTACTAAATCATATTCAACATATTGACTTTAAGCATTAAGTCATATATGTGCTGTCTTGTGTGAGAACGGGTTGGAGAAGAGTTACCTCACCTGCAACTGGAGAGATGAGTTACCTCACCTGGAGAGAGGAGTTACCTCACCTGGAGAGAGGAGTTACCTCACCTGGAGACAGGAGTTACCTCACCTGGAGACAGGAGTTACCTCACCTGCAACTGGAGAGACGAGTTACCTCACCTGGAGAGAGGAGTTACCTCACCTGCACCTGGAGAGATGAGTTACCTCACCTGGAGAGAGGAGTTACCTCACCCGGAGAGAGGAGTTACCTCACCTGGAGAGAGGAGTTACCTCACCTGCAGCTGGAGAGAGGAATTACCTCACCTGGAGAGAGGAGTTACCTCACCTGCACCTGGAGAGACGAGTTACCTCACCTGGAGAGAGGAGTTACCTCACCTGGAGAGAGGAGTTACCTCACCTGGGAAGTTGATGAGTCAGCACCTTGCGTCAGGGGGCTGCGTTAACTGGTCGCAGGCCGGAGCGAGGACGCAGGCAACTGTCGCAACATATTGAGTGGTGCTAGAGTGTGCTTCAAGTCTTATCATTCAACAGTTTTAATATTTATTACAGACCTGCTGAATATTATCATGTGGCAGCATTAAGCATCTTCAGTTAAATGACGATAATATTGTGGTATCTCTCAATAGCTACAGAACTGGCCACTCTCAAAACTAGTAGATCTGGCTACTCTTACTAGCAACAGATCTGGCTACTCTCAATACTAATAGATCTGGCTACTCTCACTAACAACAGATCTGGCAACTTTTGCTAACAACAGATCTGGCTACTCTTACTAACAACAGAACTGGCAACTCTTACTAACAACAGATCTGGCAACTCTTACTAACAACAGGTCTGGCTACTGTCACTAACAACAGGTCTGGCTATTCTCACTAACAACAGATCTGGCAATTCTCACTAACAACAGATCTGGCTACTGTCACTAACAGCAGGTCTGGCAACTCTCACTAACAACAGATCTGGCTACTGTCACTAACAACAGATCTGGAAACTCTCACTAACAACAGATCTGGCGACTGTCACTAACAACAGATCTGGCTACTGTCACTAACAACAGATCTGGCTACTGTCACTAACAACAGATCTGGCAACTCTCACTAACAACAGATCTGGATACTGTCACTAACAACAGATCTGGCAACTCTCACAAACAACAGATCTGGCTACTCTTACTAACAACAGGTCTGGCAACTCTCACTAACAACAGGTCTGGCAACTCTCACTAACAACAGATCTGGCAACTCTTACTAACAACAGATCTGGCTACTCTCAATACTAATAAATCTGGGTACTATCACTAACAACAGATCTGGCAACTCTCACTAACAACAGATCTGGCAACTCTCACTAACAACAGATTTGGCTACTGTCACTAACAACAGGTCTGGCTACTGTCACTAACAACAGGTCTGGCTACTGTCACTAACAACAGGTCTGGCAACTCTCACTAACAACAGGTCTGGCAACTCTCACTAACAACAGATCTATCAACTCTCACTAACAACAGGTCTGGTAACTCTCACTAACAACAGATCTGGCAACTCTCACTAACAACAGGTCTGGCAGTAATTAACAACATGAGGTACACTCGGCTACTGGGTTGACCTCATCACCTCACGGGTAAACTATGCTGCACGTGAAGGTTGGTGTGAGTAGTGTAAACACGGACAAGTACCGGCCGTTTTGTTTTTTCCGACGGCCGGTACTTGTCCGGGTTTACACTACTGGTGTGTAATATATAGTGGTAACCTTGTTGAGGTTGAGAGGCCTCAGTCCACCACCAAGTGTACACTTATTACTGGCACCTTAGTGTGTACTCATCCAGCGCTTGAGTGCCAGTGGCACATCAGCATGTACTCATCCAGCGCTTGAGTGCCAGCAGCACATCAGCATGTACTCATCCAGCGCTTGAGTGCCAGCAGCACATCAGCATGTACTCATCCAGTGCTTGAGTGCCAGCAGCACATCAGCATGTACTCACCCAAAACATGAGTGCCAGCGGCCACCACCGTCGCCAGGAGAGTCAGCAAGTACAGTCCCGCCATGATGCTCACCTGCCTGTACAGGACACAACATCACATCACTACAACATCACTACAACATCACAACAACATCACTACAACATCATTACAACATCACATCATCACAACAACATCACAACATCACTTAAAATCCACTACAACATCACAACAACATCACAACAACATCACTACAACATCACAACAGCATCACAACATCACAACATCACAACAACATTACTACAACACCACAAAATCACAACAACATCACATCAACATCAAACAACATCACAACATCACTACAACATCACAACAACATCACAACAACATCACAACAACATCACTACAACATCACTACAACATCACAACAACATCACAACAACATCACAACAACATCACTACAACATCACAACAACATCACTACAACATCACTACAACATCACAACAGCATCACAACATCACAACATCACAACAACATCACTACAACATCACAAAATCACAACAACATCACATCAACATCACAACAACATCACAACATCACAGCAACATCACAGCAACATCACTACAACATATCTTCTTGAGGTTATCTTGAGATGATTTCGAGGCTTTTACTGTCCCCGCGGCCTGGTCCTCGACCAGGTCTCCACCCCCAGGAAGCAGCCCGTGACAGCTGATTAACACCCAGGTACCTATTTACTGCCATGTAATAAGGGCATAGGGTGAAAGAAACTCTGCCCATTGATAATCACCGGCGCCTGGGATCGAACCCAGGACCACAGTATCACAAGTCCAGCTTGATGTCCGCTCGGCCGACCGGCTCCCTCAACCTCACAACAACACAACAACATCATTACAACATCACAACAACATCACAACAACATCACAACAAAATCACAACATCATTACAACATCACATCATCACAACGACATCACAACATCACTAAAAATCCACTGCAACATCACATCACTACAACATCACAACATCACAACAACATCACTACAACATCACAACAACATCACTACAATATCACAACATCACAAAAACATCACAACATCATCACAACATCACAACAACATCACTACAACATCACAACATCACAACAACATCACAACATCACAACAACATCACTACAACATCACAACATCACAACAACATCACAACATCACAACAACATCACAACAACATTACATCAACATCACTACAACATCACTACAACATCACTATAACATCACAACAACTTCACTACAACATCACATCATCACAACATCACATCATCACAACAACATCACATCATCACAACATCACAACAACATCACATCATCACAACATCACAACAACATTACAACAACATCACAACAACATCACTACAACATCACAACATCAAAATAACATCACAAGAACATCACAACATCACAACAACATTACAACAACATCACAACATCACAACAACATCACAACAACATCACAACAACATCACTACAACATCACAACAACCTCCCAAAAACATCACATCAACATCACAACAACATCACTACAACATTACAACATCACAACATCACTACAACATCACAACAACATAACAACATCACAACAACATCACTACAACTTCACAACAACATCACAACAAGATCACAACAACATCACTACAACATCACAACAACATCACAACAACATCACAACAACATCACTACAACATCACTACAACATCACAACAACATCACAACAACATCACAACAACATCACTACAACATCACTACAACATCACAACAACATCACTACAACATCACTACAACATCACAACAGCATCACAACATCACAACATCACAACAACATCACAACAACATCACAACAACATCACAACAACATCCCAACAACATCACTACAACATCACAACATCACTACAACATCACAACAACATTACAACATCACAACAACATCACAATAGCATCACTACAACATCACAACATCACTACAACATCACAACAACATCACAACATCAAAACAACATCACAACAACATCACAACAACATCACCACAACATCACAACACAACAACATCACAACATCACAACATCACAACAACATAACAACATCACAACATCACAAGATCATCACAACATCACTACAACACCACAACATCACAACAACCTCACAACATCACAACATCACAATGCAACAACATCACAACATCACAACAACATCACAACATCACCACAACTTCACAACAACATCACAGCATCACAACAACATCACAACATCACCACAACCTCACAACAACAACACAACATCACAACAACGTCACAACATCACAACAACATCACAACAACATCACAACAACATCACAACAACCTCACAACAACATCACAACAACATCACAACAACCTCACAACAACATCACAACATCACAACAACATCACAACATCACAACAACATCACAACAACATCACAACAACCACACAACATCACAACAACCTCACAACAACATCACAACATCACAACATCAAAACAACCTCACAACAACATCACAACATCACAACAACAACCACACAACATCACAACAACCTCACAACAACATCACAACAACATCACAACATCACAACAACATCACAACAACCTCACAACAACATCACAACAACCACACAACATCACAACAACATCACAACAACCTCACAACAACATCACAACATCACAACAACATCGCAACATCACAACAACATCACAACAACATAACAACATCACAACAACATCACAACAACATCACAACAACATCACAACAACACCACAACATCACAACAACCTAACAACATCACCACAACATCACAACAACATCACAACAACATCACAACATCACAACAACATCACAACATCACTACAACATCACAACAACATCACAACAACCTCGCAACAACCTCACTACAACATCACTAAAAATCACAACATCACAACATCACAAAAACCTCACAACAACCACACTACAACATCACTACAACGTCACAACAACATCACTTTAGCATCACAACAACATCACTACAACATCACAACATCACAACAACATCACAATATTACAACAACATCAAAACAACATCACTACAACATCACTACAACATCACAACAACATCACAACAAAATCAAAACATCACAACAACATCACTACAACATCACAACAAAACAACATCACAACAACATCACTACAACATCACTACAACATCACAACAACATCACTACAACATCACAACAACATCACAACAACATCACTACAACATACAACATCACTACAACTTCACATCACTACAACATCACAACATCACTACAACATCACTACAACATCACAACAACATCACAACAACATCACTGCAACATCACATCACTACAACATCACAACAACATCACAACAACATCACAACATCCCAACAACATCACTACAACATCACAACAACATCACTACAACATTACAACACAACAACATCACAACATCACTACAACATCACTACAACATCACAACAACATCACAACAACATCCCAACAGCATCACTACAACATCACAACAACATCCCAACAGCATCACTACAACATCACAACAACATCACAACATCAAAACAACATCACAACAACATCACAACATCACCACAACATCACAACACAACAACATCACAACATCACAACATCACAACAACATAACACCATCACAACATCACAAGATCATCACAACATCACTACAACACCACAACATCACAACAACCTCACAACATCACAACATCACAATGCAACAACATCACAATGCAACAACATCACAACATCACAACAACATCACAACATCACCACAACTTCACAACAACATCACAACATCACAACATCACCACAACCTCACAAAAACATCACAACATCACAACAACATCACAACATCACAACAACATTACAACAACCTCACAACATCACAACAACATCACAACAACCTCACAACAACATCACAACAACATCACAACAACCTCACAACAACATCACAACATCACAACAACATCACAACATCACAACAACATCACAACAACATCACAACAACATCACAACAACCTCACAACAACATCACAACAACCACACAACATCACAACAACCTCACAACAACATCACAACAACACCACAACAACCACACAACATCACAACAACCTCACAACAACATCACAACAACATCACAACAACCTCACAACAACATCACAACAACCACACAACATCACAACAACATCACAACAACCTCACAACAACATCACAACATCACAACAACATCGCAACATCACAACAACATCACAACACCATCACAACAACATCACAACAGCACCACAACAGGTCACTAACAACAGGTCTGGCTACTGTCACTAACAACAGGTCTGGCTACTGTCACTAACAACAGGTCTGGCAACTCTCACTAACAACAGGTCTGGCAACTCTCACTAACAACAGATCTATCAACTCTCACTAACAACAGGTCTGGTAACTCTCACTAACAACAGATCTGGCAACTCTCACTAACAACAGGTCTGGCAGTAATTAACAACATGAGGTACACTCGGCTACTGGGTTGACCTCATCACCTCACGGGTAAACTATGCTGCACGTGAAGGTTGGTGTGAGTAGTGTAAACACGGACAAGTACCGGCCGTTTTGTTTTTTCCGACGGCCGGTACTTGTCCGGGTTTACACTACTGGTGTGTAATATATAGTGGTAACCTTGTTGAGGTTGAGAGGCCTCAGTCCACCACCAAGTGTACACTTATTACTGGCACCTTAGTGTGTACTCATCCAGCGCTTGAGTGCCAGTGGCACATCAGCATGTACTCATCCAGCGCTTGAGTGCCAGCAGCACATCAGCATGTACTCATCCAGCGCTTGAGTGCCAGCAGCACATCAGCATGTACTCATCCAGTGCTTGAGTGCCAGCAGCACATCAGCATGTACTCACCCAAAACATGAGTGCCAGCGGCCACCACCGTCGCCAGGAGAGTCAGCAAGTACAGTCCCGCCATGATGCTCACCTGCCTGTACAGGACACAACATCACATCACTACAACATCACTACAACATCACAACAACATCACTACAACATCATTACAACATCACATCATCACAACAACATCACAACATCACTTAAAATCCACTACAACATCACAACAACATCACAACAACATCACTACAACATCACAACAGCATCACAACATCACAACATCACAACAACATTACTACAACACCACAAAATCACAACAACATCACATCAACATCAAACAACATCACAACATCACTACAACATCACAACAACATCACAACAACATCACAACAACATCACTACAACATCACTACAACATCACAACAACATCACAACAACATCACAACAACATCACTACAACATCACAACAACATCACTACAACATCACTACAACATCACAACAGCATCACAACATCACAACATCACAACAACATCACTACAACATCACAAAATCACAACAACATCACATCAACATCACAACAACATCACAACATCACAGCAACATCACAGCAACATCACAGCAACATCACTACAACATATCTTCTTGAGGTTATCTTGAGATGATTTCGAGGCTTTTACTGTCCCCGCGGCCTGGTCCTCGACCAGGTCTCCACCCCCAGGAAGCAGCCCGTGACAGCTGATTAACACCCAGGTACCTATTTACTGCCATGTAATAAGGGCATAGGGTGAAAGAAACTCTGCCCATTGATAATCACCGGCGCCTGGGATCGAACCCAGGACCACAGTATCACAAGTCCAGCTTGATGTCCGCTCGGCCGACCGGCTCCCTCAACCTCACAACAACACAACAACATCATTACAACATCACAACAACATCACAACAACATCACAACAAAATCACAACATCATTACAACATCACATCATCACAACGACATCACAACATCACTAAAAATCCACTGCAACATCACATCACTACAACATCACAACATCACAACAACATCACTACAACATCACAACAACATCACTACAATATCACAACAACATCACAACAACATCACAACATCACAACATCATCACAACATCACAACAACATCACTACAACATCACAACATCACAACAACATCACAACAACATCACTACAACATCACAACATCACAACAACATCACAACATCACAACAACATCACAACAACATTACATCAACATCACTACAACATCACTACAACATCACTATAACATCACAACAACTTCACTACAACATCACATCATCACAACATCACATCATCACAACAACATCACATCATCACAACATCACAACAACATCACATCATCACAACATCACAACAACATTACAACAACATCACAAGAACATCACTACAACATCACAACATCACAAGAACATCACAACATCACACCAACATTACAACAACATCACAACATCACAACAACATCACAACAACATCACTACAACATCACAACAACCTCCCAAAAACATCACATCAACATCACAACAACATCACTACAACATTACAACATCACAACATCACTACAACATCACAACAACATAACAACATCACAACAACATCACAACAACTTCACAACAACATCACAACAAGATCACAACAACATCACTACAACATCACAACAACATCACAACAACATCACAACAACATCACTACAACATCACTACAACATCACAACAACATCACAACAACATCACAACAACATCACTACAACATCACTACAACATCACAACAACATCACTACAACATCACTACCACATCACAACAGCATCACAACATCACAACATCACAACAACATCACAACAACATCACAACAACATCACAACAACATCCCAACAACATCACTACAACATCACAACATCACTACAACATCACAACAACATTACAACATCACAACAACATCACAATAGCATCACTACAACATCACAACATCACTACAACATCACAACAACATCACAACATCAAAACAACATCACAACAACATCACAACAACATCACCACAACATCACAACACAACAACATCACAACATCACAACATCACAACAACATAACATCACAACATCACAAGATCATCACAACATCACTACAACACCACAACATCACAACAACCTCACAACATCACAACATCACAATGCAACAACATCACAACATCACAACAACATCACAACATCACCACAACTTCACAACAACATCACAGCATCACAACAACATCACAACATCACCACAACCTCACAACAACAACACAACATCACAACAACGTCACAACATCACAACAACATCACAACAACATCACAACAACATCACAACAACCTCACAACAACATCACAACAACATCACAACAACCTCACAACAACATCACAACATCACAACAACATCACAACATCACAACAACATCACAACAACATCACAACAACCACACAACATCACAACAACCTCACAACAACATCACAACATCACAACATCACAACAACCTCACAACAACATCACAACATCACAACAACAACCACACAACATCACAACAACCTCACAACAACATCACAACAACATCACAACATCACAACAACATCACAACAACCTCACAACAACATCACAACAACCACACAACATCACAACAACATCACAACAACCTCACAACAACATCACAACATCACAACAACATCGCAACATCACAACAACATCACAACAACATAACAACATCACAACAACATCACAACAACATCACAACAACACCACAACATCACAACAACCTAACAACATCACCACAACATCACAACAACATCACAACAACATCACAACATCACAACAACATCACAACATCACTACAACATCACAACAACATCACAACAACCTCGCAACAACCTCACTACAACATCACTAAAAATCACAACATCACAACATCACAAAAACCTCACAACAACCACACTACAACATCACTACAACGTCACAACAACATCACTTTAGCATCACAACAACATCACTACAACATCACAACATCACAACAACATCACAATATTACAACAACATCAAAACAACATCACTACAACATCACTACAACATCACAACAAAATCAAAACATCACAACAACATCACTACAACATCACAACAAAACAACATCACAACAACATCACTACAACATCACTACAACATCACAACAACATCACTACAACATCACAACAACATCACAACAACATCACAACAACATCACTACAACATACAACATCACTACAACTTCACATCACTACAACATCACAACATCACTACAACATCACTACAACATCACAACAACATCACAACAACATCACTGCAACATCACATCACTACAACATCACAACATCATCACAACAACATCACATCATCACAACATCACAACAACATCACATCATCACAACATCACAACAACATTACAACAACATCACAAGAACATCACTACAACATCACAACATCACAAGAACATCACAACATCACAACAACATTACAACAACATCACAACATCACAACAACATCACAACAACATCACAACAACATCACTACAACATCACAACAACCTCCCAAAAACATCACATCAACATCACAACAACATCACTACAACATTACAACATCACAACATCACTACAACATCACAACAACATAACAACATCACAACAACATCACTACAACTTCACAACAACATCACAACAAGATCACAACAACATCACTACAACATCACAACAACATCACAACAACATCACAACAACATCACTACAACATCACTACAACATCACAACAACATCACAACAACATCACAACAACATCACTACAACATCACTACAACATCACAACAACATCACTACAACATCACTACCACATCACAACAGCATCACAACATCACAACATCACAACAACATCACAACAACATCACAACAACATCACAACAACATCCCAACAACATCACTACAACATCACAACATCACTACAACATCACAACAACATTACAACATCACAACAACATCACAATAGCATCACTACAACATCACAACATCACTACAACATCACAACAACATCACAACATCAAAACAACATCACAACAACATCACAACAACATCACCACAACATCACAACACAACAACATCACAACATCACAACATCACAACAACATAACAACATCACAACATCACAAGATCATCACAACATCACTACAACACCACAACATCACAACAACCTCACAACATCACAACATCACAATGCAACAACATCACAACATCACAACAACATCACAACATCACCACAACTTCACAACAACATCACAGCATCACAACAACATCACAACATCACCACAACCTCACAACAACAACACAACATCACAACAACGTCACAACATCACAACAACATCACAACAACATCACAACAACATCACAACAACCTCACAACAACATCACAACAACATCACAACAACCTCACAACAACATCACAACATCACAACAACATCACAACATCACAACAACATCACAACAACATCACAACAACCACACAACATCACAACAACCTCACAACAACATCACAACATCACAACATCACAACAACCTCACAACAACATCACAACATCACAACAACAACCACACAACATCACAACAACCTCACAACAACATCACAACAACATCACAACATCACAACAACATCACAACAACCTCACAACAACATCACAACAACCACACAACATCACAACAACATCACAACAACCTCACAACAACATCACAACAACATCGCAACATCACAACAACATCACAACAACATAACAACATCACAACAACATCACAACAACATCACAACAACACCACAACATCACAACAACCTAACAACATCACCACAACATCACAACAACATCACAACAACATCACAACATCACAACAACATCACAACATCACTACAACATCACAACAACATCACAACAACCTCGCAACAACCTCACTACAACATCACTAAAAATCACAACATCACAACATCACAAAAACCTCACAACAACCACACTACAACATCACTACAACGTCACAACAACATCACTTTAGCATCACAACAACATCACTACAACATCACAACATCACAACAACATCACAATATTACAACAACATCAAAACAACATCACTACAACATCACTACAACATCACAACAAAATCAAAACATCACAACAACATCACTACAACATCACAACAAAACAACATCACAACAACATCACTACAACATCACTACAACATCACAACAACATCACTACAACATCACAACAACATCACAACAACATCACAACAACATCACTACAACATACAACATCACTACAACTTCACATCACTACAACATCACAACATCACTACAACATCACTACAACATCACAACAACATCACAACAACATCACTGCAACATCACATCACTACAACATCACAACAACATCACAACAACATCACAACAACATCACAACATCCCAACAACATCACTACAACATCACAACAACATCACTACAACATTACAACACAACAACATCACAACATCACTACAACATCACTACAACATCACAACAACATCACAACAACATCCCAACAGCATCACTACAACATCACAACAACATCCCAACAGCATCACTACAACATCACAACAACATCACAACATCAAAACAACATCACAACAACATCACAACAACATCACCACAACATCACAACACAACAACATCACAACATCACAACATCACAACAACATAACACCATCACAACATCACAAGATCATCACAACATCACTACAACACCACAACATCACAACAACCTCACAACATCACAACATCACAATGCAACAACATCACAATGCAACAACATCACAACATCACAACAACATCACAACATCACCACAACTTCACAACAACATCACAACATCACGACATCACCACAACCTCACAAAAACATCACAACATCACAACAACATCACAACATCACAACAACATTACAACAACCTCACAACATCACAACAACATCACAACAACCTCACAACAACATCACAACAACATCACAACAACCTCACAACAACATCACAACATCACAACAACATCACAACATCACAACAACATCACAACAACATCACAACAACATCACAACAACCTCACAACAACATCACAACAACACCACAACAACCACACAACATCACAACAACCTCACAACAACATCACAACAACATCACAACAACCTCACAACAACATCACAACAACCACACAACATCACAACAACATCACAACAACCTCACAACAACATCACAACATCACAACAACATCGCAACATCACAACAACATCACAACACCATCACAACAACATCACAACAGCACCACAACATCACAACAACATAACAACATCACCACAACCTCACATCACAACAACCTAACAACATCACCACAACCTCACAACAACATCACAACAACATCACAACAACCTAACAACATCACAACAACCTCACAACAACATCACTACCGTTACAGCCAGTTTCCTAAACACTATTATATCCTATATTGGACAAAATTCTTAAATAGTTTTTACTTCCTCCAGATTTTCATATAAGAAACTAGGCATGACAGTAACTATTTGTCATATAACTATATTTGCTACAGTGGTCACATTTTGACATATATAGTTATAAGTCATATAAGTATACTTGCTACAGTGGTTACATTGTGACATATATAGTTGTATGTCATATAACTATACTTGCTACAGTGGATACATAATGTTCACATCTTTTGGTCTTTTCTTCAGTATTTAGGAACATTGACGAGAGATGTTTAATATATTCTAGACCTTCTCTTTAATAAAATATATCAAATATTGAAATATTGTTTGGTTAATGTAATATAATAATTAAGAGACCACTGTGGTGAACAAATATTGGTTTCCGCGAAGAGGGGTACAACTGGTGCTCTGATCAGCCGAACCAGAACTCCCAAAACAAGAACCAGAGTTTCCTCGGGAGAAACAGAGCTCTCCTTACAAGAACCAGAGTTAACCTCAGGAGAACCACAGCTCCGCTCAGGAGAACCAGAGCTCCCCTCAGAAGAACCACAGCTCCCCTCAGAAGAACCAGAGCTCCCCTCAGGAGAACCACACCTCCTCTCAGAAGAACCATAGCTTCCCTCAGGAGAACCACAACTCCCCTCAGAAAAACCACAGCTCCCCTCAGAAGAACAAATACTGTTCTTAGGAGACCCACAGCTCCCCTCATAAGAACCACAGCTTCCTCAGAAGAACCTCAGCTTCCCTCAGGAGAAC
The DNA here is from genome assembly GCF_040958095.1 of Procambarus clarkii. Lineage (NCBI taxonomy): Eukaryota > Metazoa > Arthropoda > Malacostraca > Decapoda > Cambaridae > Procambarus > Procambarus clarkii. The sequence goes on along the minus strand of NC_091151.1, from coordinate 20,178,608 downwards.
AAAAGCTGTTCTAGTAGACTCACAGCTCCCGTCAGAAGAACCACAGCTTTCCTCAGAAGAACAAAAGCTGTTCTTAGGAGACCCACAGCTCCCCTCAAGGGAACCACAGCTCCCCTCAAGAGAACCACAGCTCCCCTCAGGAGAACAAAAGCTGTTCTTAGGAGAACCACAGCTCCCCTCAGAAGAACCACAGCTCCCCTCAGAAGAACCACAGCTCCCCTCATAAGAACCACAACTACCCTCAGGAGAACCACACCTCCCCTCAGAAGAACCACAGCTCCCCACAGGGGAACCACAGCTCCCCTCAGAAGAACCACAGCTCCCCTCAGAAGAACCACAGCTCCCCTCAGAAGAACCACAGCTCCCCTCAGGGGAATTACAGCTCCCCTCAGCGGAACCACAGCTACCCTCAGAAGAACCACAGCTCCCCTCAGAAGAACCACAGCTCTCCTCAGAAGAACCACAGCTTCCTCCAGAGAACCACAGCTCCTTCAGAATAACCAAAGCTCCCCTCAGAAGAACCACAACTCCCCCTCAGAAGAACCACAGATCCCCTCAGAAGAACCACAGCTCCCCTCAGGGGAACCACAGCTCCCCTCAGGGGAACCACAGCTCCCCTCAGGGGAACCACAGCTCCCCTCAGAAGAACCACAGCTTCCCTCAGAAGAACCACAGCTCCCTCAGAAGAACCACAGCTCCCCTCAGGGGAACCACAGCTCCTTTCAGCTGAACCACAGCTCCCCTCAGAAGAACCACAGCTCCCCTCAGGAAAACCACAGCTCCTTTCAGAAGAACCACAGTTCCCCTCAGAAGAATCACACCTCCCCTCAAGGGAACCACAGCTCCCCAAAAGGGGAACCACAGCTCCCCTCAGAAGAACCACAGCTCCCCTCAAAAGAACCACTGCTCCCCCCAGGGGAACCACAGCTTCTCTCAGGGGAACCACAGCTCCCCTCAGGGGAACCACAGCTCCCCTCAGGGGAACCACAGCTCCCCTCAGGGGAACCACAGCTCCCCTCAGGGGAACCACAGCTCCCCTCAGGGGAACCACAGCTCCCCTCAGAAGAACAACAGCTCCCCACAGGGGAACCACAGCTCCCCTCAGAAGAACCACAGCTCCCCTCAGAGGAATTACAGCTCCCCTCAGCGGAACCACATCCTCCCCTCAGAAGAACCACAGCTCCCTTCAGGGGAACCACAGCACCCCTCAGAAGAACCACAGCTCCCCTCAGAAGAACTTCAGCTCCCCTCATAAGAACCACAGCTCCCCTCAGAAGAACCACAGCTCCCCTCAGAAGAACAACAGCTCCCCTCAGGGGAATCACAGCTCCCCTCAGAAGAACCACATCTCCCCACAGGGGAATCACAGCTCCCCTCAGGAAAACAACAGCTCCCCTCAAGGGAACCACAGCTGCCCTCAGGGGAACCACAGCTTACCTCAGAAGAACCACAGCTCCCCACAGGGGAACCTCAACTCTCCTCAGAAGAACCAAAGCTCCCCTCAGGAGAACCACAGCTCCCCTCAGAAGAACCACAGTTCCACCTCAGAAGAACCACAGCTCCCCTCAGGAGAACCACGGCTCCCCTCAGAAGAACCACAGATCCACCTCAGAAGAAGCACAGCTCCCCACAGGGGAACCTTAACTCTCCTCAGAAGAACCCCAGCTCCCCTCAGGGGAACCAAAACTCCACTCAGGAGAAGCACAGCTCCCCTCAGAAGAACCACAGTTCCACCTCAGAAGAACCATTAGCTCCCCTCAGGAGAACCACAGCTCCCCTCAGAAGAACCACAGATCCACCTCAGAAGAACCACAGCTCCCCTCAAGAAAACCACAGCTCCACTCAGGAGAATCAAAGCTCCCGCAGAAGAACCACAGCTCCCCTCAGAAGAACTACAGATTCCCTCACAAGAACCATAGCTCCCCTCAGGGCAACCACAGCTCCCCTCAGAAAACCCTCAGCTCACCTCAGAAGAACTACAGCTCCCCTTAGAAGAACCCAAGCTCCCCTCAGAGGAACTACAGCTCCCCTCAGAAGAACCACAGCTCCCCTCAGAAGAACCACAGCTCCCCTCAGGAAAACAACAGCTCCCTAAGAATAACCAAAGCTCCCCTCAGAAGAACAACAGCTCCTCTCAGGGCAACCACAGCTCCCCTCAGAAGAACCAAAGCTCCCCTCAGAAGAACTACAGCTCCCTTCAGAAGAACCACAGCTCTCCTCAGAAGAACCCTAGCTCCCCTCAGAAGAACTACAGCTCCACTCAGAAGAACCACAGCTCCCTCAGAAGAACAACAGCTAAATCAGAATAACCAAAGCTCCTCTCAGAAGAACTAGAGTTCCCCTCAGAAGAACCACAGCTCCCCTCAGAAGAACCACAGCTCTCTTCAGAAGAACCACGGCTCCCTCAGGAGAACCACAGCTCCCTCAGAATAACCAAAGCTCCCCTCAGAAGAACCACAGCTCCTCTCAGAAGAACCACAGCTCCCCTCAGAAGAACCACAGCTCTCCTCAGAAGAACCACAGCTCCAATCAGGGGAACCACAGCTCCTCTCAGGGGAACAACAGCTCCCCTCAAAAGAACCACAGGTCCCTTTTGGGGAACCACAGCTCCCCTCAGAAGAACCACAACTCCCCTCAGAAGAACCACAGCTCTCCTCAGAAGAACCACAGCTCCCGCCAAAGAATCACAGCTCCTTTAGAATAACCAAAGCTCCCCTCAGAAGAACCACAGCTCCCCTCAGAAGAACCACAGCTCCCCTCAGAAGAACCACAGCTCCCTTCAAAAGAACCACAGTTCCCCTCAGAAGAATCACAACTCCCCTCAAGGGAATCACAGCGGCCCTTAGGGGAACCACAGCCTCCCTCAGAACAACCACAGCTCCCCACAGGGGAACCACAGCTCCCCTCAGAAGAACTACAGCTCCCCTCAGGGGAACCACAGCTCCCCTCAGGAGAACCACAGCTCCCCTCAGAAGAACTACAGTTCCGCTCAGAAGAATCACAGCTCCCCTCAGAAGAACCGCAGCTCCGTCAGGAGAACCACAGCTCCTTCAGAAGGACCAAAGTTCCCCTCAGAAGAACCACAGCTCACCTCAGAAGAACTACAGATTCCCTTAGAAGAACCACAGCTCCCTACAGAGGAACCTCAACTCTCCTCTGAAGAACCACAGCTCCCCTCAAGGGAACCAAAGCTCCCCTCAGGAGAACCACAGCTCCCCTCAGAAGAACCACAGTTCCACCTCAGAAGAACCACAGCTCCCCTCAGGAGAACCACAGCTCCCCTCAGAAGAACAACAGATCCACCTCAGAAGAACCACAGCTCCCCTCAGGAAAACCACAGCTCCACTCATAGGAGAATCAAAGCTCCCGCAGAAGAACCACAGCTCCCCTCAGAAGAACTACAGATTCCCTCACAAGAACCATAGCTCCCCTCAGGGCAACCACAGCTCCCCTCAGAAAACCCCCAGCTCACCTCAGAAGAACTACAGCTCCCCTTAGAAGAACCCCAGCTCCCCTCAGAGGAACTACAGCTCCCCTCAGAAGAACCACAGCTCCCTCAGAAGAACAACAGCTCCCTTAGAATAACCAAAGCTCCCCTCAGAAGAACTACAGCTCCCCTCAGAAGAACCACAGCTCCCCTCAGGAAAACAACAGCTCCCTAAGAATAACCAAAGCTCCCCTCAGAAGAACAACAGCTCCTCTCAGAGCAACCACAGCTCCCCTCAGAAGAACCAAAGCTCCCCTCAGAAGAACTACAGCTCCCCTCAGAAGAACCACAGCTCTCCTCAGAAGAACCCCAGCTCCCCTCTGAAGAACTACAGCTCCCCTTAGAATAACAACAGCTCCCTCAGAAGAACAACAGCTCCCTCAGAATAACCAAAGCTCCTCTCAGAAGAACTACAGCTCCCCTCAGAAGAACTACAGCTCCCCTCAGAATAACCACAGCTCTCTTCAGAAGAACCACGGCTCCCTCAGGAGAACCACAGCTCCCTCAGAATAACCAAAGCTCCCCTCAGAAGAACCACAGCTCCTCTCAGAAGAACCACAGCTCCCCTCAGAAGAACCACAGCTCTCCTCAGAAGAACCACAGCTCCCGCCAGAGAATCACAGCTCCTTTAGAATAACCAAAGCTCCCCTCAGAAGAACCACAGCTCCCCTCAGAAGAACCACAGCTCCCCTCAGAAGAACCACAGCTCCCCTCAAAAGAACCACAGTTCCCCTCAGAAGAATCACAACTCCCCTCAAGGGAACCACAGCTGCCCTCAGGGGAACCACAGCCTCCCTCAGAACAACCACAGCTCCCGACAGGGGAACCACAGCTCCCCTCAGAAGAACTACAGCTCCCCTCAGGGGAACCAATGGTCCCCTCAGGAGAACCACAGCTCCCCTCAGAAGAACTACAGTTCCCCTCAGAAGAATCACAGCTCCCCTCAGAAGAACCGCAGCTCCGCCAGGAGAACCACAGCTCCTTCAGAAGAACCAAAGTTCCCCTCAGAAGAACCACAGCTCACCTCAGAAGAACTACAGATTCCCTTAGAAGAACCACAGGTCCCCCCAGGAGAAGAAAAGCTGTTCTTAGTAGACCCACAGCTCGCCTCAGAAGAACCACAGCTCCCTCAGGAGAACCAATGCTCCCCTCAGGAGAACCACTGCTCCCCTCAGAAGAACCACAGCTCCCTCAGGAAAACCACAGCTCCCTCAGAATAACCAAAGCTCCCCTCAAAAGAACCACAGCTCTCATCAGAAGAACCACAACTCCCATCAGAAGAACCACAGCTCCCTCAGGAGAACCACAGCTCCCATCAGAAGAACCACAGCTCCAATCAGAAGAACCACAGCTACCCTCAGAAGAACCACAGCTCCCATCAGAAGAACCACAGCTCCACTCAAAAGAACCACAGCTCCTCTCAGGGGAATAACAGCACCCCTCAAAAGAACCACAGCTCTCCCCAGGGGAACCACAGCTTCCCTCAGAAGAACCACAGCTCCTCTCAGAAGAACCACAGCTCCCCTCAGAAGAACCACAGCTCTCCTCAGAAGAACCACAGCTCCCTTCAGCGGAATCACAGCTCCCCTCAGGGAAACCACAGCTCCTCTCAGAGGAACAACAGCTTCCCTCAAAAGAACCACAGCTCCCCTCAGAAGAACCACAGCTCCCCTCAGAAGAACCACAGCTCCCCTCTGAAGAACCACAGCTCCCCTCAGAAGAACCAGAGCTCTCCTCATAAGAACCACAGCTCCCTCCAAAGAACCACCGCTCCTTCAGAATAACCAAAGCTCCCCTCAGAAGAACCACAGCTCCCCTCAGAAGAACCACAGCTCTCCTCAGAAGAACCACAGCTCCCCTCAAAAGCACCACAGCTCCCCTCAGGGGAACCACAGCTCCCCTCAGGGGAACCACAGTTCCCCTCAGAAGAACCACAGCTCCCTTCAGAAGAACCACAGCTCCCCTCAAAAGAACCACAGCTCCCCTCAGGGGAAAAACAGCTCCCCTCAGGGGAACCACAGCTCCCCTCAGAAGAACCACAGCTCCCCTCAGAAGAACAACAGCTCCCCACAGGGGAACCACAGCTCCCCTCAGAAGAACCACTGCTCTCCTCAGAGGAATCCCGGCTCCCCTCAGAAGAACCACAGTTCCCCACAGGGGAACCACAGCTCCCCTCAGAAGAACCACTGCTCTCCTCAGAGGAATCCCAGCTCCCCTCAGAAGAGCCACAGCTCTCCTCAGAGGAACCCCAGCTCCCCTCAGAAGAACCACAGTTCCCTCATGAGAACAACAGCTCCCTCAGAATAACCAAAGCTCCTCTCAGAAGAACCACAGCTCCCCTCAGAAGAACCACAGCTCCCCTCAGAAGAACCACAGCTCTCCTCAGAAGAACCACGGCTCCCTCAGGAGAACCACAGCTCCTTCAGAATAACCAAAGCTCCCCTCAGAAGAACCACAGCTCCTCTCAGAAGAACCACAGGTCCCCTCAGAAGAACCACAGCTCTCCTCAGAAGAACCACAGCTCCCTTCAGCGGAACCACAGCTCCCCTCAGGGGAACCACAGCTCCTCTCAAGGGAACAACAGCTTCCCTCAAAAGAACCACAGCTCCCTTTTGGGGAACCACAGCTCCTTTCAGAAGAACCACAGCTCCCCTCAGAAGAACCACAGCTCTCTTCAGAAGAACCACAGCTCTTCTCAGAAGAACCACAGCTCTTCTCAGATGAACCACAGCTCCCCTCAAAAGAACCACAGCTACCCTCAGGGGAACCACAGCTCCCCTCAGGGGAACCATAGCTCCCCTCAGAAGAACCACAGCTCCCCTCCGAAGAACAACAGCTCCCCCATAGGGGAACCACAGCTCCCCTCTGGAGAATTACAGCTCCCCTCAGCGGAACCACAGCTCCCTTCAGAAGAACCACAGCTCTCCCCAGGGGAACCACAGCTTCCCTCAGAAGAACCACAGCTCCTCTCAGAAGAACCACAGCTCCCCTCAGAAGAACCACAGCTCTCCTCAGAAGAACCACAGCTCCCTTCAGCGGAATCACAGCTCCCCTCAGGGAAACCACAGCTCCTCTCAGAGGAACAACAGCTTCCCTCAAAAGAACCACAGCTCCCCTCAGAAGAACCACAGCTCCCCTCAGAAGAACCACAGCTCCCCTCTGAAGAACCACAGCTCCCCTCAGAAGAACCAGAGCTCTCCTCATAAGAACCACAGCTCCCTCCAAAGAACCACCGCTCCTTCAGAATAACCAAAGCTCCCCTCAGAAGAACCACAGCTCCCCTCAGAAGAACCACAGCTCTCCTCAGAAGAACCACAGCTCCCCTCAAAAGCACCACAGCTCCCCTCAGGGGAACCACAGCTCCCCTCAGGGGAACCACAGTTCCCCTCAGAAGAACCACAGCTCCCTTCAGAAGAACCACAGCTCCCCTCAAAAGAACCACAGCTCCCCTCAGGGGAAAAACAGCTCCCCTCAGGGGAACCACAGCTCCCCTCAGAAGAACCACAGCTCCCCTCAGAAGAACAACAGCTCCCCACAGGGGAACCACAGCTCCCCTCAGAAGAACCACTGCTCTCCTCAGAGGAATCCCGGCTCCCCTCAGAAGAACCACAGTTCCCCACAGGGGAACCACAGCTCCCCTCAGAAGAACCACTGCTCTCCTCAGAGGAATCCCAGCTCCCCTCAGAAGAGCCACAGCTCTCCTCAGAGGAACCCCAGCTCCCCTCAGAAGAACCACAGTTCCCTCATGAGAACAACAGCTCCCTCAGAATAACCAAAGCTCCTCTCAGAAGAACCACAGCTCCCCTCAGAAGAACCACAGCTCCCCTCAGAAGAACCACAGCTCTCCTCAGAAGAACCACGGCTCCCTCAGGATAACCACAGCTCCTTCAGAATAACCAAAGCTCCCCTCAGAAGAACCACAGCTCCTCTCAGAAGAACCACAGGTCCCCTCAGAAGAACCACAGCTCTCCTCAGAAGAACCACAGCTCCCTTCAGCGGAACCACAGCTCCCCTCAGGGGAACCACAGCTCCTCTCAAGGGAACAACAGCTTCCCTCAAAAGAACCACAGCTCCCTTTTGGGGAACCACAGCTCCTTTCAGAAGAACCACAGCTCCCCTCAGAAGAACCACAGCTCTCTTCAGAAGAACCACAGCTCTTCTCAGAAGAACCACAGCTCTTCTCAGATGAACCACAGCTCCCCTCAAAAGAACCACAGCTACCCTCAGGGGAACCACAGCTCCCCTCAGGGGAACCATAGCTCCCCTCAGAAGAACCACAGCTCCCCTCCGAAGAACAACAGCTCCCCCATAGGGGAACCACAGCTCCCCTCTGGAGAATTACAGCTCCCCTCAGCGGAACCACAGCTCCCTTCAGAAGAACCACAGCTCCCCACAGGGGAACCAAAGCTCCCCTCAGAAGAACAACAGCTCCTCTCAGGGCAACCACAGCTCCCCTCAGAAGAACCAAAGCTCACCTCAGAAGAACTACAGCTCCCTTCAGAAGAACCACAGCTCTCCTCAGAAGAACCCCAGCTCCCCTCAGAAGAACTACAGCTCCCCTCAGAAGAACCACAGCTCCCTCAGAAGAACAACAGCTCCCTCAGAATAACCAAAGCTCCTCTCAAAAGAACTACAGTTCCCCTCAGAAGAACCACAGCTCCCCTCAGAAGAACCACAGCTCTCTTCAGAAGAACCAAGGCTCCCTGAGGAGAACCACAGCTCCCTCAGAATAACCAAAGCTCCCCTCAGAAGAACCACAGCTCCTCTCAGAAGAACCACAGCTCCCCTCAGAAGAACCACAGCTCTCCTCAGAAGAAAAACAGCTCCAATCAGGGGAAAAACAGCTCCTCTCAGGGGAACAACAGCTCCCCTCAAAAGAATCACAGGTCCCTTTTGGGGAACCACAGCTCCCCTCAGAAGAACCACAACTCCCCTCAGAAGAACCACAGCTCTCCTCAGAAGAACCACAGCTCCCGCCAGAGAATCACAGCTCCTTTAGAATAACCAAAGCTCCCCTCAGAAGAACCACAGCTCCCCTCAGAAGAACCACAGCTCCCTTCAGAAGAACCACAGCTCCCCTCAAAAGAACCACAGCTCCCCTCAGGGGAAAAACAGCTCCCCTCAGGGGAACCACAGCTCCCCTCAGAAGAACCATAGCTCCCCTCAGAAGAACAACAGCTCCCCACAGGGGAACCACAGCTCCCCTCAGAAGAACCACTGCTCTCCTCAGAGGAATCCCGGCTCCCCTCAGAAGAACCACAGTTCCCCACAGGGGAACCACAGCTCCCCTCAGAAGAACCACTGCTCTCCTCAGAGGAATCCCAGCTCCCCTCAGAAGAGCCACAGCTCTCCTCAGAGGAACCCCAGCTCCCCTCAGAAGAACCACAGTTCCCTCATGAGAACAACAGCTCCCTCAGAGTAACCAAAGCTCCTCTCAGAAGAACCACAGCTCCCCTCAGAAGAACCACAGCTCCCCTCAGAAGAACCACAGCTCTCCTCAGAAGAACCACGGCTCCCTCAGGAGAACCACAGCTCCCTCAGAATAACCAAAGCTCCCCTCAGAAGAACCACAGCTCCTCTCAGAAGAACCACAGGTCCCCTCAGAAGAACCACAGCTCTCCTCAGAAGAACCACAGCTCCCTTCAGCGGAACCACAGCTCCCCTCAGGGGAACCACAGCTCCTCTCAAGGGAACAACAGCTTCCCTCAAAAGAACCACAGCTCCCTTTTGGGGAACCACAGCTCCTTTCAGAAGAACCACAGCTCCCCTCAGAAGAACCACAGCTCTCTTCAGAAGAACCACAGCTCTTCTCAGAAGAACCACAGCTCTTCTCAGATGAACCACAGCTCCCCTCAAAAGAACCACAGCTACCCTCAGGGGAACCACAGCTCCCCTCAGGGGAACCATAGCTCCCCTCAGAAGAACCACAGCTCCCCTCCGAAGAACAACAGCTCCCCCATAGGGGAACCACAGCTCCCCTCTGGAGAATTACAGCTCCCCTCAGCGGAACCACAGCTCCCTTCAGAAGAACCACAGCTCCCCACAGGGGAACCAAAGCTCCCCTCAGAAGAACAACAGCTCCTCTCAGGGCAACCACAGCTCCCCTCAGAAGAACCAAAGCTCACCTCAGAAGAACTACAGCTCCCTTCAGAAGAACCACAGCTCTCCTCAGAAGAACCCCAGCTCCCCTCAGAAGAACTACAGCTCCCCTCAGAAGAACCACAGCTCCCTCAGAAGAACAACAGCTCCCTCAGAATAACCAAAGCTCCTCTCAAAAGAACTACAGTTCCCCTCAGAAGAACCACAGCTCCCCTCAGAAGAACCACAGCTCTCTTCAGAAGAACCAAGGCTCCCTGAGGAGAACCACAGCTCCCTCAGAATAACCAAAGCTCCCCTCAGAAGAACCACAGCTCCTCTCAGAAGAACCACAGCTCCCCTCAGAAGAACCACAGCTCTCCTCAGAAGAAAAACAGCTCCAATCAGGGGAAAAACAGCTCCTCTCAGGGGAACAACAGCTCCCCTCAAAAGAATCACAGGTCCCTTTTGGGGAACCACAGCTCCCCTCAGAAGAACCACAACTCCCCTCAGAAGAACCACAGCTCTCCTCAGAAGAACCACAGCTCCCGCCAGAGAATCACAGCTCCTTTAGAATAACCAAAGCTCCCCTCAGAAGAACCACAGCTCCCCTCAGAAGAACCACAGCTCCCCTCAGAAGAACCACAGCTCCCTTCAAAAGAACCACAGTTCCCCTCAGAAGAATCACAACTCCCCTCAAGGGAACCACAGCTGCCCTCAGGGGAACCACAGCCTCCCTCAGAACAACCACAGCTCCCCACAGGGGAACCACAGCTCCCCTCAGAAGAACTACAGCTCCCCTCAGGGGAACCACAGTTCCCCTCAGGAGAACCACAGCTCCCCTCAGAAGAACTACAGTTCCCCTCAGAAGAATCACAGCTCCCCTCAGAAGAACCGCAGCTCCGTCAGGAGAACCACAGCTCCTTCAGAAGAACCAAAGTTCCCCTCAGAAGAACCACAGCTCACCTCAGAAGAACTACAGATTCCCTTAGAAGAACCACAGGTCCCCTCAGGAGAAGAAAAGCTGTTCTTAGGTGACCCACAGCTCGCCTCAGAAGAACCACAGCTCCCTCAGGAGAACCAATGCTCCCCTCAGGAGAACCACTGCTCCTCTCAGAAGAACCACAGCTCCCTCAGGAAAACCACAGCTCCCTCAGAATAACCAAAGCTCCCCTCAAAAGAACCACAGCTCTCCCCAGGGGAACCACAGCTTCCCCCAGAAGAACCACAGCTCCTCTCAGAAGAACCACAGCTCCCCTCAGAAGAACCACAGCTCTCCTCAGAAGAACCACAGCTCCCTTCAGCGGAATCACAGCTCCCCTCAGGGAAACCACAACTCCTCTCAGAGGAACAACAGCTTCCCTCAAAAGAACCACAGCTCCCCTCAGAAGAACCACAGCTCCCCTCAGAAGAACCACAGCTTCCCTCAGAAGAACCACAGCTCCTCTCAGAAGAACCACAGCTCTCCTCAGAAGAACCACAGCTCCCCTCAAAAGAACCACAGCTCCCCTCAGGGGAACCACAGCTCCCCTCAGGGGAACCACAGCTCCCCTCAGAAGAACCACAGCTCCCTTCAGAAGAACCACAGCTCCCCTCAAAAGAACCACAGCTCCCCTCAGGGGAAAAACAGCTCCCCTCAGGGGAACCAAAGCTCCCCTCAAAAGAACCACAGCTCCCCTCAGAAGAACAACAGCTCCCCACAGGGGAAACACAGTTCCCCTCAGGAGAATTACAGCTCCCCTCAGTGGAACCACAGCTCCCCTCAGAAGAACCACAGTTCCCCACAGGGGAACCACAGCTCCCCTCAGAAGAACCACTGCTCTCCTCAGAGGAATCCCAGCTCCCATCTGAAGAGCCACAGCTCTCCTCAGAGGAACCCCAGCTCCCCATAGAAGAACCACAGTTCCCTCATGAGAACAACAGCTCCCTCAGAATAACCAAAGCTCCTCTCAGAAGAACCACAGCTCCCCTCAGAAGAACCACAGCTCCCCTCAGAAGAACCACAGCTCTCCTCAGAAGAACCACGGCTCCCTCAGGAGAACCAAAGCTCCCTCAGAATAACCAAAGCTCCCCTCAGAAGAACCACAGCTCCTCTCAGAAGAACCACAGCTCCCCTCAGAAGAACCACAGCTCTCCTCAGAAGAACCACAGCTCCCGCCAGAGAATCACAGCTCCTTTAGAATAACCAAAGCTCCCCTCAGAAGAACCACAGCTCCCCTCAGAAGAACCACAGCTCCCCTCAGAAGAACCACAGCTTCCCTCAAAAGAACAACAGTTCCCCTCAGAAGAATCACAACTCCCCTCAAGGGAACCACAGCTGCCCTCAGGGGAACCACAGCCTCCCTCAGAACAACCACAGCTCCCGACAGGGAACCACAGCTCCCCTCAGAAGAACTACAGCTCCCCTCAGGGGAACCAATGGTCCCCTCAGGAGAACCACAGCTCCCCTCAGAAGAACTACAGTTCCCCTCAGAAGAATCACAGCTCCCCTCAGAAGAACCGCAGCTCCGCCAGGAGAACCACAGCTTCTTCAGAAGAACCAAAGTTCCCCTCAGAAGAACCACAGCTCACCTCAGAAGAACTACAGATTCCCTTAGAAGAACCACAGGTCCCCCCAGGAGAAGAAAAGCTGTTCTTAGTAGACCCACAGCTCGCCTCAGAAGAACCACAGCTCCCTCAGGAGAACCAATGCTCCCCTCAGGAGAACCACTGCTCCCCTCAGAAGAACCACAGCTCCCTCAGAATAACCAAAGCTCCCCTCAAAAGAACCACAGCTCTCATCAGAAGAACCACAACTCCCATCAGAAGAACCACAGCTCCCTCAGGAGAACCACAGCTCCCATCAGAAGAACCACAGCTCCAATCAGAAGAACCACAGCTCCCCTCAGAAGAACCACAGCTCCCATCAGAAGAACCACAGCTCCACTCAAAAGAACCACAGCTCCTCTCAGGGGAATAACAGCTCCCCTCAAAAGAACCACAGCTCTCCCCAGGGGAACCACAGCTTCCCTCAGAAGAACCACAGCTCCTCTCAGAAGAACCACAGCTCCCCTCAGAAGAACCACAGCTCTCCTCAGAAGAACCACAGCTCCCTTCAGCGGAATCACAGCTCCCCTCAGGGAAACCACAGCTCCTCTCAGAGGAACAACAGCTTCCCTCAAAAGAACCACAGCTCCCCTCAGAAGAACCACAGCTCCCCTCAGAAGAACCACAGCTCCCCTCTGAAGAACCACAGCTCCCCTCAGAAGAACCAGAGCTCTCCTCATAAGAACCACAGCTCCCTCCAAAGAACCACCGCTCCTTCAGAATAACCAAAGCTCCCCTCAGAAGAACCACAGCTCCCCTCAGAAGAACCACAGCTCTCCTCAGAAGAACCACAGCTCCCCTCAAAAGCACCACAGCTCCCCTCAGGGGAACCACAGCTCCCCTCAGGGGAACCACAGCTCCCCTCAGAAGAACCACAGCTCCCTTCAGAAGAACCACAGCTCCCCTCAAAAGAACCACAGCTCCCCTCAGGGGAAAAACAGCTCCCCTCAGGGGAACCACAGCTCCCCTCAGAAGAACCACAGCTCCCCTCAGAAGAACAACAGCTCCCCACAGGGGAACCACAGCTCCCCTCAGAAGAACCACTGCTCTCCTCAGAGGAATCCCGGCTCCCCTCAGAAGAACCACAGTTCCCCACAGGGGAACCACAGCTCCCCTCAGAAGAACCACTGCTCTCCTCAGAGGAATCCCAGCTCCCCTCAGAAGAGCCACAGCTCTCCTCAGAGGAACCCCAGCTCCCCTCAGAAGAACCACAGTTCCCTCATGAGAACAACAGCTCCCTCAGAATAACCAAAGCTCCTCTCAGAAGAACCACAGCTCCCCTCAGAAGAACCACAGCTCCCCTCAGAAGAACCACAGCTCTCCTCAGAAGAACCACGGCTCCCTCAGGAGAACCACAGCTCCCTCAGAATAACCAAAGCTCCCCTCAGAAGAACCACAGCTCCTCTCAGAAGAACCACAGGTCCCCTCAGAAGAACCACAGCTCTCCTCAGAAGAACCACAGCTCCCTTCAGCGGAACCACAGCTCCCCTCAGGGGAACCACAGCTCCTCTCAAGGGAACAACAGCTTCCCTCAAAAGAACCACAGCTCCCTTTTGGGGAACCACAGCTCCTTTCAGAAGAACCACAGCTCCCCTCAGAAGAACCACAGCTCTCTTCAGAAGAACCACAGCTCTTCTCAGAAGAAACACAGCTCTTCTCAGATGAACCACAGCTCCCCTCAAAAGAACCACAGCTCCCCTCAGGGGAACCACAGCTCCCCTCAGGGGAACCACAGCTCCCCTCAGAAGAACCACAGCTCCCCTCCGAAGAACAACAGCTCCCCCACAGGGGAACCACAGCTCCCCTCTGGAGAATTACAGCTCCCCTCAGCGGAACCACAGCTCCCTTCAGAAGAACCACAGCTCCCCACAGGGGAACCAAAGCTCCCCTCAGAAGAACAACAGCTCCTCTCAGGGCAACCACAGCTCCCCTCAGAAGAACCAAAGCTCCCCTCAGAAGAACTACAGCTCCCTTCAGAAGAACCACAGCTCTCCTCAGAAGAACCCCAGCTCCCCTCAGAAGAACTACAGCTCCATTCAGAAGAACCACAGCTCCCTCAGAAGAACAACAGCTCCCTCAGAATAACCAAAGCTCCTCTCAAAAGAACTACAGTTCCCCTCAGAAGAACCACAGCTCCCCTCAGAAGAACCACAGCTCTCTTCAGAAAAACCAAGGCTCCCTGAGGAGAACCACAGCTCCCTCAGAATAACCAAAGCTCCCCTCAGAAGAACCACAGCTCCTCTCAGAAGAACCACAGCTCCCCTCAGAAGAACCACAGCTCTCCTCAGAAGAAAAACAGCTCCAATCAGGGGAAAAACAGCTCCTCTCAGGGGAACAACAGCTCCCCTCAAAAGAATCACAGGTCCCTTTTGGGGAACCACAGCTCCCCTCAGAAGAACCACAACTCCCCTCAAAAGAACCACAGCTCTCCTCAGAAGAACAACAGCTCCCGCCAGAGAATCACAGCTCCTTTAGAATAACCAAAGCTCCCCTCAGAAGAACCACAGCTCCCCTCAGAAGAACCACAGCTCCCCTCAGAAGAACCACAGCTCCCTTCAAAAGAACCACAGTTCCCCTCAGAAGAATCACAACTCCCCTCAAGGGAACCACAGCTGCCCTCAGGGGAACCACAGCCTCCCTCAGAACAACCACAGCTCCCCACAGGGGAACCACAGCTCCCCTCAGAAGAACTACAGCTCCCCTCAGGGGAACCACAGCTCCCCTCAGGAGAACCACAGCTCCCCTCAGAAGAACTACAGTTCCCCTCAGAAGAATCACAGCTCCCCTCAGAAGAACCGCAGCTCCGTCAGGAGAACAACAGCTCCTTCAGAAGAACCAAAGATCCCCTCAGAAGAACCACAGCTCACCTCAGAAGAACTACAGATTCCCTTAGAAGAACCACAGGTCCCCTCAGGAGAAGAAAAGCTGTTCTTAGGTGACCCACAGCTCGCCTCAGAAGAACCACAGCTCCCTCAGGAGAACCAATGCTCCCCTCAGGAGAACCACTGCTCCTCTCAGAAGAACCACAGCTCCCTCAGGAAAACCACAGCTCCCTCAGAATAACCAAAGCTCCCCTCAAAAGAACCACAGCTCTCCCCAGGGGAACCACAGCTTCCCTCAGAAGAACCACAGCTCCTCTCAGAAGAACCACAGCTCCCCTCAGAAGAACCACAGCTCTCCTCAGAAGAACCACAGCTCCCTTCAGCGGAATCACAGCTCCCCTCAGGGGAACCACAGCTCCCCTCAGAAGAACCACAGCTCCCCTCAGGGGAACCACAGCTCCTTTCAACGGAACCACAGCTCCCCTCAAAAGAACCACAGCTCCATACAGGGGAACCACAGCTCCCCTCAGCGACCGGCAAGGGAGCCGGTCGGCCGAGCGGACAGCACGCGGGACTTGTGATCCTGTGGTCCTGGGTTCGATCCCAGGCGCCGGCGAGAAACAATGGGCAGAGTTTCTTTCACCCTATGCCCCTGTTACCTAGCAGTAAAATAGGTACCTGGGTGTTAGTCAGCTGTCACGGGCTGCTTCCTAGGGGTGGAGGCCTGGTCGAGGACCGGGCCGCGGGGACACTAAAATGCCCCGAAATCATCTCAAGATAACCCCCTAATGAGAATTACAGCTCCCCTCAGGGGAACCACAGCTCCCCTCGGGGGAACCACAGCTCCCCTCATGGGAACCACAGCTCCCCTCTGAAGAACCACAGCTCACCTCAGAAGAACCACAGTTCCCCTCAGGAGAACCAAGGCTCCCCTCAGAAGAACCACAGCTCCCCTCAGGGGAACCACAGCTCCCCTCAGAAGAAGCACAGCTCCCCACAGGGGAATCACAGCTCCCCTCAGAAGAACCACAGCTCCCCTCATTAGAACCACAGCTCCCCTCAGGGAAACCACAGCTCCCCTCAGAAGAACCACAGCTCCCTCAGGAGAACCACAGCTCCTTCAGGAGAAACACACAGCTCCCTCAGGAGAACCACAGCTCTTTCAGGGGAACCACAGCCCCCCTCAGGGGACCACAGAACCACAGCTCCCTCAGGAGAACCACAGCTCCATCAGGAGAACCACAGCTCCCTCAGGAGAACCACAACTGCCTCAGGAGAACCACAGCTCCCTCAGGGGAACCACAGCTCCCCTCAGGGGAACCACAGCTCCCTCAGGAGAACCACAGCTCCCCTCAGAAGAACCACAGCTCCCTCAGGAGAATCACAGCTTCCTCAAGAGAACCACAGCGATCTCAGGAGAACCACAGCTCCCTCAGGAGAACCACAGCTCCCCTCAGGGGAACCACAGCTCCCTCAGATGAACCACAGCTCCGTCAGGAGAACCACAGCTCCCTCAGGAGAACCACAGCTCCCTCAGGAGAACCACAGCTCCCTCAGGAGAACCACAGCACCCCTCATTGAAATCACAGCTCCCTCAAAAGAACCACAGCTCCCTCAGGAGAACCACAGCTCCCTCAGGAGAACCACAGCTCCCTCAGGAGAACCACAGCTCCGTCAGAAGAACCACAGCTCCCCCTCAGGGGAACCACAGCTCCCCTCAGGGGAACCTCAGCTCCCTCAGTAGAACCATAGCTCCCTCAGGAGAACCACAGCTCCCCCAGGAGAACCACAGCAACTTGAGAAGAACCACAGCTCCCCTCAGAAGAACCACAGCTCCCCTCAAGAGAACCACAGCTCCCCTCAGAAGAACCACAGCTCCCCTCAAGAGAACCACAGCTCCCCTCAGGGCTTCTCTTTATGGCTCCCCTCAGAGATCCCCTTCAGGGCTTCCCTCGGGGATCCCATTAAGGCTCCCTTCAGAGCTCCCCTTCAGGGCGCCCCTCAGGGCTCCCCTTCTGCTCCCCTCAGGGCTCTGCTTCAGGACTCCCCTCAGGGCTCCAATTCAAGGATTCCCTCAGGGCTCCCTTCAGGGCACTCCTTCAGGGCTCCCTTCAGGGCACCCCTTCAGGGCTCCCCTCAGAGCTCCCCTTCAGGGCTCCCCTCAGAGCTCCCCATCAGAGCTCCTCTCAGAGCTCCTCTTCAGGGCTCCCCTTCAGGGCTCCTTTCGGGGCTCCACTTCAGGCTTCTCTCAGGGTTCCCCTTCGGGGCTCCCCTCAGAACTCCCCTTCAGGGTTCCCCCTTAGGGCTTCCTTCAGGGCTCCCCTTGGAGCTCCCCATAAGGTCTCCCCCCTTCAAGGCTCACCCTCAGGGTTACCCCTCAGGGCTGCCCTCAGGGCTCCCCCTCTGAACTCCACCTCAGGGCTCCCCCTCAGGGCTCACCTTCAGAGCTCCCCTCCGAGCTCCCCTCAGAGCTCTTTTCAGGGCTCCCCTTCAGGGCTCCCTTCAGGGCTCCCCTCAGGGCTCCCCTCAGAGCTCCCCTTCAGGGCTCCCTTCCGAGCTCCCTTCAGGGCTCCCCTCCGGGCTCCCCTCAGAGCTCTCTTCAGGGTTCCCCTTCAGGGCTCCCTTCAGGGCTCCCCTCAGGGCTCCCTTCAGGACTCACCTTCAGGGCTTCCCTCAGGGTTTCCCTTCATGACCCCCTTCAGGGCTCCCCTCAGGGCTCCCCTCAGGGCTCCCCTCAGGGCTCCCCTTCAGGGCTCCCTTCAGGGTTCCCCTTCAGGGCTTCCCTTCAGGGCTCCCCTTCATGACCCCATTCAGGGCTCCCCTCCGGGCTCTCTTCAGGGAACCACAGCTCCCCTCAAGGGAACCAAAGCTCCCCTCAGGAGAACCACAGCTCCCCTCAGAAGAACCACAGTTCCACCTCAGAAGAACCACAGCTCCCCTCAGGAGAACCACAGCTCCCCTCAGAAGAACAACAGATCCACCTCAGAAGAACCACAGCTCCCCTCAGGAAAACCACAGCTCCACTCATAGGAGAATCAAAGCTCCCGCAGAAGAACCACAGCTCCCCTCAGAAGAACTACAGATTCCCTCACAAGAACCATAGCTCCCCTCAGGGCAACCACAGCTCCCCTCAGAAAACCCCCAGCTCACCTCAGAAGAACTACAGCTCCCCTTAGAAGAACCCCAGCTCCCCTCAGAGGAACTACAGCTCCCCTCAGAAGAACCACAGCTCCCTCAGAAGAACAACAGCTCCCTTAGAATAACCAAAGCTCCCCTCAGAAGAACTACAGCTCCCCTCAGAAGAACCACAGCTCCCCTCAGGAAAACAACAGCTCCCTAAGAATAACCAAAGCTCCCCTCAGAAGAACAACAGCTCCTCTCAGGGCAACCACAGCTCCCCTCAGAAGAACCAAAGCTCCCCTCAGAAGAACTACAGCTCCCCTCAGAAGAACCACAGCTCTCCTCAGAAGAACCCCAGCTCCCCTCTGAAGAACTACAGCTCCCCTTAGAATAACAACAGCTCCCTCAGAAGAACAACAGCTCCCTCAGAATAACCAAAGCTCCTCTCAGAAGAACTACAGCTCCCCTCAGAAGAACTACAGCTCCCCTCAGAATAACCACAGCTCTCTTCAGAAGAACCACGGCTCCCTCAGGAGAACCACAGCTCCCTCAGAATAACCAAAGCTCCCCTCAGAAGAACCACAGCTCCTCTCAGAAGAACCACAGCTCCCCTCAGAAGAACCACAGCTCTCCTCAGAAGAACCACAGCTCCCGCCAGAGAATCACAGCTCCTTTAGAATAACCAAAGCTCCCCTCAGAAGAACCACAGCTCCCCTCAGAAGAACCACAGCTCCCCTCAGAAGAACCACAGCTCCCCTCAAAAGAACCACAGTTCCCCTCAGAAGAATCACAACTCCCCTCAAGGGAACCACAGCTGCCCTCAGGGGAACCACAGCCTCCCTCAGAACAACCACAGCTCCCGACAGGGGAACCACAGCTCCCCTCAGAAGAACTACAGCTCCCCTCAGGGGAACCAATGGTCCCCTCAGGAGAACCACAGCTCCCCTCAGAAGAACTACAGTTCCCCTCAGAAGAATCACAGCTCCCCTCAGAAGAACCGCAGCTCCGCCAGGAGAACCACAGCTCCTTCAGAAGAACCAAAGTTCCCCTCAGAAGAACCACAGCTCACCTCAGAAGAACTACAGATTCCCTTAGAAGAACCACAGGTCCCCCCAGGAGAAGAAAAGCTGTTCTTAGTAGACCCACAGCTCGCCTCAGAAGAACCACAGCTCCCTCAGGAGAACCAATGCTCCCCTCAGGAGAACCACTGCTCCCCTCAGAAGAACCACAGCTCCCTCAGGAAAACCACAGCTCCCTCAGAATAACCAAAGCTCCCCTCAAAAGAACCACAGCTCTCATCAGAAGAACCACAACTCCCATCAGAAGAACCACAGCTCCCTCAGGAGAACCACAGCTCCCATCAGAAGAACCACAGCTCCAATCAGAAGAACCACAGCTACCCTCAGAAGAACCACAGCTCCCATCAGAAGAACCACAGCTCCACTCAAAAGAACCACAGCTCCTCTCAGGGGAATAACAGCACCCCTCAAAAGAACCACAGCTCTCCCCAGGGGAACCACAGCTTCCCTCAGAAGAACCACAGCTCCTCTCAGAAGAACCACAGCTCCCCTCAGAAGAACCACAGCTCTCCTCAGAAGAACCACAGCTCCCTTCAGCGGAATCACAGCTCCCCTCAGGGAAACCACAGCTCCTCTCAGAGGAACAACAGCTTCCCTCAAAAGAACCACAGCTCCCCTCAGAAGAACCACAGCTCCCCTCAGAAGAACCACAGCTCCCCTCTGAAGAACCACAGCTCCCCTCAGAAGAACCAGAGCTCTCCTCATAAGAACCACAGCTCCCTCCAAAGAACCACCGCTCCTTCAGAATAACCAAAGCTCCCCTCAGAAGAACCACAGCTCCCCTCAGAAGAACCACAGCTCTCCTCAGAAGAACCACAGCTCCCCTCAAAAGCACCACAGCTCCCCTCAGGGGAACCACAGCTCCCCTCAGGGGAACCACAGTTCCCCTCAGAAGAACCACAGCTCCCTTCAGAAGAACCACAGCTCCCCTCAAAAGAACCACAGCTCCCCTCAGGGGAAAAACAGCTCCCCTCAGGGGAACCACAGCTCCCCTCAGAAGAACCACAGCTCCCCTCAGAACAACAACAGCTCCCCACAGGGGAACCACAGCTCCCCTCAGAAGAACCACTGCTCTCCTCAGAGGAATCCCGGCTCCCCTCAGAAGAACCACAGTTCCCCACAGGGGAACCACAGCTCCCCTCAGAAGAACCACTGCTCTCCTCAGAGGAATCCCAGCTCCCCTCAGAAGAGCCACAGCTCTCCTCAGAGGAACCCCAGCTCCCCTCAGAAGAACCACAGTTCCCTCATGAGAACAACAGCTCCCTCAGAATAACCAAAGCTCCTCTCAGAAGAACCACAGCTCCCCTCAGAAGAACCACAGCTCCCCTCAGAAGAACCACAGCTCTCCTCAGAAGAACCACGGCTCCCTCAGGAGAACCACAGCTCCTTCAGAATAACCAAAGCTCCCCTCAGAAGAACCACAGCTCCTCTCAGAAGAACCACAGGTCCCCTCAGAAGAACCACAGCTCTCCTCAGAAGAACCACAGCTCCCTTCAGCGGAACCACAGCTCCCCTCAGGGGAACCACAGCTCCTCTCAAGGGAACAACAGCTTCCCTCAAAAGAACCACAGCTCCCTTTTGGGGAACCACAGCTCCTTTCAGAAGAACCACAGCTCCCCTCAGAAGAACCACAGCTCTCTTCAGAAGAACCACAGCTCTTCTCAGAAGAACCACAGCTCTTCTCAGATGAACCACAGCTCCCCTCAAAAGAACCACAGCTACCCTCAGGGGAACCACAGCTCCCCTCAGGGGAACCATAGCTCCCCTCAGAAGAACCACAGCTCCCCTCCGAAGAACAACAGCTCCCCCATAGGGGAACCACAGCTCCCCTCTGGAGAATTACAGCTCCCCTCAGCGGAACCACAGCTCCCTTCAGAAGAACCACAGCTCCCCACAGGGGAACCAAAGCTCCCCTCAGAAGACAACAGCTCCTCTCAGGGCAACCACAGCTCCCCTCAGAAGAACCAAAGCTCACCTCAGAAGAACTACAGCTCCCTTCAGAAGAACCACAGCTCTCCTCAGAAGAACCCCAGCTCCCCTCAGAAGAACTACAGCTCCCCTCAGAAGAACCACAGCTCCCTCAGAAGAACAACAGCTCCCTCAGAATAACCAAAGCTCCTCTCAAAAGAACTACAGTTCCCCTCAGAAGAACCACAGCTCCCCTCAGAAGAACCACAGCTCTCTTCAGAAGAACCAAGGCTCCCTGAGGAGAACCACAGCTCCCTCAGAATAACCAAAGCTCCCCTCAGAAGAACCACAGCTCCTCTCAGAAGAACCACAGCTCCCCTCAGAAGAACCACAGCTCTCCTCAGAAGAAAAACAGCTCCAATCAGGGGAAAAACAGCTCCTCTCAGGGGAACAACAGCTCCCCTCAAAAGAATCACAGGTCCCTTTTGGGGAACCACAGCTCCCCTCAGAAGAACCACAACTCCCCTCAGAAGAACCACAGCTCTCCTCAGAAGAACCACAGCTCCCGCCAGAGAATCACAGCTCCTTTAGAATAACCAAAGCTCCCCTCAGAAGAACCACAGCTCCCCTCAGAAGAACCACAGCTCCCTTCAGAAGAACCACAGCTCCCCTCAAAAGAACCACAGCTCCCCTCAGGGGAAAACAGCTCCCCTCAGGGGAACCACAGCTCCCCTCAGAAGAACCATAGCTCCCCTCAGAAGAACAACAGCTCCCCACAGGGGAACCACAGCTCCCCTCAGAAGAACCACTGCTCTCCTCAGAGGAATCCCGGCTCCCCTCAGAAGAACCACAGTTCCCCACAGGGGAACCACAGCTCCCCTCAGAAGAACCACTGCTCTCCTCAGAGGAATCCCAGCTCCCCTCAGAAGAGCCACAGCTCTCCTCAGAGGAACCCCAGCTCCCCTCAGAAGAACCACAGTTCCCTCAAGAGAACAACAGCTCCCTCAGAGTAACCAAAGCTCCTCTCAGAAGAACCACAGCTCCCCTCAGAAGAACCACAGCTCCCCTCAGAAGAACCACAGCTCTCCTCAGAAGAACCACGGCTCCCTCAGGAGAACCACAGCTCCCTCAGAATAACCAAAGCTCCCCTCAGAAGAACCACAGCTCCTCTCAGAAGAACCACAGGTCCCCTCAGAAGAACCACAGCTCTCCTCAGAAGAACCACAGCTCCCTTCAGCGGAACCACAGCTCCCCTCAGGGGAACCACAGCTCCTCTCAAGGGAACAACAGCTTCCCTCAAAAGAACCACAGCTCCCTTTTGGGGAACCACAGCTCCTTTCAGAAGAACCACAGCTCCCCTCAGAAGAACCACAGCTCTCTTCAGAAGAACCACAGCTCTTCTCAGAAGAACCACAGCTCTTCTCAGATGAACCACAGCTCCCCTCAAAAGAACCACAGCTACCCTCAGGGGAACCACAGCTCCCCTCAGGGGAACCATAGCTCCCCTCAGAAGAACCACAGCTCCCCTCCGAAGAACAACAGCTCCCCCATAGGGGAACCACAGCTCCCCTCTGGAGAATTACAGCTCCCCTCAGCGGAACCACAGCTCCCTTCAGAAGAACCACAGCTCCCCACAGGGGAACCAAAGCTCCCCTCAGAAGAACAACAGCTCCTCTCAGGGCAACCACAGCTCCCCTCAGAAGAACCAAAGCTCACCTCAGAAGAACTACAGCTCCCTTCAGAAGAACCACAGCTCTCCTCAGAAGAACCCCAGCTCCCCTCAGAAGAACTACAGCTCCCCTCAGAAGAACCACAGCTCCCTCAGAAGAACAACAGCTCCCTCAGAATAACCAAAGCTCCTCTCAAAAGAACTACAGTTCCCCTCAGAAGAACCACAGCTCCCCTCAGAAGAACCACAGCTCTCTTCAGAAGAACCAAGGCTCCCTGAGGAGAACCACAGCTCCCTCAGAATAACCAAAGCTCCCCTCAGAAGAACCACAGCTCCTCTCAGAAGAACCACAGCTCCCCTCAGAAGAACCACAGCTCTCCTCAGAAGAAAAACAGCTCCAATCAGGGGAAAAACAGCTCCTCTCAGGGGAACAACAGCTCCCCTCAAAAGAATCACAGGTCCCTTTTGGGGAACCACAGCTCCCCTCAGAAGAACCACAACTCCCCTCAGAAGAACCACAGCTCTCCTCAGAAGAACCACAGCTCCCGCCAGAGAATCACAGCTCCTTTAGAATAACCAAAGCTCCCCTCAGAAGAACCACAGCTCCCCTCAGAAGAACCACAGCTCCCCTCAGAAGAACCACAGCTCCCTTCAAAAGAACCACAGTTCCCCTCAGAAGAATCACAACTCCCCTCAAGGGAACCACAGCTGCCCTCAGGGGAACCACAGCCTCCCTCAGAACAACCACAGCTCCCCACAGGGGAACCACAGCTCCCCTCAGAAGAACTACAGCTCCCCTCAGGGGAACCACAGTTCCCCTCAGGAGAACCACAGCTCCCCTCAGAAGAACTACAGTTCCCCTCAGAAGAATCACAGCTCCCCTCAGAAGAACCGCAGCTCCGTCAGGAGAACCACAGCTCCTTCAGAAGAACCAAAGTTCCCCTCAGAAGAACCACAGCTCACCTCAGAAGAACTACAGATTCCCTTAGAAGAACCACAGGTCCCCTCAGGAGAAGAAAAGCTGTTCTTAGGTGACCCACAGCTCCTCTCAGAAGAACCACAGCTCCCTCAGGAAAACCACAGCTCCCTCAGAATAACCAAAGCTCCCCTCAAAAGAACCACAGCTCTCCCCAGGGGAACCACAGCTTCCCCCAGAAGAACCACAGCTCCTCTCAGAAGAACCACAGCTCCCCTCAGAAGAACCACAGCTCTCCTCAGAAGAACCACAGCTCCCTTCAGCGGAATCACAGCTCCCCTCAGGGAAACCACAACTCCTCTCAGAGGAACAACAGCTTCCCTCAAAAGAACCACAGCTCCCCTCAGAAGAACCACAGCTCCCCTCAGAAGAACCACAGCTTCCCTCAGAAGAACCACAGCTCCTCTCAGAAGAACCACAGCTCTCCTCAGAAGAACCACAGCTCCCCTCAAAAGAACCACAGCTCCCCTCAGGGGAACCACAGCTCCCCTCAGGGGAACCACAGCTCCCCTCAGAAGAACCACAGCTCCCTTCAGAAGAACCACAGCTCCCCTCAAAAGAACCACAGCTCCCCTCAGGGGAAAAACAGCTCCCCTCAGGGGAACCAAAGCTCCCCTCAAAAGAACCACAGCTCCCCTCAGAAGAACAACAGCTCCCCACAGGGGAAACACAGCTCCCCTCAGGAGAATTACAGCTCCCCTCAGTGGAACCACAGCTCCCCTCAGAAGAACCACAGTTCCCCACAGGGGAACCACAGCTCCCCTCAGAAGAACCACTGCTCTCCTCAGAGGAATCCCAGCTCCCATCTGAAGAGCCACAGCTCTCCTCAGAGGAACCCCAGCTCCCCATAGAAGAACCACAGTTCCCTCATGAGAACAACAGCTCCCTCAGAATAACCAAAGCTCCTCTCAGAAGAACCACAGCTCCCCTCAGAAGAACCACAGCTCCCCTCAGAAGAACCACAGCTCTCCTCAGAAGAACCACGGCTCCCTCAGGAGAACCACAGCTCCCTCAGAATAACCAAAGCTCCCCTCAGAAGAACCACAGCTCCTCTCAGAAGAACCACAGCTCCCCTCAGAAGAACCACAGCTCTCCTCAGAAGAACCACAGCTCCCGCCAGAGAATCACAGCTCCTTTAGAATAACCAAAGCTCCCCTCAGAAGAACCACAGCTCCCCTCAGAAGAACCACAGCTCCCCTCAGAAGAACCACAGCTTCCCTCAAAAGAACAACAGTTCCCCTCAGAAGAATCACAACTCCCCTCAAGGGAACCACAGCTGCCCTCAGGGGAACCACAGCCTCCCTCAGAACAACCACAGCTCCCGACAGGGGAACCACAGCTCCCCTCAGAAGAACTACAGCTCCCCTCAGGGGAACCAATGGTCCCCTCAGGAGAACCACAGCTCCCCTCAGAAGAACTACAGTTCCCCTCAGAAGAATCACAGCTCCCCTCAGAAGAACCGCAGCTCCGCCAGGAGAACCACAGCTTCTTCAGAAGAACCAAAGTTCCCCTCAGAAGAACCACAGCTCACCTCAGAAGAACTACAGATTCCCTTAGAAGAACCACAGGTCCCCCCAGGAGAAGAAAAGCTGTTCTTAGTAGACCCACAGCTCGCCTCAGAAGAACCACAGCTCCCTCAGGAGAACCAATGCTCCCCTCAGGAGAACCACTGCTCCCCTCAGAAGAACCACAGCTCCCTCAGGAAAACCACAGCTCCCTCAGAATAACCAAAGCTCCCCTCAAAAGAACCACAGCTCTCATCAGAAGAACCACAACTCCCATCAGAAGAACCACAGCTCCCTCAGGAGAACCACAGCTCCCATCAGAAGAACCACAGCACCAATCAGAAGAACCACAGCTCCCCTCAGAAGAACCACAGCTCCCATCAGAAGAACCACAGCTCCACTCAAAAGAACCACAGCTCCTCTCAGGGGAATAACAGCTCCCCTCAAAAGAACCACAGCTCTCCCCAGGGGAACCACAGCTTCCCTCAGAAGAACCACAGCTCCTCTCAGAAGAACCACAGCTCCCCTCAGAAGAACCACAGCTCTCCTCAGAAGAACCACAGCTCCCTTCAGCGGAATCACAGCTCCCCTCAGGGAAACCACAGCTCCTCTCAGAGGAACAACAGCTTCCCTCAAAAGAACCACAGCTCCCCTCAGAAGAACCACAGCTCCCCTCAGAAGAACCACAGCTCCCCTCTGAAGAACCACAGCTCCCCTCAGAAGAACCAGAGCTCTCCTCATAAGAACCACAGCTCCCTCCAAAGAACCACCGCTCCTTCAGAATAACCAAAGCTCCCCTCAGAAGAACCACAGCTCCCCTCAGAAGAACCACAGCTCTCCTCAGAAGAACCACAGCTCCCCTCAAAAGCACCACAGCTCCCCTCAGGGGAACCACAGCTCCCCTCAGGGGAACCACAGCTCCCCTCAGAAGAACCACAGCTCCCTTCAGAAGAACCACAGCTCCCCTCAAAAGAACCACAGCTCCCCTCAGGGGAAAAACAGCTCCCCTCAGGGGAACCACAGCTCCCCTCAGAAGAACCACAGCTCCCCTCAGAAGAACAACAGCTCCCCACAGGGGAACCACAGCTCCCCTCAGAAGAACCACTGCTCTCCTCAGAGGAATCCCGGCTCCCCTCAGAAGAACCACAGTTCCCCACAGGGGAACCACAGCTCCCCTCAGAAGAACCACTGCTCTCCTCAGAGGAATCCCAGCTCCCCTCAGAAGAGCCACAGCTCTCCTCAGAGGAACCCCAGCTCCCCTCAGAAGAACCACAGTTCCCTCATGAGAACAACAGCTCCCTCAGAATAACCAAAGCTCCTCTCAGAAGAACCACAGCTCCCCTCAGAAGAACCACAGCTCCCCTCAGAAGAACCACAGCTCTCCTCAGAAGAACCACGGCTCCCTCAGGAGAACCACAGCTCCCTCAGAATAACCAAAGCTCCCCTCAGAAGAACCACAGCTCCTCTCAGAAGAACCACAGGTCCCCTCAGAAGAACCACAGCTCTCCTCAGAAGAACCACAGCTCCCTTCAGCGGAACCACAGCTCCCCTCAGGGGAACCACAGCTCCTCTCAAGGGAACAACAGCTTCCCTCAAAAGAACCACAGCTCCCTTTTGGGGAACCACAGCTCCTTTCAGAAGAACCACAGCTCCCCTCAGAAGAACCACAGCTCTCTTCAGAAGAACCACAGCTCTTCTCAGAAGAACCACAGCTCTTCTCAGATGAACCACAGCTCCCCTCAAAAGAACCACAGCTCCCCTCAGGGGAACCACAGCTCCCCTCAGGGGAACCACAGCTCCCCTCAGAAGAACCACAGCTCCCCTCCGAAGAACAACAGCTCCCCCACAGGGGAACCACAGCTCCCCTCTGGAGAATTACAGCTCCCCTCAGCGGAACCACAGCTCCCTTCAGAAGAACCACAGCTCCCCACAGGGGAACCAAAGCTCCCCTCAGAAGAACAACAGCTCCTCTCAGGGCAACCACAGCTCCCCTCAGAAGAACCAAAGCTCCCCTCAGAAGAACTACAGCTCCCTTCAGAAGAACCACAGCTCTCCTCAGAAGAACCCCAGCTCCCCTCAGAAGAACTACAGCTCCCCTCAGAAGAACCACAGCTCCCTCAGAAGAACAACAGCTCCCTCAGAATAACCAAAGCTCCTCTCAAAAGAACTACAGTTCCCCTCAGAAGAACCACAGCTCCCCTCAGAAGAACCACAGCTCTCTTCAGAAAAACCAAGGCTCCCTGAGGAGAACCACAGCTCCCTCAGAATAACCAAAGCTCCCCTCAGAAGAACCACAGCTCCTCTCAGAAGAACCACAGCTCCCCTCAGAAGAACCACAGCTCTCCTCAGAAGAAAAACAGCTCCAATCAGGGGAAAAACAGCTCCTCTCAGGGGAACAACAGCTCCCCTCAAAAGAATCACAGGTCCCTTTTGGGGAACCACAGCTCCCCTCAGAAGAACCACAACTCCCCTCAAAAGAACCACAGCTCTCCTCAGAAGAACCACAGCTCCCGCCAGAGAATCACAGCTCCTTTAGAATAACCAAAGCTCCCCTCAGAAGAACCACAGCTCCCCTCAGAAGAACCACAGCTCCCCTCAGAAGAACCACAGCTCCCTTCAAAAGAACCACAGTTCCCCTCAGAAGAATCACAACTCCCCTCAAGGGAACCACAGCTGCCCTCAGGGGAACCACAGCCTCCCTCAGAACAACCACAGCTCCCCACAGGGGAACCACAGCTCCCCTCAGAAGAACTACAGCTCCCCTCAGGGGAACCACAGCTCCCCTCAGGAGAACCACAGCTCCCCTCAGAAGAACTACAGTTCCCCTCAGAAGAATCACAGCTCCCCTCAGAAGAACCGCAGCTCCGTCAGGAGAACAACAGCTCCTTCAGAAGAACCAAAGATCCCCTCAGAAGAACCACAGCTCACCTCAGAAGAACTACAGATTCCCTTAGAAGAACCACAGGTCCCCTCAGGAGAAGAAAAGCTGTTCTTAGGTGACCCACAGCTCGCCTCAGAAGAACCACAGCTCCCTCAGGAGAACCAATGCTCCCCTCAGGAGAACCACTGCTCCTCTCAGAAGAACCACAGCTCCCTCAGGAAAACCACAGCTCCCTCAGAATAACCAAAGCTCCCCTCAAAAGAACCACAGCTCTCCCCAGGGGAACCACAGCTTCCCTCAGAAGAACCACAGCTCCTCTCAGAAGAACCACAGCTCCCCTCAGAAGAACCACAGCTCTCCTCAGAAGAACCACAGCTCCCTTCAGCGGAATCACAGCTCCCCTCAGGGAAACCACAGCTCCTCTCAGAGGAACAACAGCTTCCCTCAAAAGAACCACAGCTCCCCTCAGAAGAACCACAGCTCCCCTCAGAAGAACCACAGCTTCCCTCAGAAGAACCACAGCTCCTCTCAGAAGAACCACAGCTCTCCTCAGAAGAACCACAGCTCCCCTCAAAAGAACCACAGCTCCCCTCAGGGGAAAAACAGCTCCCCTCAGGGGAACCAAAGCTCCCCTCAAAAGAACCACAGCTCCCCTCAGAAGAACAACAGCTCCCCACAGGGGAAACACAGCTCCCCTCAGGAGAATTACAGCTCCCCTCAGTGGAACCACAGCTCCCCTCAGAAGAACCACAGTTCCCCACAGGGGAACCACAGCTCCCCTCAGAAGAACCACTGCTCTCCTCAGAGGAATCCCAGCTCCCATCAGAAGAGCCACAGCTCTCCTCAGAGGAACCCCAGCTCCCCTCAGAAGAACCACAGTTCCCTCATGAGAACAACAGCTCCCTCAGAATAACCAAAGCTCCTCTCAGAAGAACCACAGCTCCCCTCAGAAGAACCACAGCTCCCCTCAGAAGAACCACAGCTCTCCTCAGAAGAACCACGGCTCCCTCAGGAGAACCACAGCTCACTCAGAATAACCAAAGCTCCCCTCAGAAGAACCACAGCTCCTCTCAGAAGAACCACAGGTCCCCTCAGAAGAACCACAGCTCTCCTCAGAAGAACCACAGCTCCCTTCAGCGGAACCACAGCTCCCCTCAGTGGAACCACAGCTCCCCTCAGAAGAACCACAGTTCCCCACAGGGGAACCACAGCTCCCCTCAGAAGAACCACTGCTCTCCTCAGAGGAATCCCAGCTCCCATCAGAAGAGCCACAGCTCTCCTCAGAGGAACCCCAGCTCCCCTCAGAAGAACCACAGTTCCCTCATGAGAACAACAGCTCCCTCAGAATAACCAAAGCTCCTCTCAGAAGAACCACAGCTCCCCTCAGAAGAACCACAGCTCCCCTCAGAAGAACCACAGCTCTCCTCAGAAGAACCACGGCTCCCTCAGGAGAACCACAGCTCCCTCAGAATAACCAAAGCTCCCCTCAGAAGAACCACAGCTCCTCTGAGAAGAACCACAGGTCCCCTCAGAAGAACCACAGCTCCCCTCAGAAGAACCACAGCTCTTCTCAGAAGAACCACAGCTCCCCTCAGAAGAACCACAGCTCTCCTCAGAAGAACCACAGCTCCCTTCAGCGGAACCACAGCTCCCCTCAGGGGAACCACAGCTCCTCTCAGGGGAACAACAGCTTCCCTCAAAAGAACCACAGCTCCCTTTTGGGGAACCACAGCTCCTTTCAGAAGAACCACAGCTCCCCTCAGAAGAACCACAGCTCTCTTCAGAAGAGCCACAGCTCTTCTCAGAAGAACCACAGCTCTTCTCAGAGGAACCACAGCTCCCCTCAAAAGAACCACAGCTCCCCTCAGGGGAACCACAGCTCCCCTCAGGGGAACACCAGCTCCCCTCAGAAGAACCACAGCTCCCCTCAGAAGAACAACAGCTCCCCCACAGGGGAACCACAGCTCCCCTCTGGAGAATTACAGCTCCCCTCAGCGGAACCACAGCTCCCTTCAGAAGAACCACAGCTCCCCACAGGGGAACCACAGCTCCCTCAGAAGAACCACAGCTCCCCTCAGGGGAACCACAGCTCCTTTCAGTGGAACCACAGCTCCCCCTCAGGGGAACCACAGCTCCCCTCAGAAGAACCACAGCTCCCCTCAGAAGAACAACAGCTCCCCCACAGGGGAACCACAGCTCCCCTCTGGAGAATTACAGCTCCCCCTCATGGGAACCACAGCTCCCCTCAGAAGAACCACAGCTCCCCACAGAGGAACCACAGCTCTCCTCAGAAGAACCACAGCACCCCTCAGGGGAACCACAGCTCCCCTCAGAAGAACCACAGCTCCCCTCAGGGGAACCACAGCTCCTTTCAACGGAACCACAGCTCCCCTCAAAAGAACCACAGCTCCATACAGGGGAACCACAGCTCCCCTCAGCGACCGGCAAGGGAGCCGGTCGGCCGAGCGGACAGCACGCGGGACTTGTGATCCTGTGGTCCTGGGTTCGATCCCAGGCGCCGGCGAGAAACAATGGGCAGAGTTTCTTTCACCCTATGCCCCTGTTACCTAGCAGTAAAATAGGTACCTGGGTGTTAGTCAGCTGTCACGGGCTGCTTCCTAGGGGTGGAGGCCTGGTCAAGGACCGGGCCGCGGGGACACTAAAATGCCCCGAAATCATCTCAAGATAACCCCCTAATGAGAATTACAGCTCCCCTCAGGGGAACCACAGCTCCCCTCGGGGGAACCACAGCTCCCCTCATGGGAACCACAGCTCCCCTCTGAAGAACCACAGCTCACCTCAGAAGAACCACAGTTCCCCTCAGGAGAACCAAGGCTCCCCTCAGAAGAACCACAGCTCCCCTCAGGGGAACCACAGCTCCCCTCAGAAGAAGCACAGCTCCCCACAGGGGAATCACAGCTCCCCTCAGAAGAACCACAGCTCCCCTCATTAGAACCACAGCTCCCCTCAGGGAAACCACAGCTCCCCTCAGAAGAACCACAGCTCCCTCAGGAGAACCACAGCTCCTTCAGGAGAAACACACAGCTCCCTCAGGAGAACCACAGCTCTTTCAGGGGAACCACAGCCCCCCTCAGGGGACCACAGAACCACAGCTCCCTCAGGAGAACCACAGCTCCATCAGGAGAACCACAGCTCCCTCAGGAGAACCACAACTGCCTCAGGAGAACCACTGCTCCCTCAGGGGAACCACAGCTCCCCTCAGGGGAACCACAGCTCCCTCAGGAGAACCACAGCTCCCCTCAGAAGAACCACAGCTCCCTCAGGAGAATCACAGCTTCCTCAAGAGAACCACAGCGATCTCAGGAGAACCACAGCTCCCTCAGGAGAACCACAGCTCCCCTCAGGGGAACCACAGCTCCCTCAGATGAACCACAGCTCCGTCAGGAGAACCACAGCTCCCTCAGGAGAACCACAGCTCCCTCAGGAGAACCACAGCTCCCTCAGGAGAACCACAGCACCCCTCATTGAAATCACAGCTCCCTCAAAAGAACCACAGCTCCCTCAGGAGAACCACAGCTCCCTCAGGAGAACCACAGCTCCCTCAGGAGAACCACAGCTCCGTCAGAAGAACCACAGCTCCCCCTCAGGGGAACCACAGCTCCCCTCAGGGGAACCTCAGCTCCCTCAGTAGAACCATAGCTCCCTCAGGAGAACCACAGCTCCCCCAGGAGAACCACAGCAACTTGAGAAGAACCACAGCTCCCCTCAGAAGAACCACAGCTCCCCTCAAGAGAACCACAGCTCCCCTCAGAAGAACCACAGCTCCCCTCAAGAGAACCACAGCTCCCCTCAGGGCTTCTCTTTATGGCTCCCCTCAGAGATCCCCTTCAGGGCTTCCCTCGGGGATCCCATTAAGGCTCCCTTCAGAGCTCCCCTTCAGGGCGCCCCTCAGGGCTCCCCTTCTGCTCCCCTCAGGGCTCTGCTTCAGGACTCCCCTCAGGGCTCCAATTCAAGGATTCCCTCAGGGCTCCCTTCAGGGCACTCCTTCAGGGCTCCCTTCAGGGCACCCCTTCAGGGCTCCCCTCAGAGCTCCCCTTCAGGGCTCCCCTCAGAGCTCCCCATCAGAGCTCCTCTCAGAGCTCCTCTTCAGGGCTCCCCTTCAGGGCTCCTTTCGGGGCTCCACTTCAGGCTTCTCTCAGGGTTCCCCTTCGGGGCTCCCCTCAGAACTCCCCTTCAGGGTTCCCCCTTAGGGCTTCCTTCAGGGCTCCCCTTGGAGCTCCCCATAAGGTCTCCCCCCTTCAAGGCTCACCCTCAGGGTTACCCCTCAGGGCTGCCCTCAGGGCTCCCCCTCTGAACTCCACCTCAGGGCTCCCCCTCAGGGCTCCCCTTCAGAGCTCCCCTCCGAGCTCCCCTCAGAGCTCTCTTCAGGGCTCCCCTTCAGGGCTCCCTTCAGGGCTCCCCTCAGGGCTCCCCTCAGAGCTCCCCTTCAGGGCTCCCTTCCGAGCTCCCTTCAGGGCTCCCCTCCGGGCTCCCCTCAGAGCTCTCTTCAGGGTTCCCCTTCAGGGCTCCCTTCAGGGCTCCCCTCAGGGCTCCCTTCAGGACTCACCTTCAGGGCTTCCCTCAGGGTTTCCCTTCATGACCCCCTTCAGGGCTCCCCTCAGGGCTCCCCTCAGGGCTCCCCTCAGGGCTCCCCTTCAGGGCTCCCTTCAGGGTTCCCCTTCAGGGCTTCCCTTCAGGGCTCCCCTTCATGACCCCATTCAGGGCTCCCCTCCGGGCTCTCTTCAGGGCTCCCCTTCAGGGCTCCCTTCAGGGCTCCCCTCAGGGCTCCCTTCAGGGTTCCCCTTCAGGGCTTCCCTCAGGGATCCCCTTCACGGCTCCGCTCAGAGCCTCTCTTTAGGGCTCCCCTCAGGACTCCCCCTCTTAGCTGTCCTTCAGGGCTCCCCTCAGGGCCTCACTTCAGGGCTCCCCTCAGAGCTCCCTTCAGGGCTCCCCTTCAGGACCCCCCCTCAGGGCTACCCTCAGGGCTCCTCTTCAGGGCTCCCCTCAGGGCTCCCCTCAAGGCTCCCCTTCAGGTCTCCGTTCAGGGCCCGCCTCAGCGCTCCCCTTCAGGGCTCCCCTCAGAGCTCCCTTCAGGGCGACCCTCAGAACTCCACTTCAAAGCTCCCCTCAGGGCTTTCCTCAGGGCTCCCCTCAGGGCTCTTCTCAGGGCTGCCCTTCTGGAGAACCATATACCTTCTTCAGAAGAACAAGAGCTCCTTCTGGAGAACCAGACATCCCTCAGGAGAACCAAAGCTTTTTCAGAAAAACCAGAGGTTCCTTGTGAGAACAAGAGCTCCCGCAGCATAATGTGAGCTCACTTAGGACAACTAGAGCTCCCTGATAACTGAAGCTCCCTCGGGAGCTCAGAATTCCCTCATGAGAACTACAGTTGCGTTAGGAGAATGGTACCTTCCATACACTTCACCAGCACCAATATACACAAACACACACCTTCCACACACTTCACCAGCACCAATATACACAAACACACACCTTCCATACACTTCACCAGCACCAATATACATAAACACACACCTTCCATACACTTCACCAGCACCAATATACACAAACACACACCTTCCATACACTTCACCAGCACCAATATACACACACACACACCTTCCATACACTTCACCAGCACCAATATACACAAACACACACCTTCCATACACTTCATCAGCACCAATATACACACACACACACCTTCCATACACTTCATCAGCACCAATATACACAAACACACACCTTCCATACACTTCACTAGCACCAATATACACACACACACCTTCCATACACTTCATCAGCACCAATATACACAAACACACACCTTCCATACACTTCACTAGCACCAATATACACACACACACCTTCCATACACTTCATCAGCACCAATATACACACACACACCTTCCATACACTTCATCAGCACCAATATACACAAACACACACCTTCCATACACTTCGCCCGCACCAATATACATAAAGAGTTAACTAGTGACGACCTGCCCTTACCGTACTGAGCCAAGTGTCTAGGGAGACTGGTGTGAGCTGAGCCTCACCAGCCCCTCCATCATCTGTGAGCTCACCTGTGCAACGCTCATCTCACACACAGCTGTGGAGAAGCGTCGTCACACAGCTGTGGAGAAGCGTCGTCACACAGCTGTGGTGAAGCGTCGTCACACAGCTGTGGTGAAGCGTCGTCACACAGCTGTGGTGAAGCGTCGTCACACAGCTGTGAGTGACGCAGTTCTGGCCAAGGACGTCCACGCCCTAACCTCCCTCACGCCGCCAAACAAGCCATATGGAGATGTGTTTACGACAGTCAGTTACCCAGACATCTGTGATGCTACACGCTGCCTTCCTGACCTGTGTTAACAACCCTCACCAACTGCCTGTCATACCAATTATTACTTTAATTATTCAGAAATAAACTATGTTAATTATTGTTTTTGGCAAGCCGCGCCTTCCTGCAGGTACGTGACCCTGGTTAATGGACACGTACTAGTTAATGATCACGTATTAACCAGTTCATCTGAACCATTAACTGAATTGGTTAATGGTTAGGGTGAACTGGTTAATGGTTAGGGTGAACTGGTTAATGGTTAGGGTAAACTGGTTAATGGTTAGGGTGAACTGGTTAATGGTTAGGGTGAACTGGTTAATGGTTAGGCTAAACTGGTTAATAGTTAGGGGAAACTGGTTAATGGTTAGGGTGAACTGGTTAATGGTTAGGGTGAACTGGTTAATGGTTAGGGTAAACTGGTTAATGATTAGGGTGAACTGGTTAATGGTTAGGGTGAACTGGTTAATGGTTAGGGTGAACTGGTTAATGGTTAGGGTGAACTGGTTAATGGTTAGGGTAAACTGGTTAATAGTTAGGGTAAACTGGTTAATGGTTAGGGTGAACTCGTTAATAGTTAGGGTGAACTGTTATGACAATATTAACAGTAAAGTTAGTGTTTAATCCTAATCCTAAAGGTTAAGATAATTTTATTAGGATAAAAGCTATTTTAATTTTATAATAATGTTTATATCAATGGTTATTTTAATAGTTAAGTTAATGGTTATGTTAATGGTAATGTCAGTGGTTATATTAATGTTTATGTTAATGGCAATGGTAAAGATAATGGCTATGAGAAAGTTGGTATGAGCCATGGCGAGGAGTCGAACCTGTGCTCTGAGTACTACCAAGCACACACCTTATACCACTGCTCTGAGTACTACCAAGCACACGCCTTATACCACTGCTCTGAGTACTACCAAGCACACACCTTATACCACTGCTCTGAGTACTACCAAGCACACACCTTATACCACTGCTCTGAGTACTACCAAGCACACACCTTATACCACTGCTCTGAGTACTACCAAGCACACACCTTATACCACTGTTCTGAGTACTACCAAGCACACACCTTATACCACTGCTCTGAGTACTACCAAGCACACGCCTTATACCACTGCTCTGAGTACTACCAAGCACACACCTTATACCACTGCTCTGAGTACTACCAAGCACACACCTTATACCACTGCTCTGAGTACTACCAAGCACACACCTTATACCACTGCTCTGAGTACTACCAAGCACACGCCTTATACCACTGCACCACGACATGGTCAAAAGCAATACACTCTGGGAGTCAACTGAATGTTCTGGTGTGGCTGAGCCTAACCTGGGCTCCACACAATGCACTCTGGCTTGTACTCTGGCTTGTACTCTGGCTTGCACTCTGGCTTGCACTCTGTCTTGTACTCTGGCTTGCACTCTGGCTTGCACTCTGTCTTGTACTCTGGTTTGTACTGTGGCTTGTACTGTGGCTTGCACTCTGGCTTGTACTCTGGCTTGCACTCTGGCTTGAACTCTAGCTTGCACTCTGGCTTGTGCTCTGGCTTGCACTCTGGCGTGTACTCTGTCTTGTACTCTGGCTTGCACTCTGGCTTGAACTCTAGCTTGCACTCTGGCTTGTGCTCTGGCTTGCACTCTGGCTTGTACTGTGACTTGTACTCTGGCTTGTACTGTGACTTGCACTCTGGCTTGCACTCTGGCTTGTACTGTGGCGTGCAGTCTGGCTTGTGCTCTGGCTTGCACTCTGGCTTGTACTCTGTCTTGTACTCTGGCTTGCACTCTGGCTTGAACTCTAGCTTGCACTCTGGCTAGTACTCTGGCTTGCACTCTGGCTTATACTGTGACTTGCACTCTGGCTTGTACTCTGGCTTGTACTGTGACTTGCACTCTGGCTTGCACTCTGGCTTGTACTCTGGCTTGTACTCTGGCTTGCACTCTGGCTTGTACTGTGGCTTGCACTCTGGCTTGAACTCTAGCTTGCACTCTGGCTTGTACTCTAGCTTGCACTCTGGCTTGTACTGTGACTTGCACTCTGGCTTGAACTCTAGCTTGCACTCTGGCTTGTACTCTGGCTTGCACTCTGGCTTGTACTGTGACTTGCACTCTGGCTTGTACTGTGACTTGCACTCTGGCTTGCACTCTGGCTTGTACTGTGGCTTGCACTCTGGCTTGAACTCTAGCTTGCTCTCTGGCTTGTACTCTGGCTTGCACTCTGGCTTGTACTGTGACTTGCACTCTGGCTTGTACTGTGACTTGCACTCTGGCTTGTACTGTGACTTGCACTCTGGCTTGTACTCTGGCTTGTACTGTGACTTGCACTCTGGCTTGCACTCTGGCTTGTACTGTGGCTTGCACTCTGGCTTGAACTCTAGCTTGCACTCTGGCTTGTACTCTGGCTTTCACTCTGGCTTGTAATGTGACTTGCACTCTGGCTTGTACTGTGACTTGCACTCTGGCTTGAACTCTAGCTTGCACTCTGGCTTGTACTCTGGCTTGTACTGTGACTTGCACTCTGGCTTGTACTGTGGCTTGCACTCTGGCTTGTACTGTGGCTTGCACTCTGGCTTGTACTATGGCTTGCACTCTGGGTTGTACTCTGGCTTGCATTCTGGCTTGTACTCTGGCTTGTACTGTGGCTTGCACTCTGGCTTGTACTCTGGCTTGCATTCTGGCTTGTACTCTGGCTTGCATTCTGGCTTGTACTCTGGCTTGCACTCTGGCTTATACTCTGGCTTGCACTCTGGCTTGAACTCTGGCTTGCACTCTGGCTTGCACTCTGGCGTGTACTCTGGCTTGTACTCCGGCTTGTACTCTAGGAGTTCTACGCTATTCCCTAAATGTGGGAAAATAAATCATTAAGATGATTTATCAGTAAGAAGTTCAGTCGGAGCCATGAGTAGGGTTCAAAGCTGCGCTCTGGGTAGTCCCAAGACCTCAGACCACTACGGTGCTGTTAGCTACTACAGTCCAGTCCATACAGGAGGAAAAATGCTAAATAGGTAAAAATATCAACAAAATCTACAAAAAAGTGTTACCGGATTGGGCCGCCATCTTGAAAAAAGATGGCGGCCAAAAACTTATTTGTAAAAACCCGCTTAGGATTCAGTTTAAAAATTGATCGACATATAAAATAATCTCCACAAATTATTCTACACAAAAGGAACTATACATTTTTCTAGTGCATGCAGAGTTTTGACGCTTCAGACGGGAGACTGTTCTAATTTGCTTGTTAACACCCCTAGTTACGTCACAAGGAGTTACGTCACAAGGAGTTACGTCACAAGGAGTTACGTCACAAGGAGTTACGTCACAAGGAAACTGGTCGTGTGTGCAACCCGTTCTCGCAAATTCGTAATGTCAATATTGACTTATTAACTACGTGCATAGGTGATATACTAAACATAATAGATACCCTTAAAAAGATTCATAGAAAACACCGACCTTACCTAACCTTGTTAGTATCTTAAGATAAGCATCTTATTGCTTCGTAATTACAATTATTACTTAACCTATACCTATTATAGGTTAGGTAATAATTGTAATTACGAAGCAATAAGATGCTTATCTTAACATACTAAGTAGGTTAGGTAAGGTCGGTGTTTTCTATGAATGTTTTTAAGGGTATCTATTATGTTAAGTATATCACCTATGCACAAATTTAATAAGTCAATATTGACTTATTAAATTTGCGAGAACGGGTTGTATGTTAAAGATTAGTAAATAGTGTAGGAATTTCCGGCAGCATAGCATTTCCGGAATAGCGCGCAGGACTCGTAATTCAGTGGCGCGGGTTCGATTCCCGCACGAGGCAGAAACAAATGGGCAAAGTTTCTTCATCCTGAATGCCCCTGTTACCTAGCAGTAAATAGGTACCCGGGAGTTAGTCAGCTGTCACGGGCTGCTTCCTGGGGGTGGAGGCCTGGTCGAGGACCGGGCCGCGGGGACACTAAAGCCCCGAAATCATCTCAAGATAACCTCAAGATAGCAGAGTCAGCACACTGTGCACAGTCTCTACACTGTGCACAGTCTCCACATTGTGCACAGTCAAAACACAATACACATTCTCCACACTGTGCACAGTGTCCACACAGTACACAGTCTCAACACTGTGCACAGTGTCCACACAGTGCACAGCCTCCATATTGTGCACAGTCTCTATAGTGTTTACATTTTCGCAAAGTGCACAGTTTCCACAGTGTGCACAGTCTCCACAATGTGCACAGTCTTCACACTGTCCACAGTCATCACACTGTGCACAGTCTCCACGCTGTGCACAATCTCCACACGGTGCATAGTCTCCATATGGTGCAGTCTCCACACTGAGCACAGTCTCCACACTGAGCACAGTCTCCACACTGAGCACAGTCTCCACACTGAGCACAGTCTCCACTCTGAGCACAGTCTATACTCTGAGAACCGTCTCCACATTGAGCACAATCTCCACACTGTGCAGTCTCCAAAAAAATTTCTTCAAAATAAGAACATTTTTTCTTCAAAATAATAATTAATGCCAGGTTAACTTCTCCCTACTCCAGGAAACATAAGAAATTTCAACAGTTGATGTAAGAGCTCAAATCATGCTTCAAGATAGCACACACGCAACCCGTTCTCGCAAATTTAATAAGTCAATATTGACTTATTAAATTTGTGCATAGGTGATATACTTAACATAATAGATACCCTTAAAAACATTCATAGAAAACACCGACCTTACCTAACCTACTTAGTATGTTAAGATAAGCATCTTATTGCTTCGTAATTACAATTATTACCTAACCTATAATAGGTATAGGTTAAGTAATAATTGTAATTACGAAGCAATAAGATGCTTATCTTAAGATACTAACAAGGTTAGGTAAGGTCGGTGTTTTCTATGAATCTTTTTAAGGGTATCTATTATGTTTAGTATATCACCTATGCACGTAGTTAATAAGTCAATATTGACATTACGAATTTGCGAGAACGGGTTGTAACATAAGATGCAAGTGAAAAGTTGCTGTTTTTTGTTTAAATAAATATTAAATAAACGTAATAAATT
Organism: Procambarus clarkii; assembly: GCF_040958095.1. NCBI lineage: Eukaryota > Metazoa > Arthropoda > Malacostraca > Decapoda > Cambaridae > Procambarus > Procambarus clarkii. The sequence goes on along the minus strand of NC_091151.1, from coordinate 20,139,113 downwards.
ACGCTAGTTAAGCCTACTAAGAGTTTGTGTCCGTGGCAACTTTGTACTGGAAAATGAGGCGGATTCGTCACCTGGCCCCAGAGGTGGTGGATGTGCAGGACGTGTCTAGGTTAAATATATATTTAGGCTTAGAGACTGTTCACAGCGTGGAAACTGTGCACTGTTGTGAAACTGTGCACCGTGTAGAGACTGTGCACCGTGTAAAGACTATGCACAGTGTGAAGACTGTGCACCGTGTGGAAACTGTGCACCGTGTGAAGACTGTGCACACTGTGGAGATTGTGATCACTTTGGAGACTATGCACACTGTGTAGACTGTGTCCCATGTGGAGACTGTGCACCGTTTCGAAACTGTGCACTGTGTTGAGACTGTTTAAACTATGAACACTGTACACCGTATGGAGTCTGTGCACCGTTTGGAGACGGTTCACAGCTGAAAGTCTGCTCAGTGTGGACTGTGAATCGTGTGATGACTGTGCAACGTGTGGAGACTGTGCAGTGTGGGGAATGTGAACAGTATGGAGACTGTGCACAGTGTGGGGAATGTGCACTATGTGGAGACTGTGCACTGTGTGGGGACTATGCATAGTGTGAGAAGCGTAAATTGAGACGTAGATCTTGCACCACACCTGCGACAGGTGTGCAATTGCACACCTGAAGCAGGAAAAGGCGGGTCTACGTCTCCGGGGGTTCGGGGGGGGGTCCCCGTGGGAGGGCGTGTGTGGTGCCGCTGGCCCCTTGTGTGTCGCTGGGGGAAGAGGGGCTTGTACTCTGGCTTCACTCTGGCTTGTACTCTGGCTTGCACTCTGGCTTGTACTCTGGCTTATACTCTGGCTTGTATTCTGGCTTGTCCTCTGACTTGCACTCTGGCTTGTACTCTATCTTGCACTCTGGCTTGCACCCTGACTTGCCCTCTGGCTTGCACTCTGACTTGCACTCTGGTGTGTACTCTGGCTTGCACTCTGGCTTGCACTCTGCCGTGTACTCTGGCTTGCACTCTGGCGTGTACTCTGGCGTGTACTCTGGCTTGCACTCTGGCTTGCACTCTGGCGTGTACTCTGGCTTGCACTCTGGCTTGCACTCTGGCGTGTACTCTGGCTTGCACTCTGCCGTGTACTCTGGCTTGCACTCTGACTTGCACTCTGGTGTGTACTCTGGCTTGCACTCTGGCTTGCACTCTGGCGTGTACTCTGGCTTGCACTCTGGCTTGCACTCTGGCGTGTACTCTAGGAGTTCTACGCTATTCCATAAATGTGGGAAAATAAATCATTAACGTGGTTTATCAGTAAGAAGTTCAGTCGGAGCAATGAGTGGGGTTCGAAGCTGCGCTCTGGGTAGTCCCAAGACCTCAGACCACTACGGTGCTGTAAGCTACTACAGTCCAGTCCACACACGAGGAAAAATGCTAAATAGGTAAAAATATCAACGAAATCTACAAAAAAGTGTTACCGGATTTGGCCGCCATCTTGAAAAAATATGGCGTCCAAAAACTTATTTGTAAAAACCTGCTTCGGATTCAGTTTAAAAATTGATCGACATATAAAATAATCTCCACAAAATATTCTACACAAAAGGAACTATACATTTTTCTAATGCATGCAGAGTTTTGACGCTTCAGACGGGAGACTGTTCTAATTTGCTTGTTAACACCCCTAGTTACGTCACAAGGAGTTACGTCACAAGGAGTTACGTCACAAGGAGTTACGTCACAAGGAGTTACGTCACAAGGAGTTACGTCACAAGGAGTTACGTCACAAGGAAACTGGTCGTGTGTGCTATCTTGAAGCATGATTTGAGCTCTTACATCAACTGTTGAAATTTCTTTTGTTTCCTGGAGTAGGGACAGTTAACCTGGCATTAATTATTATTTTGAAGAAAAAATGTTCTTATTTTGAAGAATTTTTTTGGGAGACTGCACAGTATGGAGATTGTGCTCAATGTGGAGACTGTGCTCAGTGTGGAGATTGTGCTCAATGTGGAGACTGTGCTCAGTGTGGAGATTGTGCTCAATGTGGAGACTGTGCTCAGAGTATAGACTGTGCTCAGAGTGGAGACTGTGCTCAGTGTGGAGACTGTGCACAGTGTGGAGACTGTGGTCAGTGTAGAGACTGTGCTCAGTGTGGAGACTGTGCTCAGAGAATAGACTGTGCTCAGAGTGGAGACTGTGCTAAGTGTGGAGACTGTGCTAAGTGTGGAGACTGTGCTCAGTGTGGAGACTGTGCTCAGTGTGGAGACTGTGCTCAGTGCGGAGACTGTGCACAGTGTGGAGACTGTGCTCAGAGTGGAGACTGTGCTCAGTGTAGAAACTGTGCTCAGTGTGGAGACTGTGCTCAGTGTGGAGACTGTGCTCAGTGTGGAGACTGTGCTCAGAGAATAGACTGTGCTCAGAGTGGAGACTGTGCTAAGTGTGGAGACTGTGCTAAGTGTGGAGACTGTGCTCAGTGTGGAGACTGTGCTCAGTGTGGAGACTGTGCTCAGTGCGGAGACTGTGCACAGTGTGGAGACTGTGCTCAGAGTGGAGACTGTGCTCAGTGTAGAAACTGTGCTCAGTGTGGAGACTGTGCTCAGTGTGGAGACTGTGCTCAGTGTGGAGACTGTGCTCAGTGTATAGACTGTGCACAGTGTGGAGACTGTGCTCAGTGTGGAGACTGTGCTCAATGTGGATACTGTGCTCAGTGTATAGACTGTGCACACTGTGGAGACTGTGCTCAGTGTGGAGACTGTGCTCAGTGTATAGACTGTGCACACTGTGGAGACTGTGCTCAGTGTGGAGACTGTGCTCAGTGTGGAGACTGTGCTCAGTGTAGAGACTGTGTTCAGTGTGGAGACTGTGCACACTGTGGACTATGTGTGCACAGTGTGAATACTGTGCACTGTGTGAAGACTGTGCACAGTGTGGAAATTGTGCAATTTTTGGAGACAGTGTACAGTATAGAGACTGTGTACTGTGTGGAGACTGCGCACAGTATGGAGACTGTGCTTCGTGTGGCGACTGTGCACCGTATGAAGACTATGCTCAGTGTGGGAGACTGTGCATCGTGTGATGACTGTGCAACGTGTAGAGACTATGCACAGTGACGATACTGTGCACGGTGTGGAGACTGTGTACTGTGTGGAGACTGTACACAGTGTGGAGACGCTGTATAGTGTGGAGATTGTGCAAAGTGAGGAGACTGTGCACAATGTGGAAGCAGTGCCCCGTATGTAGACTGTGCAGCGTGTGAAAACGTTGCACAGTGTAGAGAAGTGTGAAGAATGTGCCCACTGTGGAAACTGTGCACTCTGTAAAAATGTAAACACTGTAGAGACTGTGCACAATATGGAGGCTGTGCACTGTGTGGACACTGTGCACAGTGTTGAGACTGTGTACTGTGTGGACACTGTGCACAGTGTGGAGAATGTGTATTGTGTTTTGACTATGCACAATCAAATCAAATCATATCAAATGTTTATTTAGGTAAGGTACATACATACAAGAGATTTTACAAAGAGTGATGGATTTATAGATAGGGCAAGTACATACAATGCCTAAAGCCACTATTACGCAAAGCGTTTCGGGCATAAAAAACTTAAATGACTAAAGCTTAATACTAATTGAGCATAAAGAATAAAATGAAAACATAGCTGAAAAAGCAGCACAAATACAATTCGGTAGACAAACAGCGCTCTTTTAAAAAAACAGACATTGGATGACATTAGAGGAGTTAGGTAGGTTACAGGGAATTTATTAGGTAGTGCTTCGTTTTTATCTTAAACTGGTTGAGAGAGGTACAGTCTTTAACATGGTTGGGAAGGTCATTCCACATTCTGGGTCCCTTGATTTGTAGAGCATTTCTAGTTTGATTAAGTCGTACTCTTGGAATATCAAAACTGAATTTATTTCTGGTGTGGTGCTCATGGGCTCTGTTACAACCTTCAATGAAGCTTTTGAGGTCAGGATTGGCATTACAGTTCAGCGTTTTATATATGTATAATACACATGAGAGAATGTGCAGTGACTTAATATCTAACATCTTCAGAGATTTGAGTACGGGTACCGAGTAATGTCTGAGGCCAGAGTTGGATATTGTCCTAATAGCAGCTTTGTGTTGAGTAATTAGAGGACATAAATGATTTTGGGTAGTAGAAGCCCAAGCACAAATACCATAGTTGAGATATGGATAGATGAGGGAGTAATGGAGTGTCACCAGGGCATGGCGGGGTACATAATATCTGATCTTAGAAAGAATGCCAACAGTTTTTGAAACTTTTTTTGATATATTTAGAATATGTCCCTGGAAATTCTGCTTCTTGTCAATGAGAACGCCAAGGAATTTGCCACCTAATTTGTTACAAATTTGGGTATTGTTAATTCTGAGATTTATTTGATTAGAGGATTTATTGCCAAACAGAATATAGAAAGTTTTGTCAATGTTAAGGGTGAGTTTGTTGGCAGTTAGCCAAAGATGGACTTTATTTAGCTCAGTATTTACTGTGGCATTTAGAGCCAGGGGGTCAGGACTGGAGTAAATGAAGATTGTGTCGTCAGCAAATAGAATTGGTTTGAGGTGTTATGAGGCATTTGGGAGGTCATTAATATAGATGAGAAAGAGGAGAGGGCCAAGTATGCTGCCCTGAGGAACACCAATGTTGATGGGTAGGGTGGGAGAAATTGAATTATTCACAGAAACATACTGGAGCCTGTCAGTAAGGTAAGATTTGAGGTATTGCAGGGAGTGTCCTCTGACTCCATAATGATATAATTTAAGAAGAAGATTTTGGTGGTTGACAGTGTCAAAAGCCTTCCGCAGGTCCACAAATAACCCAACAGGGAACTCATTTTTATCAAGAGCTGCATGAATCAAGTTAATCATACTAATAAGTGCATCGTTAGTGCTTTTTTAGGGTCTGAAGGCATATTGACAGGAGCTAAGTATATTGTGTTTGGCTAGATAAGAGTAAAGCTGCTAGTAGATTAGTTTTTCAAATATTTTTGACAAGTTAGGCAGGATTGATATAGGTCTGTAGTTGTTAACATCTGTGAGATCACCACATTTGTGGACAGGGGTTACTCTCGCTTTTTTTAGCATATCTGGAAAGGTTTGGAGTTCAAGTGAATTGTTGAAGAGCAATGCAATAGCAGGGGCTAAAGATCTGGAGACTTTTTTGTAAATTAAGGTTGGTATCTCCTCAAGGGCACTAGACTTGGTTTTAAGGAAAAGGTTTATCTCATTAACGTCAGTGGAATTAGTAGGCTTTAGGTACAGAGACTGTGGATAGTTACCCTGTAAGATAGTCTTTAATATCAGTACTGGAAGATGGAATATCATTTGCAAGGGATGTCCCAATGGAAGAGAAGAACTTATTGAACTCAATAGCAGAATCAGAGGCTGAAAGCTGACCATCGTTATTGGACAGAAGTGTTGGTTTGTTATTTAAAATCTTCTTAGATCCCAATATTTGTGAAATTGTGCTCCAAGTTTTTTTAATGTTGCTCTTTATTTGGGTAAATTTATCTTCGTAGTATTTAGTTTTGGCTCGTCTAATTATTTTAGATAGCAATAACGAGTAATTCTTTGAGAATTCTCTGGAGACGGTTCCTAACCTATACTTCTTCTCAAGGTCATGTTTTTTATTAATGGCTTTAAGTATTCCCTTTGTAAGCCAAGGATTGTTAAGCCTTTTGGTTGTGACTTGTTTTGTAAGCATAGGACAGTGGGTGTTATAAATGTTGAGAGTTTTTTGAAGAAAATATTGCACTGCTAGGTTGATGTCCCCTATGTTACCTAACTCGGACTCCCAGTTGACATTATCAGCAGCAGTTATAAAATTGTCAACAGCAGTTTCATTGTGCTGCCTAAAGCTTAACTCCCTTGTCTCTAGAGGCGGTTTGTTAATGTTTGTTAAGAGAAATGTGGGGTAATGGTCTGTAGTGCTATCGGTGATTATACCTGAAGTAAGCGGAGAGGTTATGTTGGTCCAGATGTGATCTAGAGTCGTGGCAGTACTATCAGTGATTCTAGTAGGTCTAGTGATTAAGGATATGAGGAAGCAGGAATTCATACAGTTGAGGAAGCTAACAGCAATAGGGTGTTCAGGCTCGCAGAGGTCAATATTGAAGTCCCTTGTGATAATTAGATGGTTTTTGTTCAGTCTGTTATCTAGTATTAGATTTCTAAGGTTTGAGTTGAATTCGGACACAACAGTGTTAGCAATTCTATAGACTGCTCCCACAGACAGGACAGACTCAGCACCCTTGACTCTGAAACTGGCGAAGATATACTCCCGACAGCAGTCTCTAGTTCTAATTACTTTTAAGCATGTTAGTTCTTGGTGGTAGTAAAGAGCAGTGCCACCACCTCTTTGAAGTTGACGACAGTTGTGAATTGCCGAGTAGTTAGGCATGTTAAAGAGTTGAGTAGCATCCTCTTTCAACCACATTTCAGTAAGTATAATAAAAGAGAATTTGTTGTCAATAGTTTCAATCGAAGCACTAACATTTTCGAAGTGTTTACCTAGGGATCTAACGTTCAAGTTAATTACAGAGATATTGTGATTATGTGTTAATACATTGTTTACATCATGTGCTGTAAAATATCTGCAATTTTGATCATTAAAGTGATGATTGTCACAGATAGTGGATAAGAGGTTTAGTTCTGGGTCTATACTTGTCTGCATAAAAAGGCTGGTTGCAGGAAAACAAGGCAAGAATGGCAATAACAAAATAGAATTTTGATATAGAAGGGGGAAAAATATATAAACAAGACTATACAATACAAAAACAAAATGAACAAAAAAGAAAAATGAGGTAGATTGCTTACAAGTACTCTCAGGTACACTGTAAGTAACAATTTGCAATTTGAGACACAGGCAAAGCCAGGGGTACAATGGAGTAAGGGAGTATGGCGAGGCTAGGTAACCTAGGTAATAAATGAAATCAAAGAAAAAAGTTGAATAATAAACATAGGCAAATTTAAGCTAATGATTATTAACGACCTAAATAAATATTAATGCACTCAATTAATTAAGTTCAATAAATGACTAGTAAAGAGTAAATTAAAAATTATTTTAAAAAGTGAAACAAGGAGACTTAGAATACCTAGCCCACACTAGGTGACAAGAGTATGAACATTTTGATTGCTGTTTGGGCATCACGGCGAGTGATCTACGTTTTAATTATTTTGTGGTGGGATAGCTAATGCTTTGGTGACATGTTATACATATGATCTTGTAGAAAATTTTATTGCCAACACATTGATACCAAAATGAAATACGTAGCTTGAGAATTGGTGTCAGGAGAGTTAAAAGATTACACACTTTTTGGTGTTTACGCTCAAGAGCACAAAACGCTGCACGCACAATGCGCTAGTTTTTTTTTTCACGGGGCCCGCGCGCTTTAAAGTGTTAAGGAGGCATTTAGGGCGCTTTACACTGCCTACGTGAGGCCAGTCTTAGAGTACGCCGCGTCATTATGGAGTCCCCACAAGAACAAACACATAAGGAAACTGGAAAAGGTTCAGAAGTTTGCAACAAGATTCGTCCCAGCATTACGAGGGATGGGGGCATGAAGAGCGCCTGAAGGAACTGAGCCTTACGACACTAGAAAAAAAGAAGGGAGAGGGGGGATATGATAGGAGCATATAAAATACTTAGGGGGATTAACGGAGTGGAAATAGACGAAATGTTCACATGGAATAGTAACAGAATGAGGGGACATGGGTGGAAGCTCGAAACTCAGATGAGTCACAGAGTTGTTAGGAAGTTTTCTTTTAGCGTGAGAGTAGTGGAAAAATGGAATGCACTTAAGGAGCAGGTTGGGGAAGCAAATTCTATTCATACCTTTAAAACTAGGAATGATAGGGAAATAGGACCGGAGTCATTGCTGTGAACAACTGATCACTCGAAAAGCGGGATCCAAGAGTCAATGCTCGATCCTGCAGGCACAAATAGGTGAGTACAAATAGGTGAGTACACAAACACACACACACACACAGATCAGAGAGAGGGAATAGTTAACCAGGCACCATTAGAGGAGTTTGGGATTACCAGTGGGGAGGGGAGAAAGTTTTTGCTATAGTTTGATGTGACGAAGGTTATAGGCCTGGATGGAATCTCACCATGGATACTAAAGGAAGGAGCAGAAGCACTGTGCTTGTCACTCTCCATAGTGTATAACAAAGCAATGGTAACAGGTGAACTGCCCAAAATTTGGAAAACAGCAAATGTAGTCCTGATATACAAGAAGAGGGATAGACAGGAGGCACAGGCCAGTGTCCCAACTTGCATTCCATGCAAGTTGATGGAGAAGATTGTGCGAAAAAACTAGTGGAACATCTGGAGTGAAAAAACTTCGTAACACAACATCAGCATGATTTCAAAGAAAAGAATAATTGAACTCTACGACCAAGCAACAAAAATCAGGCAAGGAAGAGAGGGGTGGGCAGACTGCATATTTTTGGATTGCCAGAAAACCTTTGACACATTACCACACAAGAGACTATTGCACAAGCTATAGATGCAGGCATGAGTGAAAGGGAAGGTACTCCATTGGTTAAGGGAGAACCTAAGCAACAGAAGACAGCGAGTCACTGTGAGGGGTGAGGTCTCAGAGTGGCGAGGCATCACCAGTGGAATCCCACAGGGGTCCTTGCACCTATACTGTTTCAGATATATGTAAATGATCTCCCAGAGGGAAAAGACTAGTTCCTCTCAATGTTTGCTGATGATGCAAATATTATAAGAAGGATTAAAACAAAGGAAGATAGTATGAGGCTACAAGATGACCTAGACAAGGTGAAGGAATTTTCCAATAATGGGCTACTAACCCAAGTAAATGTAAGGTAAAACTAGGAGGATGGAACAGGAGGCCAGATATAGGATACCGAATAGGAGACAAAGTTCTCCATAAAACGAACAGAGAGAAAGATGAAGGAGTTGATAACATGGCAAACCTTTCACCTGAAGCCCACATGTAAAGAATATCATCAGCGGCGTATGTGAGGCTGACTAACATCAGAACTGCCTTCAAAAACCTGTGTAAGGAATCCTTCAGAACCTTGTATACCACATATGTAAGACCAGTCATGGTGTATGCGGCACCAGCATGGAACCCGTACCTTGTCAAGCACAAGACGAAGCTGGAAAACGTTCAGAGGTATGCCCCTAGGCTAGTCCCAGAACTAAGAGGCATGAGTTATGAGGAAAGGCTGCGTGAACTGCACCACACGTCGCTGGAAGACAGAAGAGTAGGGGGGAAGACATGATAACATAAAATTCTCAGAGGAATTAACAGGGTAGATAATTTAATAATTTCATTGTCAGGGGAAAGCGCCAAGCCATTACAACTTTATAGCACTGGGAAGGGGGGTCAGGATAAGGATTTGGGATGGGACAGGGGAAAGGAATGGTGCCCAACCACCTTGATGGTCGGGGGTTGAACGCCGACCTGCATAAAGCGAGACCGTCACTCTACCGTCCAGTCAAAGTGGGTTTACAGGGTAGATAAATGCTGATTATTTAACACGGGTGGTACTCGAACAAGGGGACACAGGTGGAAGCTAAGTACCCAAATGACCCAGAGTCATCTGAAAGAACTTTTTTAGTGTCAGAGTAGGTAATAAATAGAATGAGCTACGAAGTGATGTGGTGGAGGCAGACTCCATTAAGGAGTCTTACTACATCTTATTTGGAAGCAAATCATCAAATGCAATTCAGCTACAGATAGACAACATTAACATCAGTAATAAAAATGATGGCAAGTTTCTTGGCCTATTCCTAGACAAGAGACTCAACTTCAGCACCCACATTCAACACATAACTAAGAAAGTCTCTAAGACAGTTGGTATACTCTCCAAAATCAGATATTATGTTCCTAACTCTTCTCTCCTCTCACTATAGTATGCACTAATCTACCCGTATCTTAATTATGGTATCTGTGCATGGGGGTCTACCACTGCAAACCACCTTAAGCCCATCATCACGCAGCAAAAATCTGCTATCAGAATAATAACTAACTCTGCTTTCAGACAACACTCAGCTCCCTTGTTTAAATCCCTAAACTTGCTAAATATTAACTCCCTCCACACATTCTCTTGTGTCAACTACATTTACAAAACCCTGTTCTTAAATGCAAACCATGCTCTGAAACTTTCCCTGGACAGATGTAATAGGACCCATTATCACCACACCAGAAATAAATATCTCTTTGATATCCCCAGGGTCAAACTTAATCTGTGTAAACACTCTATGCAAATTAAGGGACCTAGTCTATGGAACTCACTCCCTAGTGAATTGAAAAACTGTAAAACTTTTGCCTTATTTAAAAGCAAAACCAAAAAGTACCTAATTTCATCTTCTTAGTTTTTTCTTCTTTTTTGCCAATCAGAAATGCTTGCTTGAGAATCATAAATTTCCTCCAGTTCTGCAGCAAGTGCTTTGAAATATGGGATTCTAAATTAGTCAGGAAAATCTTCAAGAGCAAATAGATGTAATAAATAAAAGTGTATTTTATACATATTATATAAGCATCTAGAACAACTGACAGCTTTCAGTAATGTGTTAGTTATACTATGATATATTATATTAGCTCAATTAGCTCAATTTTGGCTCAATTAGTATTAAGCTTGCCATTTAAGTTTATCATGCCCGAAACGCTTTGCGTAATAGTGGCTTTAGGCATTGTATGTACTAGCTCTACCTATAAGTCAAACAATCCTTGTAAATATTTATTGTATGTATGTACCTTACCTAAATAAAATTGTATTGTATTGTGTATATATATATATATATATATATATATATATATATATATATATATATATATATATATATATATATATATGCAAACAAGCCTGAATGGTCCCCAGGACTATATACAACTGAAAACTCACACCCCAGAAGTGACTCGAACCCATACTCCCACAACTGGTATGTACAGGGACGCCTTAATCCCCTTGACCATCACGACCGGACATAAGGAAGTGATAGCCGAGGCTATATGAACCACTTCCCCGCCGGCACTCGGATGGTTATCTTGGGCATAGCATTTTATCAAATCACCTCATTCTTTGGGGCACACGTGAGGAACACAAATGCAAACAAGCCTGAATGGTCCCCAGGACTATATACAACTGAAAACTCACACCCCAGAAGTGACTCGAACCCATACTCCCACAACTGGTATGTACAGGGACGCCTTAATCCGCTTGACCATCACGACCGGACATAAGGAAGTGATAGCCGAGGCTATATGAACCACTTCCCCGCCGGCACTCGGATGGTTATCTTGGGCATAGCATTTTATCAAATCACCTCATTCTTTGGGGCACACGTGAGGAACACAAATGCAAACAAGCCTGAATGGTCCCCAGGACTATATACAACTGAAAACTCACACCCCAGAAGTGACTCGAACCCATACTCCCACAACTGGTATGTACAGGGGTGTGAGTTTTCAGTTATATATATATATATATATATATATATATATATATATATATATATATATATATGTCGTACCTAATAGCCAGAACGCACTTCTCAGCCTACTATTCAAGGCCCGATTTGCCTAATAAGCCAAGTTTTCATGAATTAATGTTTTTTCGTCTACCTAACCTACCTAACCTAACCTAACCTAGCTTTTTTTGGCTACCTAACCTAACCTTACCTATAAATATAGGTTAGGTTAGGTTAGGTAGGGTTGGTTAGGTTCGGTCATATATCTACGTTAATTTTAACTCCAATAAAACAAAATTGACCTCATACATAGAGAAAAGGGTTGCTTTATCATTTCATAAGAAAAAAATTATAGTAAATATATTAATTCAGGAAAACTTGGCTTATTAGGCAAATCGGGCCTTGAATAGTAGGCTGAGAAGTGAGTTCTGGCTACTAGGTACGACATATATATATATATATATATATATATATATATATATATATATATATATATATATATATATATATATATATATATATATATATACACACATATATATATATATATATATATATATATATATATATATATATATATATATATATATATACATATATATATATATATATATATATATATATATATATATATATATATATATATATATATATATATATATATATATATATATATATATATTATAGTAGTTACTAGGTACTAAGATTATATTACATTACATAGTTCAAATAGGGACGTACCAGAATTCAATGGTTTTGGTGTTTGTTCTGCAGCTGGTAAATAGGTTTGAGTATATGTTGGTACACTAGTTGAGAAGTCAGAACTTTGAATGTGTGGAGGTGAAAGTGAAGCAAGCAGAAGGGCTGTTTGGCAGAAAATCAACCTTTAAGTATGGTAATTCCACAACACTATCTATTTTTAATTTGTAAACTATCTACATTTTTTTGCTGTCTATGACCATCGGGCTCTAAGTATTGGTTTTGCCCTGCGCCTTGCTGCCCCTATCTCCACCGAACACCGGTGTATTTGCGGCTATGCAAGGGCAGACCAATATGGCAGCCATGGCCTAATCTGTCATAAGACACAGTGAAAGATTGCCAGATATGAAGCAGTCAATGACATTATCAAAAAAAGTTTGGCTAGTTTGGTTCAGATGTAATACAAACAAAGAGCAATGGTTTCAAGTTCAACAAACCAAAATGTAGGGCTGACAACAGGAAGTTATTTTTGACCCAGAGGGTTATTAACTCATGGAACTGCCTACCCACCAGAGCTGTAACTGCCAAAACTGTGCTGAATTTCTAAATATACCCAAAAAAGATCATAAAGGCAAATGGGGGGAATTTCGACAAGCCGCGGGCTTCCTGTACTCTTCTAGGCTACTAGAGTTTGTGGCATTCAGGTAAATATCCGTTTTCAAAGGAGAAGTTGACTATAACCTTGGATTATCTATAAACAAATTTTGAATAATAAAATACCAAAAACTTAAATAATTTTAAGTCTGAGGCAAAATGAAATCTACACTAGCAATTAAACCTATCATTATACTATGATATAGGAACACACAAACATGGGTCATGGAATAAATAACTAAATAAAAAATTACCTTCTGATAAGTTGAACGTTGTGTTTGATTGATTTCAATAATCCTACAGTAATTTTCTCCTTTTCCTTTCTTGTTTGAAGGCTTCAGATAATTTAGGTCCTCAATATTTAAACTTCGCTTCATATATTCACATTTTTTCTGGAGAGCTGAGTTTATTTTCAAATATTTACGATGAAGGTTCTCTTTAGCTAAAATTGCTAGTGTCCGGAGACCTTCTGTTAAAAAAATATACATTCTGAATAGGATATATTATAACTAACAAGAGAAGCTACATTAAATGTTTTGATGATATTGTAACTTTCTAAACCAATGATCAAAGTGATAGAAACTATAATGGGATGATGGATTTCAAGCCAATTATGCTGAGCATAGAAAAAAAACCCAGCGTTGAATGTAATGAAACACCATTTTCTGGGTGAGTCCCGGAGGCTCCCCGGAGCTATCCCAGGCTGATATGCTAATGTCAGACTTTGGCATCAGTCATGTGTATGGAGTTCCTAGGCCTACTGGGGACCATGGCCAGAACCGGGCCCCCTCAGAGAGGCAAGGGGAGCAATGGCCTATAGAAGCCCCTGTGTGGTTGGAAGCATTCTATGTCTGCCATCAACCGGATCAGGCACCCAGAAAGGTAAGCGCCTCAAAACAAACCCCTATTCTGATTAAAATTGCTACCAAAAGCCGAACTAGTGGATAGAACTCTCCAACCGAAAACAAGCAAACTAGTGTGACGTCACACACCGCCGCGCCGCTGTCTGCGCAGCTCCCCCCTCCCCGGGAGGGGGAAGGGGGAGCCCCAGACCCCCCACGCCGGCTACCCACACCTCAGTTCATGAGGCTGGATGTCAAAAACGCGAAAAACCGCCGACCGGAGGGAGGGAGGGAGGGGTGCCGGGGAGCCTCCGGGACTCACTCAGAAAATGGCGTTTCATTACATTCAACGCTGGTTTTCTGGGGGGAGCCCCGTCGGCTTCCCGGAGCTAACTACCCACAGACGGAAAAAGAGGGACTTACCCGGGAGGCGGTCGTCGCTCACTCCTCAACTCGAAGCCGAGACAACTGGCTGCAACCGCCGACCCAAAGCAACACAGGCTCGACGGGGCCCAGGGACATTCACAAGGTAACGAGCAGCCAGGACCCTGTTCGACCGCCAAAATCCCCACGCCCGAATATCAGGCCAGGACATATTTCCAAAGACGGCAGCAAGAGCCGCGAACTTACGAACGTCATGGGCACGGGGATAGACCGCAGGCTGGCTGGACTTAATAACCCTGCGAACGACCTGGGAGACCCGAACCAGCGAACAGGGAAGAAGGGAAACCGGATCAACCCACAGCGCGTCCCCGGACACAGAAGCTGTAGCACGCAAATAACGGCGAAGCGCCGCAACCGGACACAAAACATGATGCACCCCCGGCCTGACCAACCAAGCATCAACCACCCATGGACCCCTCCGGAACGCAGCAGTCTCATTCTTCGCCAGAAAAGAAGGAGACGCTGCAAACGAACAAAACAATCACCACGACCAAAAGAGCAGAAACCCCTGCGCCGGAGGAGAGCATGAAGCTCCCTTACCCGACCCCCAGTGGCCAAAGCCAACAAGAAAAGTGCCTTGGAAAAACAATCCTGGACCGAAGGGGCCACAACGAAACGAGGAGACGAAAGGAAAGCGAGCACTCTGTCCAAAGACCAGGACGGCTCAGGCGACGCATGAGCAGGCCAGAGGTGAAACAATGCACGAGACAGGTTGTGAAACGGCGCAGACGTAACATCGATACCGAAAGCAAGCTGAAGCGGCTCCGCCAGCGCCGCACGATACGAAGCGACAGTGTTAGGCATAAGATGATGGTCTTGAAACAACCACGAGAGGAAGGACAAGACCACCCGAACACACAACGAACTAACACGACGAAGACGCAAAAAGAAACGGAAGGACGGCCAGGAAACTTCATACTGCCGCCGAGAAGAAGCCCTCAGGTGAGACACCAACAAGGAGGCCACCTGATCACCATAGAGATGTTGATAGACTCGAGTAAAAAAAACCATACACGAAGATTCGAGGAGAAGATCGAACCAGCCACGTGACGTACCGGCCCGATCTGCTGAAAGAGGCGGAGCCGCGGGAAAACCCTCGGGTTCGATCACCGAGCAACCAGCGCCTGAAACCAAGGCTGGGCCGGCCACCAAGGGGCCAGAAGGACAACTCTCCCCTGGTAAGTCTCTAAGCGAGTCAGGACCTGGAGCAACAGCCGAACCGGGGGAAAGAGGTATAGGAACCCCCACCTCGAAGAGTCTAGCCGAAAGGCATCGACCACGACGGCCTCGCGATCGGGGAAGGGCGTCGCATAAACGGGAAGACGCCGCGACCACGCCAACGCGAAGAGGTCCACCTCGGGGAGCCCGAACGTCAGGCAAAGCCAACGGAAGGACTCGTCGTCGACTGTCCACTCCGTGCAGAGGGGAATGAAGCGAGACAGGGCGTCGGCCAAAACGTTGGACACGCCCTGTACGTGAACCGCAAGGAGAGCCAAACTCCGAGAACTCAGCAGACGAGTCACCCGAAGAGACCAACCCCAAAGAGACAAGGACCGCATCGAACCCCCGCGGTTCAGGCAATGAACCACCGGAGAGCAGTCCGAATGGAGCCGAATCGTCGATCCGCGGGCTACCCGAATCCTCCCCAGAGCAAACCACACTGCCGCGAACTCCCGCACCGTGCTGTGAGCTCGACGGAAGGACGGATCCCAACGCCCCTGGCCGGCCTGGTGAGCACTGGTCACAAAACCAGAGCTGAGATACGACGCATCCGTGAACACATCGAGCGAGGGCTCGGGTAGGCGCCAAGGCACTGAACCCTGAAAAACCCGAAGAGGCAGCCGGTGATGCAGCAACCGACGCAAGGCCCCCGGGGGTCGAACTCTGTGATCGCAAGAGAGGTGGAAGGGGGAACCCCGAAGGAACCTGAACAGCCGTCGAAACCAAACCCAACCCGGCGGGTAGACCACCATCGCGAAGTTCAGGCTCCCGCACAGCCCCTCGAGCAACCGCGGGTGACCCGAGGGCCCTCCAGAAACAGACGAAGGCGGGACCGCAGCCGCAGGAGAGACTCCGGAGGGAGAGACAAGGAGGCGGTTCGAGAGTCCCAAACGAGACCCAGCCAAGTCCGAACCTGAGAGGGAACCAGATGGGACTTCCTCCAGTTCACCAAGAACCCGAACTCGGCGAGCTGGAAAAGAACCAAATCCCTGGCTAGCAAGCAAGCTGACTGGCTGGGAGCCCAAACCAGCCAGTCATCAAGGAAGGCCAACACCCGAACACCTAGGAGACGCAAACGAGCCACCAAAACCCGTGTAAGGCGCTGTTATAAATAATGGTGTGTGGGGCTTCTATGGGGGACTGGTACTATTAAGGGGTAAGGGTAGTTAGAAGACAAGAGTATCAAATATGGGAGAGCTAAAAGGCCCGGCCCCCAAAATAAACTATCCACAGTAGTAATAACTTGCTACTAGACCATATATGTTAGTCTAAGGGTTGATCAATGCGCTCCCACACAGGAAGAAGGGATACTCTGTAATTCATGTACTTATTTATTAACCCCCTTAACAACCCCCCATATACACTCACACCAATAACAATAATAATAATAACTTTACCACACTATCTTACGTTAAAAGCCTTGGTCCACATAGGCAGGATACAAGGTTTACACTAATAACAAGCTAGGGTAAAGTACTACTTGATAAGCACTGAAGCTGGATGCAGCTTAGGGGTAGTGAAACCACGTGGGACCCTAATACAAAACACAACACTTAGGGGTACCCAAAACACTGGCAAATACTATCCCCAGGTCTCACCAATATTACTACCAGAGTAGGTACACTTAGGAATCATACAATACTTAACTTAATGGTACAGGAACTTAGGGTAAGGGAAATAAGTAAGAGGAGAAGGGAGGAGATTAGGGGTGCAGCCACAGAGTAGGTCTCGTCCGCACGAACGCCAGCCAGAGAAGGACCTCCTAGCGACCAGCTAGGCCTCCCATGTCGTGGTGCCGGAAGGAGCCTAATTGATCGTGCAGCTAAGCACATTAAAGATCTTCCCCTATGCAACGTATTGTTACTTTACAAATGATTAGAAAGTATTAGTAAGCAAAATTGGTGCCTATGTTATTATTTAATAATCAACCCCCAGCTCAGTCTTTAAATGCTCTTTGAGAAACAATAATAGTCTTACGTCTGGCAGGGAAGATACAAACAATTGCCGCTCGATATGCACTCAACTGTACTACCAGAAAGTTTAATAGCTCAATTTTGACCTCTGGTTTCCACTGGAGAACCCAGGGTCGTAACACTC
The DNA here is from genome assembly GCF_040958095.1 of Procambarus clarkii. Classification (NCBI taxonomy): domain Eukaryota; kingdom Metazoa; phylum Arthropoda; class Malacostraca; order Decapoda; family Cambaridae; genus Procambarus; species Procambarus clarkii. The sequence goes on along the minus strand of NC_091151.1, from coordinate 20,121,723 downwards.
CTCCCCCCTTCAGAGAAAAAAAAATGTGACTACTAGAATAGTAGTCATATTTTTTTTGTAAGAGTATACAGAGAATAAAAAGAAAAACATATGACAAAAACAAAAAAGCAATCAAAAACAATTTCTCTGCAAAAAAAATACAAAGGAGTTCTCTGAAAGAAAAAAAAACATACACAAAAAAATAAAAGAACAGGGAAGTAAATAAATTGGACACGGAATATATAATGTCACAGGAGAACCTAAAAAAAAATAACTAAAGCATGACAGTTGGTAAATGGCTTTCTGTGGCTCAGATGAATGTTATTCAGGCAACCGGGACAGAGCGTCGGCTATCACGTTGAGTCTGCCCGGTAGGTGGGTAATGGAAAGATTGAAGTCCTGTAGGTACAATGCCCACCTGAGGATGCGTTTATTCTTACCCTTCATCTTCATACCCTGCCCAAAACGCTGCGCGTGCTAGTGGCTTTACAAGACTGTAATTACCATATTTGTATCCTCACATTCCTTATGTACATTCTTGTATATGCATAAATAAATAAATAAATAAATAAATCTGAGTCAGGAAGACTAGTGCGTTATGGTCCGTGTACACTTTCACTATATTACCTGTGAGGTAAACTTCGAACTTTTTACATGTTAACACTAGCGCCAACGCCTCTTTCTCTACCACTGAATAATTGCGCTGCGCCTTGTCGAATTTCACAGAGTAATAATATACTGAGTGTTCTACCTGATCGTCCCCAGTTTGCAACAACACTGCACCAGCACCCGAGTCAGACGCGTCAACATGAATTTTAAACGGTCGGTCGAACCTTGGACTAGCAAGCACTAGCGCGGAAGCTAAGATCAATTTCAAATTTTTAAATGCCTCTGCACAGTCTGATGACCACTTAAATTTAACGGCTTTCCGCAACAAGTCTGTGAGAGGAGTGGCAACACTGGAAAAGTTCTGACAAAAACGTCGATAGTACGCACACATACCGATAAATCTTTGAACGTCCTTTTTAGACTTTAGTACTGGATACTCCAGAATGGCACTGATTTTATCTTGCCGAGGTAACACTTTTCCTTGGCCCACTTCATAACCGAGGTACGTCACTGTGCCTTGGCCAAAATGACACTTTCTAGCATTTAAGGTAAGATTTGCCCTTTTCAAGATTGCAAACAACTGGCGTAACCTAGCTATGTGGTCAGCCCAATTACTGTCAAAGAGCACGATATCATCTAAATACGCCCGACAATTTGGCACCTTAGCGAGCAGAGAGTTCATGAGTCTCTGGAACGTGGCAGGAGCATTACGCAAGCCGAATGGTAACACTTGATACTCAAAAACACCCTCGGGTGTCACAAACGCAGTTAGTTGTTTAGCACGTTCAGTGAGGGGGATTTGATAATACCCCCTCGAGAGATCAAATTTCGAGACGTACTTGGCATTTCCCAGCTCGTGGATGCAGTCCTCGAGGAGGGGCAGCGGATAGGCATCCACAATGGTCACCTTGTTGAGCTGCCGATAGTCGGTGCATAATCGCCAGGAGCCGTCTGGTTTGGGGACCAAAAAGCAGGGCGAGCACCAAGAGCCCTGGCTCGGCCGGATGAGGCCGTGCTGGAGCAAGAAGTCGACCTCCTTCCGTACGATGGCCTTCTTTTCTGGACTCATCCGATAGGGTTGAAGGCGAATGGGAGTGTAGTCCGTCAACTCGACATCATGGCAAATGGCATCAGTCTGGGTCGGGACCTCCCCGAACAGACTGGAAAATTCGTCAACCAACGACTGCACCTCTTCACGTTGGGCCATCTGCAAATGGGACAGTCCCTCCTCCACAGCATTCACAGAACTAGAATTATTGAAAATGAGATTAGTTGGGTCCCCAGAACAATCATCCCCTCTCTCACTGGAAATGGAAACATTGGTTAGTGCAATGGGCCTGGGGCCCTGGAACTTCTTCAGTCGATTTACATGTATGAGCATTACCTGGTTACGTTTGTCAGAGTGCCTCACTTTGTACGTGAGGTCCCCAGTCTTTTCTGTCACAATGTAGGGGCCTTCGTACTTGTGGGACATAGTGTTCCCTAGTCGAGGCTTTAATACCAGGACAGGGTCGCCAGGCTGAAATACCCGTAACTTAGATTTAGCATCATTATGTTCTTTCATCTTTTCTTGGGCCTTGCCAAGATACTTTAATGCAGCCGCCTTGCAGTCCTTGAGTCTCTGGTGGTGTTGCGCAAAGAAAGCCGAACCTTTGGTTAACGTTACGTTCCCTAACAGATTCTCCTGTAACATTTGCAAGGGTCCACGAACTTTATGGCCAAAGACTAACTCAAAAGGAGAACAACCCAGTGAACTTTGTAATCCCTCTCTAGCCGCAAACAAAACATACGGTAAATTCTCATCCCAGAAGGTGTGGGAACTCTGGCACAATGTCTTCAACATCTGCTTCAGAGTTAGATGGAAACGTTCAATTACCCCCTGACTCTGTGGATGGTATGGGATGGAAACCTTATGAGTTATTCCATGTTCCTTACAAAATTGCTCAAAAATATCAGACTTAAAATTAGTACCATTGTCAGTTTGCACGACCCGAGGCAGTCCAAAAGTGGAAAAAAATTGCAACATACGAGCAACAACAGTTTTTGCTCGGATGTTCCTTACAGCAAAAGCCTCTGGGTAACGAGTAGTGATACACATCATTGTGATTAGGTAAATATTACCAGACTTAGTTCTAGGTAATGGTCCAACACAGTCCATTACCACATGAGAAAATGGTTCCTCTGGCACGACAATAGGCTTTAGAGGAGCTTTAGGTGGAGTCTGGTTTGGTTTCCCAACCAGTTGACAAACAATACATGCATTACAAAATTTTGCCACATCGCTTTTCAGCTTGGGCCAGAAAAAATACTTTAAAATTTTGTGATACGTAATATTTATACCTTGATGTCCCCCCATAGGATCATCATGAGCAGCTGCCAAAACTCTCTCTCTATAGCAGGTCGGCAACATAACCTAGTGGACTACCTCCCACTCATTTGACAAGGGAGCACTCTGTGGTCTCCATTTTCTCATCAAAATCCGATCATTGTAGTAGTACCCAGTTGCTGCGTCTACAATTTCCTCCATAGAGACAGCTGTCTCATGACAATCTGCAAGAGTGGGGTCAGCTTTCTGTAACTCACTCAAGGAGGCATCTAGGCCTTGGTCAGATGCTATTGGCCGAGGCTCAACAGTGTTCTCCTCCACCTCCCCACTACTCTCGGTAGATGGCGGCGGTAGGCTCTCCACAATGTCCTCGGCCACGTCATCGAGTCGGGCCATGAATGTGTCCGCGAGGTCCACTTGGTTTTCACCACTCGGAAAGCTCCTCGTGTCCTCGGGATTTACCACCTTGGCAAGCACAGGGCTGCCCTTACATTTAAGTCCCATAGACCTGGTCACTGCGCACGCAGGGTACACAACATTATCCTCTGCGGCGGGTGGATCCAGGCAAACCTTAGGGGTAGGCAACATAATAGGCAGTCTGGAGTCCCCTACCTTATCCCCTGCTAAATCATTACCAACTATTACATCAACATTAGGGAAAGGTAGGTATGAAGTGACTCCGACTGTACAAACACCCTTGTGGAAATCAGATTCCAGGGTAACCTTATGGAGGGGTACTGCTCGAGTATCACTAGTGACACCCTCGACCAGTACCACCTCTCCAGTGTCGAGAGTGTTGGCACCTTGCAACGCACTCTCTAAAATTAAAGTCTGGATGGCACCGGTGTCTCGGAAGATCACCACGTCCTTCCAGGAAGAACCCTCAGACAAAAGTAGTCTCCCTTTTGATAAGAATGGGGTAAGCAAGTCCAACCACTGTGGGTTGGAGGTCTTACTCCCTAACCCTTCTGAAGGCCTCAAGCCCTGTGTCCCAACTAGAGCATTGGGTCTTTTTTCCGGGTACAGTTGCCAACAATGGCTAATATTGTGGTTTGGACGATTACAGTGACCACAAAAACGTCGGGGAGAAGAGACATTACTAACAGAATTACCCTTCATTTCACCCTTAGGTGCCGTGGGGCTAGACACTTTAACAGGGTTAGTTATGTCTGAAACAGAAGGTGCATTAGTTAAAGGGTTAGAATGAGCTGGTCTGGACTGGCTGTGGGTATAAGTTTTGCTACTCTGTGGGGTATAATTATTTTTATTGGGCCTTTTGCCCGCCAATTGGTAGTTTTCTGCTAACTTGGCCAAATCCCCTATTTTAGAATTTACCTCTACCCTTCCTCTAATGTACTGTGAAACATTCTCTGGCATAATATCTATAAAATGCTCCATTAAAATTAAGTTCCTGAGAGCCTCGTATGTTTCGGCTTTCGCCGAGCGAATCCATCTATCAAACAATCGAATTTGATCATTCACAAATTCAGTGAGCGGTTGGTTGTGAGTAGGCCTAAGGTTGTGATAAACTTGGCGGTGAGCTTCAGGAGTAATTTCATATGCCCGCAAAATACATTCCCTGACTTTATCATATTCAAAACACTCGTCGTCAGGCATGTTTATAAAAATATCTTGTGCTTTACCCCTAAGTCTTCCCTGTAGGATTTTCACCCACTCTTCCTTTGGCCAGTTCATGGACATGGCCAATCTCTGAAAATGGTTGAAAAACCTTTCAGGGTCCGACTCGGAAAATTCAGGCAAATTATGCTTTTTCTCATAATGCCTGGGGTTTGAATCCCCGGCAGCTGGAGGTCCAGTGGCATTCGCTCTAATTCTAGCCTCCTCGGTTTTGAGTCTTTGCTCCTCTAATCTTATTCTTGCTAACTCTAGAGCTAATTCTCTATCCTCATGAGCTGCACTTTCTGCTTGACTAGGCTGGCATAAAGGTGTATCACTTGCCAATAGTTCTTCATCAATACAATGTTGTAATATTTCATTCACCAAAGTCCACTTTTTATCCGCGTCATTTAATTCTAGACCAAATTCCTTGCCTAACAATACTAAATTAGACTTGGTAAGTTTCTTTATCTCTACCACTGAAGGCTCCATTGCCAGTCTCGGCATTTCAGATGACATCACTAACAATTTTAGCTCCCAGCCAAAGAAAAAATTAAAAAATAAAAATTGGAAAAAAAACAAAAATTTGCACGGCCCCTAACACAAGGCCACACTAACCTTAATCGTGAAGGGATCCAGCTGGGTGTCCAGTCAGTGCAAGAATGTCCTTTGCTAGAAGAGCTGGACCCTAGGCTAGCACACAACCGTTCTGCGGAAACAAAAAAATTTAGTTTTGGCACTCAAGAATCTAATTTTTTACACTTATAATGTTCCTCCCGGACTGGCCAACCACTTGTTATAAATAATGGTGTGTGGGGCTTCAATGGGGGACTGGTACTATTAAGGGGTAAGGGTAGTTAGAAGACAAGAGTATCAAATATGGGAGAGCTAAAAGGCCCGGCCCCCAAAATAAACTATCCACAGTAGTAATAACTTGCTACTAGACCATATATGTTAGTCTAAGGGTTGATCAATGCGCTCCCACACAGGAAGAAGGGATACTCTGTAATTCATGTACTTATTTATTAACCCCCTTAACAACCCCCCATATACACTCACACCAATAACAATAATAATCGGTCCATAGAATTACCCCAATCAACCCAAATCAGGCCAAAACTACCCAAATCGTCCTAGCATTACGTAAGTAATGAAGAAATATGGCATATTTACTTACTATAATGTTGGTGCTACACATAGAACATGATCAAACCTATTTTTACTCTGAAATAATCTAATTTCATAACGAAATTAGACGTAAATATGCGAGAGGTGACGCCATAGGAAGTCGACGGTCCAAGCGACAATTGTGTGGAGCGACTTATCCAAGAAATATGGTCGCCAGGAGAGTGTTTGCTGCCATATCAGCCTCCTGTACACAGTGATCCAGTCCTTTTCGTTCATTGAACACCGAACCCTACACGCCCTCTGATATATTGCTTAATTAACAAATATTCACAAATAAAGATTATATTTGTATATGTTATCAGAAAGGCAGATATAAAATAGTTTTTGTGAATCCATCACAGAGATTATACCTTATTAGAGAGGAAAAATATTCATACTTTAAACAAGGCTTCATGGCCGACGCTCTCCTTACCGATATGGGAACTATGACCTTCCGAATATCAATGTTAATTTAATCTAGATATTGTAATAAACGAAGTTTTCTATGTCATCATAAAGACATAAATATAAGCTGCATGTTAATACTTTGGCATAAATATAACTGAATTGAAAGTTAAGATATATGCCTTTTTATAGTTACTTGATGGCTCGCTCAGGGAGTGTGAAGGCCTCCACACAAGCCAATCAATTTTATAATTACTTTGCATATATGCAAAGTAACGCCATAGGTCTTTATGTCAGAATAAAGCCATGTAGACGATAATGTAACTACATTTCAAGGAAAACATATCTTAATATAATTATTAAATGAATGCAAAGTTATGGTTAAATAAATAGCCAATACCACACAATCGCCGGTGTCCGGACACATGAATAGTCGCATTAGGTGAAAGGAAATGTACCCAACCATTTCCATTTACCCAACCAGTTTGTGCACCCTATACTCATCCTCTGTGTGGTAATTTATTGTGCATCCCATACTCATCTTGTTACCAGTAGTTTGTGCAACCCATACTCATCCTGTGACCCGTAATTTATTGTGCATCCCATACTCATCCTGTTACCGGTAGTTTGTGCAGCCCATACCCATCCTGTGACCTGTAATTTATTGTGCAACCCATACTTATCCTGTGACCTGTAGTTTATTGTGCAGCTAATACTCATTCTGTGAGTCATAGGACATTGCGCAACCCTTTCTCATCGTGTGAATCTTTGTTTACTTTGCTCTCCATATTCATCCTCTGCGCGATAGTTTCTTGTGCAACCCATACCCATGATGTGAGTGGTAGTTTATTGTGTACCCTATATTCATCCTGTGAGTATAGGGTACACAATTCTTGTTTGGATTCTTGTAATGTTATTTGTCTATTTGTAGTCACAGTATTTGTGCGCCCCTTGAGGGACTTGAATTAGAGGGGGGTTGAAATAGCCTAAGCTACTCTATCCCTTTGAGATGTATTTATTGCTTATCTCAATAAACATACTTGAACTTGAACTTGGGTACACAATGAGTTCATTTGTACTCCATATTCATCATCAAGAAGTGTATTTTACCAGCATTGTAATATAAATTAAGAATAAAAGCTTAACTGGATTACGGACCCATAATCAAAATAAGAGTCATCACTAATTATCATGACAAATTGTCTAGGCTACACTTCCGCCTTCGACAAGCTGCCGCCGGATGTGGGTATAGTTTATTGTACACCCCCGCACCCCCAGTCCTGGAAGGGCGGGCATTTGGATGTGGACATGTGTACCATTATAACCCCCCCCCCCCCACACACACACACACTCGATCCTCTCCTGTTAATAATAATAATACTAATAATAATAAAAATTAAAAATAATAACGTTAATAAATATTATAATTAAAACACTTACTGTAATACCCTAGTGCTTGAATGAAGGTGAAGGAAAGACCCAATAAATGTGTAAGTGTATTAAAAACCAAATTTTCGTTGGGTGAGCTGGCAGGTGAGCACCACCTGCCAGCTCACCCAGTAATGAACATCACCTGCACACTGCACCGAACCACTTGCCAGCAGGTGCAGAAGTACGATGGAGAGAGCAAAGTATACAATATTTCAAGTATAATATTAAAGATATATTTAGGATTTAATGTTTTCCTATAAAGTTTCAATAATACCTTTATTTGATTTTTTGTATTATTTTCTACCACAGACGTGGCCACACATTAACAATGCTAACCAGCATATATACATTTTCTTCAGTCCGCCATGGACTCTAACCCTTTCCACTACCGCCCACAAGATGGGTATAGGGTGCATAATATAAGAACTAAACTAACTAACTCCATTGATAGGGTTAGAGATTTGTTAAACATATAGTTCAGGGATTTATTGAACAATCAACCACATAAGGTGATTGTAGTGTTTTTAAAATGCTAGGCTAAGCTACATACGTAAATACATAAATACACAGATTTACGTATGCCCTACATAAAGTGTTCGATGTGTCTTTTACATAGTGTCATTAACGTGCATTTACAAAGGTGAAATTGAATTCTGACCAGCTTCCACATATACTTTATACACATACATATACACACACAGACGTATGCGTACATATACATATATATACATACATATATACACACATACATACACATATATTTGTCTCTTTTACTCTGACAAGGTGAGATAACTGATAGAGAAACTAGTGTGCAATTAAGCACTTAATCACTGAAGGTGATTAAGGTGCTTGCACAAGCTCAGGTTATAGAGTTACATCACATACATTCATTGTATAATTGATACGTTACATGGTCAATCTAGGGTACAAGTTCAATATATCATCAAGTGTTCCAGTACTCAAATAGTAATTACACAGTTCAGCATAGCGCTTCATTCATGTATGTACGAGAGAAGATTGTTCAAATATATTACATGCACATCCGGTACATCGTCCACCTTCTTCTACAGAACCGTCGGTATAGCACTGATACACATCGTTACCCATACTCTGAGTACTTTCAGTGATGCTTCACAGTGTTAACTGTTTTAATAATGTAGAGTGTACATTATCTTTCTTGGGTGCATTTACAAAATCAACTGCTAGATCCAAGTTATCCCATGGAGTAATTGGTTGATTAATCGTTAATTGAGTTGGGTACATATTTAATATTTTGATGGAGTTGGCTACCTTGTAGAACCAAAATGCATTCACGCCGAAAACTGTGCTAATAGACAAAATTATGTTAGAGATATGGGTCTATAATTATCTGAGTGTGCTTTGGGGATGGGAACAATGACACTGTCCAATCATCAGGTAATACTCCTTCACTTAAACTCATTCTGTACAACACTAAAAGTGGATAACCTGGTACTTGTGAGACTAATCTCAGTAAACTGTAAGTAATACCGTCCTCTTCAGGAGCAGTTGACTTATTTGATTGTGCTACACAGCCTTCCCGGCTTGGTGCCTTCTTTGGTAATTACTTATCAAAGGCAGCTCCATACGAGGAGCTGCCTCGTATGGGCCAATAAGTCTTTTGCAGTTACCTTCATTCTTATGTTCTTACTTACATTTACTGAACTTTATCATCATCATCATTTACAGAAAGAAATTAACATAAAAAGTAGTCATTTTAATACACAAAACAGAAGTAGATATTATGTAAATTATGATGCAGGATAGGATCACTATTAAGAACTTAATTATAAACCACAATATGTTTTATATCGTCAGAAATTCTGAAACATACCATATATTTTGAAATATTTACAATTAAAGTATTTATTTAGGAAATAAGTATTTTAGTTACCCTAGTTAGCTCTGAGAACACACATTGTTGCAGCAAGAATTTCTTCCCACTAATCTGAGCGATGCTAATGAGACCAGTCTCGACCCATTGGACAAGTTATGAACAACAATCAACTACAGCACCATCTATGTCAGAAGATATTCAAAATATTCTTGATGTCATTCAAATTGTCAATACGAGAACAGAATACATAAGAGTTACAGTTTAGTGATGTCAAAGGAATCATATTGACTGACCGAGCCCCATTGTAAATATCCGTGGCTTCCTGACCATAAAGGTACCGCCGCGGATAAGGGTAAGGAGGGTACCGTCGAGGGTAAGACACCGGATGTACCCCATATACAAGCCACACTAGCTATTAGTTCATATAAGCTGACAACTTACCCAAATAAACATTACTTCCTAATTATATATATATATATATATATATATACATATATATATATATATATATATATATATATATAAATATATATATATATATATATATATATATATATATATATATATATATATATATATATATATATATATATAACTGAAAACTCACACCCCAGAAGTGACTCAAACCCATACTCCCACAACTGGTATGTACAGGGACGCCTTAATCCGCTTGACCATCACGACCGGACATAAGGAAGTGATAGCCTCGGCTATCACTTCCTTATGTCCGGTCGTGATGGTCAAGCGGATTAAGGCGTCCCTGTACATACCAGTTGTGGGAGTATGGGTTCGAGTCACTTCTGGGGTGTGAGTTTTCAGTTGTATATAGTCCTGGGGACCATTCAGGCTTGTTTGCATATATATATATATATATATATATATATATATATATATATATATATATATATATATATATATATATATATATATATTATGTAAATTATGATGCAGGATAGGATCACTATTAAGAACTTAATTATAAACCACAATATGTTTATATATATATCCTACTCACACTCATCCTAGCACAGTAATTTATTGTGCAACCCATACCCATCCTGTTACCAATAGTTTGTGCAACCCATGCTCATCCTGTTACCTTTAGTTTATTGTGAAACCCATACTCATCCTATGAATGGTAATTTATTATGCACCTCATACTCATCCTGTGATTCATAGGACATTGTGGAACCCTTTCTCATCGTGTGAATCTTTGTTTACTTTGCTTTCCATACTCTGCTCTCCGATAGTTTCTTGTGCAACCCATACCCATGATGTGAGTGGTAGTTTATTGTGTACCCTATACTCATCCTGTGAGTATAGGGTACACAATGAGTTCATTTGTACTCCATACTCATCAAGAAGTGTATTTTACCAGCATTGTAATATAAATTAAGAATAAAGGCATAATCTTATTATGTACCCATAATAAAAATAAGAGCCATCACACTATAATTTTCATGACAAACGGCCTAGACTTCACTTCCGCCTTCGACAAGCTGCTGCCGGAGGTGGGTATAGTTTATTGTACACTCCCGCACCCCCAGTCCTGGGAAGAGGGGCATTCGAATGTGGACATATGAACCATTACCCCCAACCCTTCCCTGTTAATAATAATTGAAACACTACACTACACACTATATGTTCATTTAATATTTCAAGTATAAGAATCAAGATATATTTAGGATTTAACGATTTAACATTGTCTCAATCATATCTTTATTGCACTTTATCATCATTATTTACAGAAAGAAATTAACATAAAAATGTAGTTAATTTTAACATACAAAACCGAATTTGAACATTGTTAATTTTGATGCAGGATCACTATTAATAAGAACTTAATTATAAACCACAATATGTTGTGTATCATCAGAAATTTGGAAACATAATATATATATATATATATATATATATATATATATATATATATATATATATATATATATATATATATATATATATATATATATATAAATGGAAATTTAGCACATTTAAATAATGTTATTAAGCTTAAGAATAAATTACATAAGATTAACATAGTAAAATGACTGGGATACAGATGGATCAGTAATCACATTACAAGTCCAATTATTTCCTAACTGAAGGCTGTAACGCACTATCATGTCATATTTCATAATACAAATTAGGTAAGAGATATGCAATATCAACACAAAATCGTCAGCTACTATTTCCAAAACACATTTATTATATTAAACTGCTTTTTCACTTCGGGGGCGCTTACGCTGATATGGTTTTTTGGCAATTCCAAATGTTTTTGGGATTGAAAAAAATTTGTTTTTGTCATACATTTTAGTATTTTCATTATAAGGTTTTCTTGATATAAAGCACCATAAGTAATCTCTCTTTTCAGCTTTAGTTTTTTGCTCCCAAACTTCCTTAGGAACCAGGTACTTATCTAAATTGGATGATATTATATAATTTCCTTCTCCGTGTAATGCTCTCCTCAGATCTAGCATTTGGAGCGTTGAAACATTGCAAATTTTTTCAATTAATTCTGGCAGTTTTTGGGGTTTCCAATCAATAGTCAGTTTCAGGATATGGTTTAGTGACTCACCATACCATTAACACCATACACCACTAACACCATACACCACTAACACCATACACCACTAACACCATTCATCACTAACACCATACATCACTATCACCATACACCACAAACACCATACATCACTAACACCATACACCACTAACACCATACACCACTAACACCATACACCACTAACACCATTCATCACTAACACCATACATCACTATCACCATACACCACAAACACCATACATCACTAACACCATACACCACTAACACAATACACCACTAACACCATACACCACTAACATCATACATCACTAACACCACACACCACTAACACCATACACCACTAACACCATACACCACTAACACCATACACCATTAACACCATACACCACTAACACCATACACCACTAACACCATACACCACTACACCATACACCACTAACATCATACACCACTAACACCATACACCACTAACACCATACACCACTAACACCATACACCACTAACACCATACACCACTAACATCATACATCACTAACACCATACACCACTAACACCATACACCACTAACACCATACACCACTAACATCATACACCACTAACACCATACACCACTAACACCAAACACCACTAACACCATACATCACTAACACCATACATCACTAACATCATACACCACTAACACCATACATCACTAACACCATACACCACTAACACCATACACCACTAACACCATACCCCACTAACACCATTCATCACTAACACCATACATCACTATCACCATACACCACTAACACCATACATCACTAACACCATACATCACTAACACCATACACCACTAACATCATACATCACTAACACCATACACCACTATCAACATACACCACTAACTATATATAACTATATTTTTGTCTTGTTTGCATACTAGATAAATTAACGCAATTATTACTGTAAAATAGAACTCTGACAGTATTGACTAAGAATAGAGTGGCCCTCCAATTTATCTTAAGTTCCGACTCAGCGACGAGCCATGAACAACAAGAGCCTTTGACCCAGTTTCCGCCAAGGTTATAAATTAACGGTCGTAATGTAAACCGAAAATATAAATGAAAATACATACATTGATTTCAGTACTGTAATATACCAGTTATTGGAGAGTTGAGAAGCGGGACCAAGAAATGCAGAATCTCAATAACCGAAAGAACAATTAGGTTGTACTGAAATTAACGTGGTGATTTATATAGTCTGTAAACAAGTACTATATCTATAAAATATAAAACTTATTTTAATTATCCTGCACTTCAAGAGACCACAAGCATTCTTACTCTCATTTATTTTTGTAGCAGAAATGTTTTGTCTATATTTATTTTATGGAAATTAGTGGTGTTTGAGCAAGCTAATCAACGTCAAAAATGTTTACGTTGTTTTTCTTCATCTGTAGTACTGAGCTCTACACATATGGGTAGCTTTGCCGGAGGCTGTTTACTGCTCTGAGAAATAAACATAAATCATCATGCCTGGAGCCCGCGGTGCCCGGCGCCTTGCTGTGGGAAGTCAGAGATGTTTATGATTCTGGTCTAGGAATACCGTGGGATTTCACCAAAATGTGTTGTATACAATGAAATGATTATACATTGCTATGTTGTGAACATTGTATACAGTACCTCAAGATATAAATCCCACACCACTTAACTAGCTCCCAGATACCTAATTAATTCCCTACTCTCTGTAAATGTCTTCCTGGTGTGTGTGTGTGTGTGTGTGTGCGTGTGTGTGCGTGTGTGTGTGCGTGTGTGTGTGTGTGTGTGTGTGTGCGTGTGTGTGTGTGTGTGCGCGCGTGTGTGTGTGTGTGTGTGTGTGTGTGTGTGTGTGTGTGTGTGTGTGTGTGTGTGTGTGTGTGTGTGTGTGTATACACCCACATATGTGTTGTATGTGGATGCTGAAGTTCAGTCTCTTGTCTATGTATAGGTCAAGGAACTTTCAATAATCATTATTGCTAATGTTAACATTGTGTATATGAAGTTGAATTTGGTTTCAGGATTTACTTCCGAACAAAAATAGTAGTCGGTCTTTTTTATGTTTAATGTGAGTTTGTTAGTTTACATCCATGAGTGGACTTTTTAAATCTGTTATTTTCATTATTATATAGTGCGTTTGGGTTGGGGTATGAATAGATGAAGGTAGCATCGTCAGCACTTATGTTTACACTTATTGGAAGTATCTAAGTATCAACTAAAGTATCTTCACACTTGACTTAAACTTTAGTAGCTATTTTCTGGACCATTCCTCAAGTTTCGGAGGTCAACGAAGATGGTTTCACATGAAATGGATTATGTTACCATCACTAATAATGTTGTGTTTTTCTGTCTAGCTTCGGACACGGTCATATTACAATTGTGTCTTAAAAGAGTTGCGCGCAATTAAGGATGATAGAAATTACTTACAATTAATGCAGGATGGTAGAAAATCACAATTAATGCATCAAGTTTGGAGACTTAAATTGAAATTGAAATTGAAATAAGTTTATTGAGGTAAAATACACACAAAGGGATGAGGTAGCTCAAGCTATTCTCACTCCGTTCAGTACATCGTGTTAATACATACATAGACACACACACTTGTACACATTTTAGTGTAACAAGCAAGGCAAATAGTTCTGTTTGATGGGTAGAGGCAACTGCACTTGCAGCTGCACCCGTGTGGCGGGGTAGGAAACCATCAATGTATATGATTTGAGAGAGAGAGAATGATCTGTGGACAGAGCATCAATATGGCGTAAGGTATTGGGCTTTGCCTCAAGATGAAGCATAATAAAGAACCCGAATATCAGGAGAAAAAATTACATTAAAAATTGTCCACATGATACATATATATAATCACGTTTTAAACATTTCAATTGTATTATTTGCATATATATATAATTAGGAAGTAATGTTTATCTGGGTAAGTTGTCAGCTTTTATGAACTAATAGCTAGTGCGGCTTGTATATGGGGTACATCCGGTCTCTTACCCTCTGCGGCGGTAACTTTATGGTCAGGAAGCCACAAATAGTTACAGTTCAAGTTCAAGTATGTTTATTGAGACAAGAAAAAAATACATTTCAAAGGGATAGAGTAACTTAGGCTATTTCTACCCCCTCTACTTCAAGTCCCTCAAGGGGCGCACAAATTCAGTAAGTACAAATAGACAATTAACATTACAAGAATCCCATTTAACATTGCAGGTTAATATAGTAAGTACAGCATCTAATTGTTACACTCTTGGGGCAAAATTTTTGTAGCTCCTAAGTATACTGTCTATCATACCATTATCACACATACAAACAATTTGATGTGGTACATTACTTATTTCCTTATTTCATTAGTTATCAATAAGTTGACACTCTAATACATAATGTTCTAAGGTGTGGGTGTGCGGCATACTACATAATTTACAATCCTTATCTTTTTCACTGACATCAACTCCGTATTGCCAGATATATTTGTATCCTAATCTTAATCTCATGTAAATTGAATCCTTCCAAGTTGACTTTCCTTTACCATAGGTGAAGGACGAGTTTGTATTTATTACTGAATAACTCTTAAGTGTGTTACTACTATCCACTATTGCCATTCTTTTTATCATTTCTTCATCTTCATTTCTTCTTATTAATGTTATATATACATGTACACATAATCATACATACATGTACATATATATACATATGCGGTAAATCCACAGAAATGAAATATGGAATTTTCCGCATACAAATGATTATTGTTTCGTGATCGTCAATTGCATATATACATATAAATACATATACATTCACATACATATTCAATCACCCACACAAATACACACATCAATAATCTTTGTATCACAAGTGATTCAACAAGAGGCTCACAAGTCACTATACTAGGCACTTTACATCTATGGTGAGTCGTCCAATTACTAGTCTTGCTCTACACCCATCCAACTGGGCGGCAGCTTTACAGTCATGTGCTCCACACCCACCCAACTGGGCGGCAGCTTAACAGTCATGTGCTCCACACCCACCCAACTGGGCGGTAGCTTAACAGTCATGTGCTCCACACCCACCCAACTGGGTGGCAGCTTAACAGTCATGTGCTCCACACCCACCCAACTCGGCGGCAGCTTAACAGTCATGTGCTCCACACCCACCCAACTGGGCGGCAGCTTTACAGTCATGTGCTCCACACCCACCCAACTGGGCGGCAGCTTAACAGTCATGTGCTCCACACCCACCCAACTGGGCGGCAGCTTAACAGTCATGTGCTCCACACCCACCCAACTGGGCGGCAGCTTTACAGTCATGTGCTCCACACCCACCCAACTGGGCGGCAGCTTAACAGTCATGTGCTCCACACCCACCCAACTGGGAGGTAGCTTAACAGTCATGTGCTCCACACCCACCCAACTGGGCGGCAGCTTAACAGTCATGTGCTCCACACCCACCCAACTGGGCGGCAGCTTTATAGTCATGTGCTCCACACCCACCCAACTGGGCGGCAGCTTAACAGTCATGTGCTCCACACCCACCCAACTGGGCGGCAGCTTAACAGTCATGTGCTCCACACCCACCCAACTGGGCGGCAGCTTAACAGTCATGTGCTTCACACCCACCCAACTGGGCGGCAGCTTAACAGTCATGTGCTCCACACCCACCCAACTGGGCGGCAGCTTAACAGTCATGTGCTCCACACCCACCCAACTGGGCGGCAGCTTTACAGTCATGTGCTCCACACCCAACCAACTGGGCGGCAGCTTAACAGTCATGTGCTCCACTCCCACCCAACCCCAACTGGGCGACGACTTTACAATCATTTGCATGAATTACTTACAGCAAGCAAATTTTAGATACTTCGCTAAGATTTCGGGCAGCACATCATTATAAATGAAGTACTTACACTTTTCTTGGACACCAATGATGGTGTTATCTCTGAATTCCGCGATTTTTTTTAAATTCCAGTACTGTATATAATGACGCAAAGTATGCGAATAGTTCTGCAATAGTGATCCTATCCTGCGTCATAATTTACATACATATCTACTTCTGTTTTGTGAATTAAAATTACTACATTTTTATGTTAATTTATTTCTGTAAATGATGATGATGATAAATTTCAATAAATGTAAGTAAGAACATAAGAACGGAAACTGGTCGCGTAAATGGAAATGGTTGGGTACATTTCCTTTCACCTACCTAATGCGAATATTCATGTGTCCGGACACTGGCGATGGTGTGGTATTGCCTATTTATTTGACCATATCTTTGCTTTCATTTAAGATATGTTTTCCTTGAAATGTATTTACATTATCGTCTACATCTGTCTTTATTCTGAAATAAAAACCTTTGACGTTACTTTGCATATAAGTACATTAATTATAAAATTGATTGGCTTGTGTGCAGGCCTTCACACTCCCTGAGCGAGCCATCAAGTAACTATAAAAAGGCATATATCTTCACTTTCACTTCAGATATATTTATACCAAAGTATTAACATGCAGCTTATATGTCTTTCTGATGACATAAAAAACTTCGTTTTTTACAATATATAGATTCAATTAACATTGATTTTCAAAAGGTCATAGTTCCCATCGAAAGGGAGAGCGTCGGCCAAGAAGCCTTGTTTAAAATATGAATATTTTTCCTCTCTAATAAGGTATAATCTCTGTGATGTATTAACACAAACTATTTTATATCTGCCTTTCTGATAACATATATAAATATAATCTTTATTTGTGAATATTTGTTAATTAAGCAATATATCAGAGAGCGTGTAGGGTTCGGTGTTCTATGAACGAAAAGGACTGGAGTAGTTTACCAATACCAACGAATACCGTTCGCATACCAACGAATAACGCTAGTATCTATATAACAAATTTATTGTCATGTGGAATTGATTTAACTTCCAGACACTTTTTTTTAATAAATATTAAATATTTTGTGGCTGTTTATGAAAAATATTATTATAAATACACATTCTACTTGTTAATATTACCAATTAAATTTGCGACAATTTGAGCCATGAAATACGACGACTGGATCACTGTGTACAGGAGGCTGTTATGGCAGCAAACACTCTCCAGGCGACCATATATCTTGGATAAGTCGCTCCACACAATTGTCGCTTGGACCGTCGACTTCCTATGGCGTCACCTCTCACATATTTACGTCTCATTTCGTTATGAAATTAGATTATTTCAGAGTAAAAATAGGTTTGATCATGTTCTACGTGTAGCACCAACATTATAGTAAGTAAATATACCATATTTCTTCATTACTTACGTAATGCTAATACGATTTGGGTAGTTTTGGCCTGATTTGGGTCGATTTGGGTAATTCTATGGACCCATAATAATAATAACTTTACCACACTATCTTACGTTAAAAGCCTTGGTCCACATAGGCAGGATACAAGGTTTACACTAATAACAAGCTAGGGTAAAGTACTACTGGATAAGCACTGAAGCTGGATGCAGCTTAATGTAGTGAAACCACGTGGGACCCTAATACAAAACACAACACTTAGGGTTACCCAAAACACGGGCAAATACTATCCCCAGGTCTCACCAATATTACTACCAGAGTAGGTACACTTAGGAATCATACAATACTTAACTTAATGGTACAGGAACTTAGGGTAAGGGAAATAAGTAAGAGGAGAAGGGAGGAGATTAGGGGTGCAGCCACAGAGTAGGTCTCGTCCGCACGAACGCCAGCCAGAGAAGGACCTCCTAGCGACCAGCTAGGCCTCCCATGTCGTGGTGCCGGAAGGAGCCTAATTGATCGTGCAGCTAAGCACATTAAAGATCTTCCCCTATGCAACGTATTGTTACTTTACAAATGATTAGAAAGTATTAGTAAGCAAAGTTGGTGCCTATGTTATTATTTAATAATCAACCCCCAGCTCAGTCTTTAAATGCTCTTTGAGAAACAATAATAGTCTTACGTCTGGCAGGGAAGATACAAACAATTGCCGCTCGATATGCACTCAACTGTACTACCAGAAAGTTTAATAGCTCAATTTTGACCTCTGGTTTCCACTGGAGAACCCAGGGTCGTAACAGGCGCGTGAACACGCGAGGTGCCAGGTTCAACCCGAATGGGAGACAACGAAAGCGGTAACTCAGACGCCCCACAACAAAACCGAGCCAGTCCCTGAACCGTGGATGAATCGGGACATGCCAATAAGCGTCCCGGAGGTCCAGAGACACCATCCAAGCTCCCGGCTCCAAGAGGAGCCGAACCTAAGACAGCGTAGTCATCCGAAAGGAGGGGCAATGAACCCAGGGGTTCAGACGGGACAAGTCCAGAATGAACCGCAGGTCCGCGCAGTCCCGTTTCGGAACCGGAAACAGACGGGAAACCCATCTGAGGGACGACGTCGTTTCAACGACGCCCAAGCGTACCCACTCCAAGACGACTTGACAGAGCGCAGGGGAAGAAACCTGCCCTGCCAGCCCCGACCAACCAAAGGTGGGAGGGGCCACACAACGCCACCACAGGCCGCGAGACACGACCCGAAAGGCCCACGAATCGTAGGACCAGGCGCGGGCGAACAGTGCAAGCCGCCCCCCCCATCGCCCCGTCAAGGGGGCAAACCGTGAAAGGGCCGGCGAACCTTATGAGACCCAGAACCCCGCACAGCGCGAACACCGCGCCGACCAGACGAGGGAGGGTCCGCAGGAGGAGCCAACCCCGAACCTGACACCAGAGGCCTACCACGACGAGAGTAACCCCGAGCCCTGGAACGACCTTTCCGGGAAGACCCACCCCGGGACCCCCAGAAAACCAACAAGTCTGACATCGGACGACAAGCCGCCGACGCAGCCTGAATAAACTGTGCCACGGCCGACTCCTCAAACAGAAGAGGACAAAAAGGTGAAGAACGCCTAAGAGCCAGAGCCCAAGCAGATTCCATGGAGGAACCCAGCACTGCCCACCGACACGCGAGACAGGAAGCATAAAACAGGGAAACCGCATCCCGCAAAATCGGCGTGAATAGCTTCAACAAGGCAGCCGACGAACGCGCAGCCGAGGACAAGGTGCCGGACCCCGGGACGGACCCAAGCGTCCTCACATCTTCCACGAGCCAATCCGAAGACAGCTCCAGGAGGGAAAAGAACCGCAAGGCCGAAGCCAAAAGGCCCTGGGCACGCAAGTCCTCCGCAACGAGCGCCGCTGAAAGGGAGGGAACCTGCACATGGAGCTGAATAACGCCCACATCGCGGGGAAGGGCAGGGGCAAACAAGCACTCATTCAGGTACTCAAGCTCGCCCCCCAGGAAAACCTGAAACACTGTGGAAGTTTCCCGCCACTCCAGCGTGCGGGAACAACAGAAGGAATGCCAGGAATCCAGAACAAACAAGGGGCAGGCTGCTAGCCAGGACGACTCCGGAACCTCGTAACGGAGTCAGAAAGGGAACGAAGTCCCAAACCTGAATGCGGTCGGATCCATTTCCGAGGCATAATCCGGGTCATGCAGGAGGTAAGCTGCAAAGGCCGTTCGCACCACACCAGGTTGGATGCGATAAGCCAAAAACCTCCGGAAGGACGGAACCGACGTACCCGGGGGAACACGGAACCGAACCCGGGGAGGGGCCGACACCAAATCCAACTCATACGCAGAGGGGGAAAAAGAAAACCCCACCCCTTGTAACAATAAGCCCCGCTCAGAGGGAAGAAAAACCTAGGCGGGGTCCAGTGGGGCTCAAGGCCCCCAAGTCAGCCCCTCCCCAGCCTCGAGGTCCTTCACCACAGGACCCGAGGCCGAGTCCTCTCCCCAAGCCCCGACCCCACAAGACAAGGACGGGGCAGCCGGAAAAGCTGGAGGAAGGGGGGCCCACTGGTCAGACCCAGAAGCTTCGGCCGGGAGACAAGACTCGAATGCTTCTGCCGCTCCCCCGGAAGGGGCACCCCCCGAAGCTGCCCAAGTCTCGAGATCAAGTAACCCCTGCTCCGACCCTGAAACCCTCAGACGCTTCGGGGCCGGAAGCAGGGGGGAGGGGCCAAAACGAACAGAAGGGGAAGGACGAGGAGGTGCGGAATGAACCAGGATCAAAGCGACCCCCACCCCCAAGTCCGGGTCTCGAAAAGCAAAGCGGGGCAGCCCCGGGGCATCCGGGTGAGCAACCAACCGAGCACGTTGCAACAGACGAAACCTACACTGCAACGCACGCGCCGCCTGTACCCGAATAGAATCATCAGAGGATTGGGTAAATTGAGTCACAAGCAAGCAGCAACACTCACAGGACTCAGGGTCGAAAGTACCACCGACCCAACAGGCAGCGTGGCAGAGGCAAAAACTATGAGAGTCACCCTGAGACAAGGGGACCGAGCAACCCTCAAACTCGCACACAGCGAGTGGGGACTCTGGGGTCACATCCATCGGACCTACGCGCCCCCTAGGGGATTCCAAGGGTCCTGAGCATTTACTTTAAGAGGACTCGCGCTCAGGTAGTCCCAGGCAGGGTGCTGCAAACCGGCGCCCAAAACTACCAAGCAAACTTCAATAGATGAACCCCAGGGACGTGTACACTCACGGGGATCTAGCAGGGGCCGCCACCGAGGAGAACAGTGGAAAGGCAAAAACAAACTGAATAAAATGACAGAACCCCCCACCAGGCAAAAACAAAAACAAAAAGAAAACCCCGCAAGAGGACAGCGAACCCCAAGGAACAGAGCCGGTCGCGATGTCGGGAATACAAGCTGAGCAGCACCCTGCGCCTCTAGCAGTGCAAACTGCCTCTTACCTGCCGGAAACAAGGGAGAACAGAACACCCAAGAGCCCAACAGGCGGCTGAAAAACCGAAAGGTAAAACGGACCAGCAGAGGCAGACCCCGAGGAGCCTGTGGAAGGTGGCCCCAAGCCCCAAGGGCAGTACTTACAGGGCACCTAGGGAAGGCAGCCCTAGGCGCATGCAGCCCGAGTACTGAAGATAACTCCTGGCTCTCTCACCCACAAAACCAACACCACACGCAAAGCACAGTGCAGTAGCGACACCGGAGCCAGAGCACACGACCATCGCCTATAGCATCAGCCTCAAGAACTGAGGTGTGGGTAGCCGGCGTGGGGGGCCTGGGGCTCCCCCTTCCCCCTCACGGGGAGGGGGGAGCTGCGCAGACAGCGGCGCGGCGGTGTGTGACGTCACACTAGTTTGCTTGTTTTCGGTTGGGGAGTTCTATCCACTAGTTCGGCTTTTGGTAGCAATTTTAACCAGAATAGGGGTTTGTTTTGAGGCGCTTACTTTTCTGGGTGCCTGATCCGGTCGATGGCAGACATAGAATGCTTCCAACCACACGGGGGCTTCTATAGGCCATTGCTCCCCTTGCCTCTCTGAGGGGGGGCCCGATTCTGGCCATGTTCCCCGGTAGGCCTAAGAACTCCATACACATGACTGATGCCAAAGTCTGACATTAGCATATCATCCTGGAATAGCTCCGGGGAGCCGACGGGGCTCCCCCAGAAAAACTGTTGTTATTGTTAAAACAAAGACTTACTGTATTACACAAGGTTGTAAACTTTGATATTAATGTATTATAAAGGCCATAATCAAATGATTTTATAAACAATACCATCATTATTGTCCGGAGTTATTCTTGGTACATCTGGTAAGTAAAGATAGTTTTCAGGAGCCAAGAACGAATCTGCCAAAAAAATATTGGACGTTGTACATTCCAATTTGTTACAATAGCCTAATATATATATATATATATACTGCATACTAATACAAATTAAAAAAACAAATTGGAAATAATAGCTAGGCTAACCTAACACAATGACATAACATAATACATCTTTATTTGTAATTTTGTCACAAGCTGATTAAATGATATTTTTTACCTGCTAGTATGCTGGCTGGGGTCGATCTTACAGGCATATTTATTCTACTGACTTGCGGTTTTAATGCTGCCGCAGTAAAAGGATTTGTGACAGACATTGTACTGCTTTTTGTATCATCTACCTATTACAAATACAAATACAATTATTTATTCAGGTAATGTACATACATACAAGGTAAGATACAAAAGTTGATGGATTTATAGATAGAGCTAGTACATACAAGGCCTAAAGCCACTATTACGCAAAGCGTTTCAGGCAGGAAAAACACTAAGACTAAAACTTAATACTAATAGAGATTAAAGTATAAATTGTGTTGAGAAAAAAATAAGAAAAAAATGGAAAAAGAAGGGAAGGGGGGGGGTGAAACATGGCAGAAAAAAAGCAAAATACAATTTGGTCAACAAACAGCATTGTTTACAATAGAAGAGATGGGTTGACATTTTGGGGGTGAGGTAGGTTAAGTTGAGTTAATTAGGTAGTACTTAGTTTTTATCTTAAACTGGTTGGGAGAGGTACAGTCTTTAACCTAATTGGGAAGGTCATTCCACATTCGAGGTCCCTTGATTTGTAAAGCATTTCTAGTTTGACTAAGTCGTACTCTTGGAATATCAAATAGGTATTTGTTTCTGGTGTGGTGCTCATGGGATCTGTTACAACCTTCTAGGAAGCTTATTATAAAAAACATAATTGATAAAAACAACATGCTGCATACTAAAAATTTATTGGAATGTGTATACCAATATGCAGTAAAATATATTCTTCCTACACATAACAAGCAAAACTTTAATACTGTAACTAGTTTTTGAAAATTATTTAACTAAACAGCAATGAAACATTTGCATTCTTTTCAATTAGTAAAATATTACATATGAAGGAATTATTTACATAAATACCGAGAAAACTTTACATACCATGCCCAAATCTAGGATCTTCTTCTTCTTGATAGTAGGTGCAGTTTGCATGAAGGATTTGTTCTCCCGATGACCGCAAAATCTAGGATCATGTGTGTTATTGTTGTTGAACGAATGCGTCCATGATCACATGTTTACATTCACTGCGATGAAACTAACAACTTTTAATTTTATACAGCTTTTTATATCAACTGTTTTACTTAAATTATTTTCTGTTATAGGTTCTAAACATAACTAATATTTGCTTCTTTCTTATGCCATTTGTAATTAATGTCATAAAGCTTTACCATCTGAATGCACCAAACTGTGCCTTTTCATATTTCCAAACTGAAGTCGAACACCCGAAAATAAATATATCCATGAAAACTGAATCACGTCCTACTATTTGGAGAATTGTTAGTTCTTTTCCCTACTGATATGTCTAGTTTGTGTCATAAAGTATTCATCCAGAGGGTTGGTAAATATTGGTGAAACAGCTTACCCGCCGAAGGATAAAAGTCAAACATCTGTTAACTTTTCTTTTAAAGTACTGTATAGCTGGAAAATATCAAGGCAAACCTTCGTCAATCTGCCGATTTCCTTTCCTCTTCAAGGCTACTATTGTTAGTGTCTGTCACGGTAAACCTATGTAAAATCGGAAAAGTTTTTTTCAACGGGACCCTGCACTAGAGTTGATGTTGGGAGACGCTCTGCTTCGTGGTTGATGGATTAATATTTGACTGTTGGTCATTACTTGAGCATTGTTAATTACAGTTATACTCTATTGGAGCACTAGACGGTTAATGGTCGTCGTTCTTCTTTATGATAGGTTCAGATTATTGTTTAGTCACGGGAGACATCTCCCGTCAGGCAGGGTGCGATCGCACCTACACAGATCTTCAGTATCATCTATTGATACTGGTAATATTTCCTGACCTACGTAAGGTTTTGACACTGTTAATACAATAATCTCGTTCTTAAACTACAATATTATAGAGTCAGATATCACTTCCTGCAATACCTTCAATCTTACCTTAGTGACAGGCTACAGTATGTTTCTGTGAATGAATTGAATTCTCCCACCCTACCCATTAATATTTGTGTTCCACATGTCAGTGTGTACTTGGCCCTCTCTTCTTTCTCATCTCCATTAATGACCTTCCAAATGCCTCTGAACACGTCTAGCCAATTTTATTTGCCGATGACAAAACCTTCATTTTCTCCAGTCCTCATCCTCTTATTCTGAAAGACAGTTAATACTGAACTCAATAAAATCTGTCTTTGGCTAACTGAATTGTGACACTATTGTGATTTCTGTGTGTATTGAAGTCAGGGCGAAGTGGTAGAATAGCTTGTTGACAGAGCCCGAGTGCATGGGGAATTGTGTAAAACCCTGGTTTGTGTCTCGGAGAGGATGCCGGAACCGAACTATAACAAACTTTGTTGTCAGACAACACACAGCCCCGCTATTTAAGTCCCTTAACATGCTAAACATACACTCACTCCACACATTCTCCTGTGCAATCTACATGTACAAAACCTTGTTCCTAAATGCTAATGTTGATCTGAAGCTTTTTCACTATTTATTTAATAGAACTAATGAGCACCATACCGGAAATAAATATCGCTTATATATCCCCAGACTAAGACTAAATCTGTGCAAACACTCCACGCAAATAAAATGGCCCAGTCTTTGGAATTTTCTCACTGATAAATTTAAAAAGTTTCCAAACCATGCCTAGTTCAAAAGTAAAATAAAAAAAAAAGAACCTTATTTCATCCTCATAGTTTCCTACCTTGTGCTTCAAACTCACACTGTATCTTTTACAACCCCTACTTGCCTACTTTTTGCCTAATTCTTTATTTAAAAGGAATATTAATCAAAACACAGAGCATTAGCATTAATTAATGGTTTTACTTTATTACTTGTTCATGGTTCAGGCAAACACTTGCTAAGAGAAATTTTTATAGAAACTTAATAAAAGGATATCCTGACTTCATTAATTACATTACCCTGACTGACATTTATAATTATTTAAGCCTGGCTGGCAATGTCTTTTTTTTAAATCCTGGAAAATCACAAATTTTCCTGAATTTTGGGGGTTTCTCATCCTCCCCCATATCTGTGGTTGATGAATCATCATCTAGCTGCTGCATTCCAGATATTTCCAAGTCTGTTGTCTTGTCATTATCCCTTAAATCGACATCATTAAGATCCTGATTTATAGCAGATCCAATGCCATTAGAATCTAGAAAAGATAGAATATATATTAATAATAATAATGGAAAAAATATATAATAATATATAATTAAAAATGAGAAAATTCCAAGTTATAATTCGCTCACATCTATAACTAAAAATTTAAGTGCAAGCATCAGGAAGAAGGGTTCCAATGTTGAAGCCGGTTGATCAACTATGAACCATTACTTTTTGCTCTATAAACACTGGCCAATAATAAGGCCAGTGTTTTCTGCTATGCAAAGTATCTAGTATGGCAAACACACACTTTCCCAAGGGAGGAAGGTATTAAATGTTTGATATGCAGTACCTAGAACACCTGGAGTCATGACATACTATTGGACACAGTATTGTTTTCTAACAGGAAGATGAAGTGAAACAAATCTACTTAGTTTTCATGATAGAGTCACAGATATATTACAAGAAAGAGGTTGTTGGATTTACTGTCTATCTAAACCTAAAAAAGCTTTTGACAGTCCCACACAACAGGTTGTTCTGGAAACTGGAACATGCTAGAGGGGTGACAGGGAGACTTCTGATATGAATGAAAAGTTTTAACTGACCGATAGAGGAGGGCAGTAATCAGAGACAATGTGACTGGAGGAGTGTTACTAGTGGATTGCCACAGGGTTCAGTTTCTGCACCAGTAATGTTCATCGTCTACATAAATGATCTACCCGAAGAAATACTGAATTATCTGAACATGTTTGTGGATGATGCTAAGATGATGTGAAGATAGGAGATGCAGACGATTCTAATGCCCATCAAATCGATGTAGATAAAGTAAGTGCTTGCAGGTTTAATTGCCAAATGGAATTCAATTTGAATAAATGCCATGTCATGGAATGTGGAATGCGGACAAAATAAAAATATAAAAACGGAAACCACGTATGAAACTCAGTCAAATAATAACATAGAACGAAAAGACAATGTAAAGGATTTGGGTGTACTCATGTCGGAAGACCTTACCTTCAAAGTACACAATAAAGTAGCCGTCACAACTGCAGGCAAAATAACAGGTTGGATAACACGAACCTTTCACACTAGAGTTGCTATACCGATGACGATACTTTTCAAGACGCTATTGCTCTCTAGATTGGAGTACTGCTGCACAATGACAGCCTTGAAATCTTGAAACCTTGCAAAAGGAAGCTATGCGTCTCATCCTTGGGGCTCCAAAGTCCACGAGAATAGTTAATATGAGAGCAGAGTTAAAATTACCTACCATAAGTGAGAGAATTTTGTGTATTAGTACAGTTTTCGGCGTGAAGGCATTGAGTAGATCTAGACAACACATGAAGTTTCAAGCTAAACTTTCTAATATGCTGCACTCACCTGAGGTCTATAGAAGAAGAACGAAATCTGATTATGTATATTGGTTCTACAAGGTAGCCAACTCCATCAAAATATTAAATATGTACCCAACTCAACTAATGATTAATCAGCCAACTACTCCATGGGATAACTGGGATCTATCAGTTGATTTTGTAAATGCGCCCAAGAAAGATAGTGTGCACACTACATTATTAAAACAGTTAACACTGAAAAGCATCACTGAAAGTACTCAGAGTATGGGTAACGATGTTTATCATTGCTATACCGACGGCTCTGTAGAAGAAGGTGGACGATGTACCGGATGTGCATGTAACATCCATGTAACATATTTGAACAATCTTCTCTCGTACATACAGCAATGAAGCGCGTCAATGACTGGGCAAGTACAACTCAAACCGAACTTGCAGGCATATACCTTGCCACTGAATTTTTAAAAGACAAAGGCAGTGGACTTATATACTGTGACTCGCAGAGTGCACTCCTGGCACTGAATGCACATAGTAGTGACACCCAGAAAATAGTCAGTGATATTCGAATGAATGTTTTAGCTGCTAAAGAAAACAGATTTGAGATTAAATTCCTATGGATACCATCACATGTTGGCATCTCAAGGCATGACACTGTTGATATGCTTGCTAAGACAGCCTGCAGAAAACCAGTGGTAAAAGTTGATATGGGTGTTTCATTAGCAGTGACAAAGAGAATACTTAAACAAATATCTAATGAAAATCTCACCGACCTAACAAATTCACAAAGACCTGAAAGTTGTAGCATTAAATATTATGATAGATATCGTCCATGGAGGACAGAAGAAAATGTATATATGCTGGTTAGCATTGTAAATGTGTGGCCACGTCTTTGGTAGAAAATAATAATAAAAAAAAAAAAAACTGCTAGAATCCACTCAGTAAAACATCTAAACTACTGGGACCGACTAAAGAGCCTAAATCTGTATTATCTTGAGCGCAGGCGGGAGAGAGACATAATAATTTATACGTGGAAAAATATTAGAGGGCTGGTCCCAAACCTGCACACAGAAATAACATCACATGAGACCAGAAGACATGGCAGGATGTGCAGAATACCCCTGTTGAAAAGCAAAGGTGCAACTGTTACTCTGAGAGAGAACTCCATCAATATCAGAGGCCCCGAGACTGTTCAACACGCTTCCACTACACACAAGGGGCATAACTAGCTGACCTTGCACAGTTTTCAAGAGAGAACTGGATAAGCACCTCCAAACAATACCTGATCAACCAGGCTATGATTCATTCGTCAGGCTACGAGCAGCCGTGTCAAACAGCCTGGTTGACCAGTCCAGCAACGAGAAGGCCTGGTCGACGATCATGGGGAGGCTAAGCCCCGGAAACACTTCAAGGTAAGGGCAGTTTTAGATAGTAAACTGTTGCCAAAGAAACACAAAGCTCCTCTCACATAGTAAGAGGAGCTTGTGCATTACTTTGCAACTTCAGACTTGCTTTTAATTATAAGGATGGTGAAAGACTAAAGAAAATGTTCATGACTTTTGTGAGACCAAAACTGGAACATGCAGCAGTTGAATGGTACCCAAATCTTAAGAAGCACATAAATAAACTTGAAAAGGTGCAACGGTATGCAGCAAAACATGGCTCCTGGAACTGAAAAACAAAGAGTTACGAGGCGACACTAGAAGCGTTAAACATGCCATCAGTAGAAGAAATAGAGGTAATATGATCACCACTTACAAATTACTAACAGGAATCGTTCAAATTGACCAAGAGGAATTCCTAAAACGAACAACTTAACAAGCAAGAGGATACAGATTCAAGCTAAGGAAACAAATATGGCTGAAAATATATTAGGAAGTTTTCTTTTGCAAACAGAGTGGTAGACGGTTGGAATAAGTTAAGTGAGAAGGTGATGGTTGGCAAAACCTTCAGTGTTTGAAACGTTATACGACAAAGAGTACTGGGAAGACGGGACACCACCAGTGTAGGCCTCATCCTGTAACTACACTTATCCTAGGGATACATGCAGATAACTACACTTATCCTAGGACCTCTCCAATATCTCTAGGATACTGTATTAATAGGGTACTAAAAGTATCAACACAAATTAGAACTCGAAACAAAGGGTATAAATTGGATAAGTTTAAAGTTAGGAAAGATGTAGGTAAATACTAGTTCGGTACCAGGGTTACTAATTACTGGAACCAAATTATGTAGTATGCCGCATGCCCACACCTTAGAACATTATGTATTAGAGTGTCAATTTATTGATAACTATAGAAATAAGGAAATAAGTAGTGTACCACATCAAATTGTTTGGATGTGTGATAATGGTATGATAGACAGAATACTTAGGAGCCACAAGAATTTTGCCCCAAGAGTGTAGCACTTATATGCTGTGCTTACTATATTAACCTGCAATGTTAAATGGGATACTTGTACTGTATTGTGATTTGTGTATTTGTACTCACTGAATTTGTGCCCTCCTTGAGGGACTTGAAGTGGAGGGGGGTAGAAATAGCCTAAGCTACTCTATCCCTTTGAGATGTATTTTTTTTCTTGTCTCAATAAACTTACTTGAACTTGAAAGAATTACCATGTAACAAAAGTAGGACCCCTTGAGTATTTAAAGAGTTGGTTAGACATATATATGAATGAGATTGGGTGGATATAAATACGAGCTGCCTCATATTGGTCAATAAGCCTTCTGCAGCTACCTTAATCATGTTCAGTTATCTGCCTTATTCAAAAGTAAAACCAAAAAATACTTAATTTCATCCTTATTTACCTACGTACCTACTGCTTCAAACTCCCACTGTATGTGTGTGTGTGTGTGTGTATATTGTCGGGGAATGCGAGGCAAGTAACAGTATACAAGATATCCTAAGTACTTTATCCTGTCAACGGTCGCCAACGTCGGGGTGTCTCTCTCTTTACATGGACACCACCCTGTAGTATTAGCGATAACTGTTACTCACCATACCCCTGCGGGTCTTCGCTCAATCCTCACAGCACCACTGTTCGCCCGAGAGTATCCCAGTTGATCCCCAGCCAGCCTTATAGCCAAAGATGAGTGGAAATACAGTTTGCTCTCTCCCAACTGTGTGCCCGCCCCAACAAGGGCTCTACTACTAACTGCAAGGTCGCCAACTGGTGTTTCCCGTGTCCAGTAACACGTCAGTGGTATTGTGGAATTGTGTTACTAATGGCAGAGCTCACTCATTAATTCTGGTCTCAGGCAGGTATATGTCTCTAATACTCTCACTCTTTGGAACTGTTCTATAGCAACAAGATATATATGGAGGGATAATACAAACGCAAAGGTATTTTGTATTTTACTTAAAACTTCAAGGTATTATATCCGTATCAACAAAGAAACATCAAGTACAATGCAGAAAGTCACTCTCTCTTCATAAAACTGGGGCTCATTTAGAGGGCAATACTCCCCCTCCCATCAATGTCATAATCAGCTGAGCGGCCCCCTCACCGTGCGAATGCTTAGTACATGTTTCTTTGGCGTGAAGCGCCTGATTCTTTAAATTCGCATGTATCACTATGTTTGTAATCAATACAATCTGTTCTATAATGGTAATAGAACGCAAAGAATCACCACACTGATCTCAAGTTCAATAACTCATTTCTACAGCATTTAACATAATATTTCTCTATAATGGCATAATGCACTGTACTTCATAATAATTACAATGAATGCAATTAACCACGGTACTGTTCTTAGATTCAGTAATTCCTCTCGAAGGAGATAACACGAATAATCACTGCACACATGGAAATGTTATTCATCACACCAACATATACATATACAGAGATAAATTCATCAATATCGATAATAATAAGATAAATACTGGGCACACAGCCTAACACCAATAACTGGTACACTTATATATATATTCTCTGGCATAAGTTATCATATTAATGTCACATGAAAGAAATCATCAACGACACAGTCAACTCTTCAATAATTCCAGGTGCCTCCTCCCACCGCAAATATATACATACCGTGAGAGCTTTCTACAGCCTCACTTCTCACAACTGTGTCCTACTGTGACATAGACATTAGTGAGCCTTGCTCACGACATGAAAGATACTCTGGCTAAATATATAGCTGACTAAAGGGGAATTGGAAGGGAAACTAGAATCACCTACTTCCACCTCACTGATGTGGACTCGCCCTCCGGTGAGAGTTGAACTGTAGCTCCTGGTCCCAGCTCTAGCCTCGTTGTAGGGAACGCCCCCACACACACACACTGATGCAATCTCCAGGAACCCAATCAACGTCCCAAAATAAACGCATCGTCACCGTGCTCTTTCCTCCGCAGGTCCGTGCTCCTCCACAACATCTTGCAGGGTTGGAGTCGGTCTCCTGGCTGTCGACTTCTCACAACTACGGCTGCCAACCTACTTCTCGGCTGCAGTCGTCCTGATTCCCAATTAGTTTTCTTCTTTCACTGCTTCCCGGTGGACTTGCCCAGCCGCTACGTCGTCACTGAATGGGTGAACTGCCTCAGACGTCACATACGTCACTCTACAGACTTCACTTCTTCTTGCAAAGCACCTGTCCCTGGAGCACTTGTTGCTCAATAATCCGTCGATTCCCTCTTCAGTCCAACATATGAACAAGGAAAGACCTCACAGCGTACTTGCAGACTATGGGTGACGCGTAAAATCCACGGGAGCGGGGTACAACTGTCAACTGACAGGACCAACCTTCGCACATCCGTCCACCTTGACGTGTCGTGTCAGACTGGTTCCCTCACGGAGGATTGGCCCAGCCACTACGTCATCACCACCGGTGAAGCTATCAGACGTCCCAGACGTCACTGCCTAAACTCCACTCTTGCACAACACCTGTCCCTGGAGCACTTGTTGCTCAATATTCCGTCAATTACCTCTCTGGTCCAACACATGAATGAAGGAACACCCCACAGGTGCAAATTATAATAATGGGAATCATTTGTGAATTAAACATCATTAAAAATTGTATCTATAAAATTTACCTTTAGAAAACAAATTCAATTTAATGGTATTGCAGTCTTTCCATATATAAAAGTACAATTAATACAAATAATATATAAATATTTGAAAATGCTGAGAAAACTAATGAATCATTAGGTTTTGTGTAAATACCACTTGTGTTTTGATGAAGCTGAACTTTGATGAACTTGTCAAAAATATTTGAAAAACTAATCTACAAGCAGCTTTACTCTTATCTAGCCAAACACAATATACTTAGCTGTTGTCAATATGGCTTCAGACCCAAAAAAAGCACTAACGATGCACTTATTAATATGATTAACTTGATTCATGCAGCTCTTGATAAAAATGAGTTCCCTGTTGGGTTTAATATAACAATGTGCTTTAATATACTTACTTAACTCTCTCATCTCATTTTTCTCTTGTAATGTATCTTTCATTTATCAATTCTGATTGAAATTACCTACTTAAAATTATCTGCTAGATTAAGGACTTGCCCGAAATGCTGCGCGTACTAGTGGCTTTGCAAGAATGTAAATACTGTACTATCCAATGTATTCTCACAAACCCAATGTACCTTCTTGTATATATATAAATAAAATAAGAAAATAAAAATAAAATTTGTGGACCTGCGGAAGGCTTTTGACACTGTCAACCACCAAATCCTTCTTCTTAAATTACATCATTATGGAATCAGAGGACACTCCCTGCAATACCTCAAATCTTACCTTACTGACAGGCTCCAGTATGTTTCTGTAAATAATTCAATTTCTCCCACCCTACCCATCAACATTAGTGTTCCTCAGGGCAGCATACTTGGCCCTCTCCTCTTTCTCATCTACATTAATGACCTTCCAAATGCCTCCCAACACCTCAAATCAATTCTATTTGCTGACGACACAATCTTCATTTACTCCAGTCCTGACCCCCTTGCTCTGAATGCCACAGTAAATACTGAGCTAAATAAAGTCCATCTTTGGCAAACTGCCAACAAACTCACCCTTAACATTGACAAAACTTTCTATATTCTGTTTGGCAATAAATCCTTTAATCAAATAAATCTCAGAATTAACAATACCCAAATTTGTAACAAATTAGATGGCAAATTCCTTGGCGTTCTCATTGACTCAAAGCTGAATTTCCAGGGACACATTCTAAATATATCAAAAAAAGTTTCAAAAACTATTGTCATTCTTTCTAAGATCAGATATTATGTACCCCGCCATGCCCTGGTGACGCTCTATTACTCCCTCGTCTATCCATATCTCAACTATGGAATTTGTGCTTGGGGTTCTATTACCCAAAATCATTTACGTCCTCTAATTACTCAACACAAAGCTGCCATTAGGACTATATCCAACTCTGGCCCCAGACATCACTCGGTACCCCTACTCAAATCTCTGAATATGTTAGATATTAAGTCACTACACATTCTCTCATGTGTATTATACATATATAAAACGCTGAACTGTAATGCCAATCCTGACCTCAAATGCTTCATTGAAGGTTGTAACAGAGCCCATGAGCACCACACCAGAAATAAATTCAGTTTTGATATTCCAAGAGTACGACTTAATCAAACTAGAAATGCTCTACAAATCAAGGGACCCAGAATGTGGAATGACATTTCCAACCATGTTAAAGACTGTATCTCTTTCAACCAGTTTAAGATAAAAACGAAGCACTACCTAATAAATTCCCTGTAACCTACCTTACCCCTCTATTGTCAACCCATGTTTGTTTTCTTAAATAACGCTGTTTGTCGACCTATTTGTATTTGTGCTGCTTTTTCAGCCATATTTCCC
The DNA here is from genome assembly GCF_040958095.1 of Procambarus clarkii. Taxonomy (NCBI): domain Eukaryota; kingdom Metazoa; phylum Arthropoda; class Malacostraca; order Decapoda; family Cambaridae; genus Procambarus; species Procambarus clarkii. Next base: position 20,087,676 of record NC_091151.1, on the reverse strand, counting down.
CCGTTTTATCTTTATTTTTATTTGTTCTCAACACATTTTATTCTTTATACTCATTTAGTATTAAGTATTAGTCATTAAAGTTTTTCCTGCCCGAAACCCTTTGCGTAATAGTGGCTTTAGGCATTGTATGTACTAGCTCTATCTATAAATCTATCAATTTATGTAAAATCTCTTGTATGTATGTACCTTACCTGAATAAACATTTTATTATATTTTATTTATTTTATTTTTAAGCAATGAATTGTGCCATGGAAGGATGCCAGTTAAAACATCTGCTTCAGACAAATGCGGATAGTTCTGATTGTAGATTTTTATGAGATCTCGTAGTTTTTTTTCTCAACTTCATTTTTGTTTCTCAATACAGCTCTCATTTTAGATGAAACTGTAAAGTTTCAGGTTGTTATCAAATATTTGACTTGCACCAATAGTGTTTTACATAGAAAAACTAATTTAACAACTGTGTACTGTATTAATGTTTAGGTTTCAGTGAACAAACAAAAAAGCAATTAATGTCTTCCTGCATAAGTGGTAATCTGATTTTTGCAATGCCTTATATTCTCTCCATATGCCTCGATAGTATGCTCAATGTTGTTGGCAGAGGATTTGTTATTTAAGGATCTTGCAATGATCAGTAATTCTGATCTCTATTTCTCAATAACAGATTCTGGGACATTAAGCCTGTGAATCTCATTTGAAACTGCTGCAGCTGTCTCTGTGGCCTATTTAAAAATAAATGCCATCATATTTATTGTAAAATTTATGTTCAGAGTTACACAAAGTCTTTTGTACTCTCCTTAGTGCTTTGTTAAGTTCTGAGTATGTGTTTCTCAGATTCAGACCTTGAAAAAGCACCAAGGAGTGTGTGAAAGACTTGGTGTAATTCTTTACATAAATTTCACAAATACACAAATGGGTTTTTATCCAATTTTACTTTGTCTATGAGAAGAAATTACCATTAGTGTCTTATAATAAGATTAAACATAAATAAAAACATGTATATACACTTGATTCATTGTATATTTTTGTATATTTATATATAATTCTATATTTTCATTGTATAGAACAATTCATATGTTAATACCTTTCTGAATCTGGCAACTAATGCCCGAGGCATTCCATTAATTTTTTCTGTGATTCCAAAAGAGTGCCGCCTCTGTCAGTTCTTCTGTACACTCTGTGGAAATAAATTTAGTTATTCATTGACATCTTAATACTGTGTGTCCCAAAATACTGATTGGAAAGTAAAAGGATGATGATATTGATGCTGTCTTAAGTGGAATGAATTCATTGTTATTTCAGAGGAAACAAAGAGCTCAAAAATAGTGGTAGAGTAATAAGATTAAAAATATAAGGATGGGAAAGAAAGCATAAAAACAGGGACAACTTGATTTTTCAAACAAGGAATATACATGTATATGTTGGTTGCATTTGAGTATAATGCTATTTTATATGAGCCAAAATGCCTTTCTGCAGTTTCCTATATTCTTATATTATTTTATAACATTATTTGGATATATATAACCATCAAATATTACCATTGTACTGATTTGATTGAAACGTACAAAATTTAGAAATTGATTAAACAAAAATTAACACATACGAGCTTTAAGCATGTTCTTAGTGTTGTTGTTTTTATCTTGAAAGGTAGGAAAATACTTGCTCTGCCTTCTCCCCAGATGTCAGGCCACTTCCTTCTTGCCACCGCCCTTCATACAAAACCTTTGACATAATAGCATAATGTTTGTTAAAAACTACCTACTGTATTAACATCCTGCCCCCCACAAAAAAAATTGAAGTAAAACAATTTTATTTGGCAAGGGATTCAAGTGTGGCTATCAATATATGTGTAAACCAACCCATAAACAATTCTCTGTATGGTTATAAATACGTATGTGATATAAATACGTCTTCATAAGTGAAGATATAGTGGTAAAGAGAGTGAAGTATAAATGGTTATATTGATGAAGACTGTAGCCTGGGTCACCTGAGCAATGCCAGCTACCAATACTAGTATCAAATAAATGTTTCTTAAAGTAACCTACCACTTAAAGTTACAAAGATGCACAAATTATTGGAGCTTAAGTTGTGAACTTGCTCTCATTGCAGTTCGGGGAAGAATTAGGTGGATGTGCTGGTACAACAGGCTCTGGTAACAATTAAATTTACAAGATCAGCTATACAGCAAAATAAATACATGTTTCAATCATTACATTTTAAATTACTAATAAATTTGTTAGCATTAGCTGGAGTTACATGAAAAATATATATTTAATAATAAATAAAAATTCATTTATTTAACTAAAAATCATTTATTAATGAGGTGATTAATAATTAATGTGGAAAATGACCAATACAAAAACTACTAAAAAATTACATAAATTAAATAAAATTTTAAAACACTCCTTGGTTCAGGACAGAAATGAGAGTATAAGAAACAGACTACAAGTAAACTACAGGTACATTACTTACTCCAGTGAATGACATTCCCATCTGAACACACAATTTGTGTTGGGTCTAAAGGCTCGAAGAACCCATTTTTCCAGCAGAATCGCTGGGGAAAAGGCATTACAAAATGCTGCTGCTGATCACATTTATGACACAAAAAATGAAAGCAGTCTTCACATATTATGCTTGCCTCACAACTTCTACATTGTACACAACATTTGCCTGGTTTTGCAGGAATCAACCTCACTGAGGACCAAGTAACTCTCCTAAATCTGGGTATAAACTGTCACGTTATGTCCAGACCAAGTGAGATGGCCCGGAAAGTGGAGTTGGAGATTCTGTTGGACGACATATTCGACCTCGAGACACAAAAGAAGGTCACCACCAAAGACACCTTACAAGCAGAACTTATTGCGGAAGGAGGAAAGAATCGAGGCAACTACAGAAGCACCATACTGCCCCCCGAGCTCAAAGCGGCAGCAAAGAGCCTTCGTGAGAACAAGGAGATAGTTGTCAGGAGAGGTGACAAGTCGCCAATATACGTCATTCTTAAAAAAGACGAATATCTGGCGAAAATGAACCTCATACTCTCTGACCAAACTAAATTCCAAAGGGTAACGAAGGACACTACAGCCGAATTGAAAGCAAAGGTCAACAAATTGATCGAAACTGTGAACGCCAAGAAATCCGGACTCCACCTGCCAACGATTATTGGGGAATATAAACCTGGATACGCGTATGGAAATGTCAAGACACTTAAGCCTGGAAACCCACTTCGGCCAATCATCAGCCAGATACCCACACCCACGTACAGGCTGGCAAAACGACTCAACGGCTTGCTGACTCCTTATGTCCCTTGCGCCTTCAGCCTGAAGTCTCCAGAAGAATTTGTTGAGTTACTGCGGGGAACACGGGCCACAGGGATAAGAGCCTCGTTGGATGTAGATTCACTGTTTACCAACGTACCTGTGGATGAAACAATCGGGATGATAGCCGACAGAGTGTATCGTGATCCGGCCTGTACTCCTCTTGACATACCAGAAAACATTCTAAGGAAACTACTCCAAGCTTGTACTAAAGAGGCACCCTTCTTGAGCCCGGATGGGCACATGTATAAGCAAGTAGATGGGGTCGCCATGGGTTCTCCCCTAGGTGTCCTGTTTGCGAACTTCTACATGGGTACCATCGAGCAAAAAGACTTAGTCGACATGAACTTTAAACCAGCCATATATGGCAGGTATGTTGACGACATTTTTACCCGGGTACCTGATGTCAGACATCTGCAGCAGCTGAAGGAGGCATTTGAGCAGAATTCTGTGTTGCGTTTCACTTACGAGATGGAGAAGGATGGGAAGCTTCCTTTCTAGAAGTAACAGTCATGGAAAGGAGCGGAGGTTTCCACACTGCAGTCTACACTAAGGAAACAAACATAGGAATGTGCCTAAATGCCAACAGTGACTGCCCAGACAGGTACAAGAGGAGTGTTGTTAACGCTTATGTCGACCGTTCTCTCAGCCACAGCTCAGGATGGAAGCAAGTCGACAAAGAACTCTGTAGGGTAAGGCAGGTCCTAGTCAACAACGGCTTCTCCAATGGTTTCATAAGAACATAAGAACAAAGGCAACTGCAGAAGGCCTATTGGCCCATACGAGGCAGCTCCTATTTATAAGAACATAAGAACAAAGGTAACTGCAGAAGGCCTATTGGCCCATACGAGGCAGCTCCAATCTATAACCACCCAATCCCACTCATATACTTGTCCAACCCGCGCTTGAAACAATCGAGGGACCCCACCTCCACAATGTTATGCGGCAATTGGTTCCACAAATCAACAACCCTGTTACTGAACCAGTATTTACCCAAGTCTTTCTTAAATCTAAACTTATCCAATTTATACCCATTGTTTCGTGTTCTGTCTTCTGTTGATACTTTTAATACCCTATTAATATCCCCTTTGTTATGTCCATTCACCGACTTGTAAACCTCTATCATGTCACCCCTAACTCTTCGCCTTTCCAGTGAATGCAACTTAAGCTTTGTTAATCTTTCTTCATATGAAAGATTTCTAATTTGGGGAATTAACTTAGTCATCCTACGCTGGACACGTTCAAGTGAATTTATATCCACTCTATAATATGGCGACCAAAACTGAACTGCATAATCTAAATGGGGACAAACTAGAGCAAGATATAGCTTGAGAACCACACCAGGTGTCTTGTTACTAACGCTTCGATTAATAAATCCAAGTGTCCGATTTGCCTTATTACGAACATTTATGCATTGATCCTTTCGTTTTAAATTCTTACTAATCATAACTCCCAGATCCCTTTCGCAATCTCAACACCATCTAGCTCGTATCTTGTAACTCTATCATCATTACCTAGCCTCAGAACTTTACATTTATCAGCATTAAACTGCATTTGCCAATCCTTTGACCATTTCAAAACCTTATCTAGATCAACTTGAAGTGATAGTGAGTCCTCCTCCGAATTAATTTCCCTACCGATTTTCCGTTTTCGTGGCCGTTCATGTTTAACAAATTTGTTATCTTTTTATTCTAGCATTGTTGAGGCAGTTGATAGTGGTAAGGATTGCGATGTTGTATACCTTGACTTTAGCAAAGCTTTTGATACAGTGCCACATGAAAGACTGATTAAAAAAATAGAGTCTCATGGTATTGGGGGTGCTATATTAAGCTGGATTAGGGCATGGCTATACCAAAGGAAACAGAGAGTTAGTATAAATGGAATCAAGTCAGAGTGGGAAAATGTTGTAAGTGGAGTGCCTCAAGGCTCTGTCCTGGGACCTCTGTTGTTTATAATATATATAAATGATTTAGATTCAGGTTTGAGTAGCAACATTTGCAAATTTGCCGATGATACGAAAATCGGTAGGGAAATTAATTCGGAGGAGGACTCACTATCACTTCAAGTTGATCTAGATAGGGTTTTGAAATGGTCAAAGGATTGGCAGATGCAGTTTAATGCTGATAAATGTAAAGTTCTGAGGTTAGGTAATGATGATAGAGTTACAAGATACGAGCTAGATGGTGTTGTGATTGCGAAGTCGGATTGCGAAAGGGATCTGGGAGTTATGATTAGTAAGAATTTAAAACAAAAGGATCAATGCATAAATGTTCGTAATAAGGCAAATCGGACACTTGGATTTATTAATCGCAGCGTTAGTAACAAGACACCTGGTGTGGTTCTCAAGCTATATCTTGCTCTAGTTAGGCCCCATTTAGATTATGCAGTTCAGTTTTGGTCGCCATATTATAGAATGGATATAAATTCACTTGAACGTGTCCAGCGTAGGATGACTAAGTTAATTCCCCAAATTAGAAATCTTTCATATGAAGAAAGATTAACAAAGCTTAAGTTGCATTCACTGGAAAGGCGAAGAGTTAGGGGTGACATGATAGAGGTTTACAAGTGGATGAATGGACATAACCGGGGGGATATTAATAGGGTATTAAAAGTATCAACACAGGACAGAACACGAAACAATGGGTATAAATTGGATAAGTTTAGATTTAGGAAAGACTTGGGTAAATACTGGTTCAGTAACAGGGTTGTTGATTTGTGGAACCAATTGCCGCGTAACATTGTGGAGGTGGGGTCCCTCGATTGTTTCAAGCACGGGTTGGACAAGTATATGAGTGGGATTGGGTGGTTATAGAATAGGAGCTGCCTCGTATGGGCCAATAGGCCTTCTGCAGTTACCTTTGTTCTTATGTTCTTATGTTCTTATGTATCATCGGCAAATTTGCAAATGTTGCTACTCAAACCTGAATCTAAATCATTTATATATATTATAAACAAAAGAGGTCCCAGGACAAAGCCTTGAGGCACTCTACTTACAACATTTTCCCTCTCTGACTTGACTTCATTTATACTAACTCTATGTTTCTTTTGGTATAGCCATGCCCTAATCCAGCTTAATATAGCACCCCCAATACCATGAGACTATCTTTTTAATCAGTCTTTCATGTGGCACTGTATCAAAAGCTTTGCTAAAGTCAAGGTACACGTTGAAGACTTTCGTTGAAGTTTGTTTCGTTGAAGCCATCATAAGAAGGAAGGTGAATCGCCATGCAACCTCTGAAGAGACAACCAACACAACACCTATACCCCCTATTAGACTATTTTACAGGAACTTCTTTTCCACAGCTCATAAATCGGAGGAAAGGGTCCTGAAAGATATTGTTAATAGAAACGTTATCCCTACAGACAAAAATCAGAAGATACAACTGACGATTTACTATAAAACCAAAAAAACGGCCAGCCTACTCATAAGAAACTTTCCAGACACAAAGCAGAACGCTTTAAAAGAGACCAACGTCGTGTATGCCTTCAAATGCCCTCTTGGGGACTGTAAGCCTCAAAAAACTCAGTATATAGGCAAGACAACAACATCTCTTTCCAGGCGTTTAACGATGCATAAGCAACAGGGCTCCATTAAGGAACATATAATCTCTTCCCACAACCAAACCATCACCAGAGAAATCTTAGCAAACACCACAGAAATCATCGATAGATACAGCGATAGCAGGCGGCTTGACATCTCCGAGGCACTACACATCAAGAAGTCAACACCAGCAATCAACAGCCAATTAATGCACAACTATATTCTACCCACTTCAAGACTCCGCTCCAATATAGAAGCATCAAGAAATATGGGCCAATAGGCCCTCTGCAATTACTTCCATTCTTCCCTTTAATTTACCCAATTTATACCCATTGTTTCGTGTTCTGTCTTGTGGTGAAAGTTTGTTTTCACCCTCATCCAAAACTGTTGAAACATATCACCTCACCCAAATGCAGGTATAAAAAATCGAAGATGTTTAAGCTCTATTCAGTTATAGTTGTGTGTGTGTAAACTAAAGTCTTTGAAAATATAATAAGTTTTACGAAATGCGCTTAAGTGTCGTGTCAGACTAGAAATAAAAATTAATTTTGGAGAATTGATTTTTTAATTACCATCAACAGTGAAAAGAAACATAAGAAAGATCGAGAAAATTCGTGTTAGAATTATTAATCTTACTTTTTCGGTCATATTTAATAATAATAATAATATATATAAATATTATATATTTTACTTTTTTCATTTCTTGTTTTCATTCTACTCATTATGCTCAATTAGTATTAAGCTTGTCATTTAAGTTTATCATGCCCGAAACGCTTTGCGTAATAGTGGCTTTAGGCATTGTATGTACTAGCTATACCTATAAGTTAAACAATCCTTGTAAATATTTATTATATGTATGTACCTTACCTAAATAAAATTGTATTGTATTGTATTGTATTGTATATATATATATATATATATATATATATATATATATATATATATATATATATATATATATATATATATATATATATATATATATATATATATATATATATATATATATATAAATATATGTATATATATATATATATATATATATATATATATATATATATATATATATATATATATATATGCAAACAAGCCTGAATGGTCCCCAGGACTATATACAACTGAAAACTCACACCCCAGAAGTGACTCGAACCCATACTGCCAGGAGCAACGCAACTGGTATTTACAGGGACGCCTTAATCCGCTTGACCATCACGACCGGACAAAAGGAAGTGATAGCCGAAGCTATTTGAACCACTTCCCCGCCGGCACTCGGATGGTAATCTTGGGCATAGCATTTTATCAAATCACCTCATTCTTTGGGGCACACGTGAGGAACACAAATGCAAACAAGCCTGAATGGTCCCCAGGACTATATACAACTGAAAACTCACACCCCAGAAGTGACTCGAACCCATACTGCCAGGAGCAACGCAACTGGTATGTACAGGGACGCCTTAATCCGCTTGACCATCACGACCGGACAAAAGGAAGTGATAGCCGAAGCTATTTGAACCACTTCCCCGCCGGCACTCGGATGGTAATCTTGGGCATAGCATTTTATCAAATCACCTCATTCTTTGGGGCACACGTGACAAACAAGCCACTCAGGCTTGTTTGCATTTGTGTTCCTCACGTGTGCCCCAAAGAATGAGGTGATTTGATAAAATGCTATGCCCAAGATTACCATCCGAGTGCCGGCGGGGAAGTGGTTCAAATAGCTTCGGCTATCACTTCCTTTTGTCCGGTCGTGATGGTCAAGCGGATTAAGGCGTCCCTGTACATACCAGTTGCTTTGCTCCTGGCAGTATGGGTTCGAGTCACTTCTGGGGTGTGAGTTTTCAGTTATATATATATATATATATATATATATATATATATATATATATATATATATATATATATATATATATATATATGTGTGTGTGTGTGTGTGTGTGTGTGTGTGTGTGTGTGTGTGTGTGTGTGTGTGTGTGTGTGTGTGTGTGTGTGTGTGTGTGTGTGTGTGTGTGTGTGTGTGTGTGTGTGTGTGTGTGTGTGTGTGTGTGTGTGTGTGTGTGTGTGTGTGTGTGTGTATGTTAACGGATACATCCGTGAGGCATGTATATAGTAGATATATAAAAAGACGAGCCTATTCAAATGCAACGTTGTGTCAAAATTTCAAAGCAATTGGTAAAGGGTGTCGAAGATTTCCCTGCATGAAAAACACATGAAAAACACAGTTTAAAAAAAAAAACATGATTTTCTCGTCACAAACGTGACATCCATATAATATGTATATAAAAACCCGCTCGGATGCGAATGGAACGGTGTGTGAAAATTTCAAAGCAATCGGTGAAGAACTTTCGGAGATTAGCGATTTTGAACAAACGAACATTTCCATTTTTATTTATATAGATTTACTACCACAGACGTGGCCAGACAATTACAATGCTAACCAGCATATATACTTTTTCTTCTGTTATCTATGGACAGGGTGAGAGATCTGTTGAACATATAGTTCAGGGATTTCTTGAACAATCAACCAATGAAGGTGACTGTGGTGCTTATAAAATGCTAATCTAACCTCAGACATAAATACATAGATACAGAGTTACGCCTGCCTTACATAAAGTGGTCGATGTATTCTTACCATAGTATAGTTAATGTGCATTTACAAAGGTGAAATGTAACTCTGATCAGCTTCCACATATACTTAATACACATACGTACATATACATACGCACACATAGAGTACAGGTGGCAGAATATGGTCTGCAGGGCCCAGAGGCTGGTGCTCACAGCCCGAGTGATCACCAGCTTTGCGTAGCGGCAGTATGGTAACCAATGAGGTACATCCGAGGTGCGATTATTGCTAGTTGAAAACTTTAACCAATACCCCGCTGGGTCGGCGGTATTGGTTAAATACCGCCGTGATATTTAACCATTGGTTAAATATCACGTTAAATATTGGTTAAATCGGCGTGAACAAGCGTCGGCTACGGCAATTTTTGTTAGCCCGTTCAAGGGCTTCAATTTAAACACAGTTGTCTAGTCTCACTTTTGGCAAATTTATTTATCATGAAATATGCTATGTTACACGTGCAGAGTAAATATACCGTCACCTGATAGGTGTCAAGTGACTCTGGTTCCTAGTGCTTGTGACCATAAAAGCAATTATTGTCTGTGACACCCCAGCGTCCTTTTAATAACATTTTATGTTCATTTATTGGATTCAAGAATAGAGGAAGATAAGTACATTGTATAAAGACCTAATACGCAGTGCACGTTTCGGGCATAACTTTACATAAAAGAGGACGATTAAACGTTTGATGAGGTTGACACTTAGTACTAACAAGAAGCACGTTAACATAAAAAATTCTCAAACATTTTGCAAATGATACACAGCTTTTAGGGAGGGCATAACATGAAGAGATGTAGGATAAAATAAACAGGTGTTATTCACGAACACTTAAAATTAAGGGAGATATGGGAACATAATTGAATTATTGAATGTTTTGAAAATAATTAACAATTAAACAAGAAACATTATAAACAAATCTACTTTAACAGTACAGTATATTTGGTCAACAGTACATATAGGGTTACTTGACTTGAAAATGTTCATAGAACTGGCAAGCAGGGGATGGAAGAACGGGGTGAGGATGCAGAAATCTTGTGCGAGGAATTGGAGACGAGGTGAAGAGGGAAGATGAAAGATTGGTGGTCCAACCCACAGCGGATTTTAACTTGAGAAGAGTGCTGTGGAACTGAGTGGGGGCGTCATTTGCCGTACACACAGGGTCTGGGCTCGCAAGCAGCTGGTAGTTAACAGTTGATGTTTGGTATTGGTGTTACAGCATTACGTTGGTGGTCTTTTTTCTTATGATTTCAGCAAACTCGGATCTTGGGCGTGTCAGTCAGCTTGGTGGTCTGGCTTCGTGTTCTCACTGTGGTGCGGTCGTTGGAGGCTGATGGTGTGGTTGTAACGGGGGCCAACCTTTAACCTCACTACTCATTAAAAACTGGTCGTTATTTAACCACATCCAAATGACCCATCATCTCCTCAAACCTAGAATTACCTAAGGTAGGATTAGACAAGTCATCAGATATATGGTTCTCAGGGGTGACTGTGTCCTGTACCACACATGACACTGGAGCCTTGAAATGCTTTTAACATGTTAATGTGCACTACCAAAACCTTCGAAGGGTCCTACTCACTTACCATGCGTACCATGAAACTCTATCCCCAATTATTTGGAAAGGAAGGATAAGCTTTACGTTAATGTGGGAATAATTGAAAAGGGATTATCTTTTTTAATTGAGTAAATGCTTGTTTGCTAGCATGAGGCGACTAGGTGTAGACATGAGGCTTGCGTTTAACAGTAATGTGAAATAGACAAAGGGTAAAAATTCCACTAAACAACATAAATTCTATAACTATATTTTAAACCAAAATTATGCATCAAAACGATATTTAGTAAATTCCCTGACTAAAGCCCTACTTAATGGAGGCAATGTAAACGCTATAACAATAAAAATGTGGACTTCTACAGTATACTAACTCAAGAGCACAGATACCTGAATACCAGGAATGGCCGAACAAATGGATGTTAGAGTTTAACCCAAGCAAATGTAATGTAATGAAGATAGGGGTAGGAAGCAGGAGACCAGATACAAGGTACCACTTGGGAGATGAAATACTTCAAGAGTCCGAGAGAGAGAAAGACCTGGGGGTTGATATCACGCCAGACCTGTCCCCTGAAGCTCATATCAAGAGGATAACATCAGCAGCATATGCCAGGTTGGCTAACATAAGAACGGCCTTTAGAAACTTGTGTAAGGAATCTTTCAGAACATTATATACCACATATGTCAGACCAATCCTGGAGGCGATGAGTCACAATAACGTGGCTGAAGTATGTTGTTATAATAGGAGCTGCCTCGTATGGGCCAATAGGCCTTCTGCAGTTCTCATTATTACTACTATCCCCTACACCTTACTTTCCTCCTCAGCTCTCTCTTGCCTATTTATTGCCTGTCCCTACCTGTCCTCATCCTCATCCGTGTCCCTACACGGGAGACATCTCCCGTCACGCAGGGTGCAGTTGCACCTCCACAGATCTCCAGTACCATCTATTGATACTGGAAATGGCTCAAAAGAGCCCCCACTTATGGGCTATTCATGCCCAAGCCACCTTTTGGGTGGCTTAATCTTCTCTCTCTCTCTCTCTGTTCTCATCACAATCGACTTGAGAATGGTCCAGGACGGACCGAAACGTCGTCGTCCCTTCAACTTCTAGTGTGTGGTCTGGTCAACAATCCTGGAGTATGCGGCTCCAGCATGGAGTTGAAAAACATAAATTAATAATTGAGTCGCAACATGGTTTTATAAATGGCCGTTCATGTTTAACAAATTTGTTATCTTTTTATTCTAGCATTGTTGAGGCAGTTGATAGTGGTAAGGATTGCGATGTTGTATACCTTGACTTTAGCAAAGCTTTTGATACAGTGCCACATGAAAGACTGATTAAAAAAATAGAGTCTCATGGTATTGGGGGTGCTATATTAAGCTGGATTAGGGCATGGCTATACCAAAGGAAACAGAGAGTTAGTATAAATGGAATCAAGTCAGAGTGGGAAAATGTTGTAAGTGGAGTGCCTCAAGGCTCTGTCCTGGGACCTCTGTTGTTTATAATATATATAAATGATTTAGATTCAGGTTTGAGTAGCAACATTTGCAAATTTGCCGATGATACGAAAATCGGTAGGGAAATTAATTCGGAGGAGGACTCACTATCACTTCAAGTTGATCTAGATAGGGTTTTGAAATGGTCAAAGGATTGGCAGATGCAGTTTAATGCTGATAAATGTAAAGTTCTGAGGTTAGGTAATGATGATAGAGTTACAAGATACGAGCTAGATGGTGTTGTGATTGCGAAGTCGGATTGCGAAAGGGATCTGGGAGTTATGATTAGTAAGAATTTAAAACAAAAGGATCAATGCATAAATGTTCGTAATAAGGCAAATCGGACACTTGGATTTATTAATCGCAGCGTTAGTAACAAGACACCTGGTGTGGTTCTCAAGCTATATCTTGCTCTAGTTAGGCCCCATTTAGATTATGCAGTTCAGTTTTGGTCGCCATATTATAGAATGGATATAAATTCACTTGAACGTGTCCAGCGTAGGATGACTAAGTTAATTCCCCAAATTAGAAATCTTTCATATGAAGAAAGATTAACAAAGCTTAAGTTGCATTCACTGGAAAGGCGAAGAGTTAGGGGTGACATGATAGAGGTTTACAAGTGGATGAATGGACATAACCGGGGGGATATTAATAGGGTATTAAAAGTATCAACACAGGACAGAACACGAAACAATGGGTATAAATTGGATAAGTTTAGATTTAGGAAAGACTTGGGTAAATACTGGTTCAGTAACAGGGTTGTTGATTTGTGGAACCAATTGCCGCGTAACATTGTGGAGGTGGGGTCCCTCGATTGTTTCAAGCACGGGTTGGACAAGTATATGAGTGGGATTGGGTGGTTATAGAATAGGAGCTGCCTCGTATGGGCCAATAGGCCTTCTGCAGTTACCTTTGTTCTTATGTTCTTATGTATCATCGGCAAATTTGCAAATGTTGCTACTCAAACCTGAATCTAAATCATTTATATATATTATAAACAAAAGAGGTCCCAGGACAAAGCCTTGAGGCACTCTACTTACAACATTTTCCCTCTCTGACTTGACTTCATTTATACTAACTCTATGTTTCTTTTGGTATAGCCATGCCCTAATCCAGCTTAATATAGCACCCCCAATACCATGAGACTATCTTTTTAATCAGTCTTTCATGTGGCACTGTATCAAAAGCTTTGCTAAAGTCAAGGTACACGTTGAAGACTTTCGTTGAAGTTTGTTTCGTTGAAGCCATCATAAGAAGGAAGGTGAATCGCCATGCAACCTCTGAAGAGACAACCAACACAACACCTATACCCCCTATTAGACTATTTTACAGGAACTTCTTTTCCACAGCTCATAAATCGGAGGAAAGGGTCCTGAAAGATATTGTTAATAGAAACGTTATCCCTACAGACAAAAATCAGAAGATACAACTGACGATTTACTATAAAACCAAAAAAACGGCCAGCCTACTCATAAGAAACTTTCCAGACACAAAGCAGAACGCTTTAAAAGAGACCAACGTCGTGTATGCCTTCAAATGCCCTCTTGGGGACTGTAAGCCTCAAAAAACTCAGTATATAGGCAAGACAACAACATCTCTTTCCAGGCGTTTAACGATGCATAAGCAACAGGGCTCCATTAAGGAACATATAATCTCTTCCCACAACCAAACCATCACCAGAGAAATCTTAGCAAACACCACAGAAATCATCGATAGATACAGCGATAGCAGGCGGCTTGACATCTGCGAGGCACTACACATCAAGAAGTCAACACCAGCAATCAACAGCCAATTAATGCACAACTATATTCTACCCACTTCAAGACTCCGCTCCAATATAGAAGCATCAAGAAATATGGGCCAATAGGCCCTCTGCAATTACTTCCATTCTTCCCTTTAATTTACCCAATTTATACCCATTGTTTCGTGTTCTGTCTTGTGGTGAAAGTTTGTTTTCACCCTCATCCAAAACTGTTGAAACATATCACCTCACCCAAATGCAGGTATAAAAAATCGAAGATGTTTAAGCTCTATTCAGTTATAGTTGTGTGTGTGTAAACTAAAGTCTTTGAAAATATAATAAGTTTTACGAAATGCGCTTAAGTGTCGTGTCAGACTAGAAATAAAAATTAATTTTGGAGAATTGATTTTTTAATTACCATCAACAGTGAAAAGAAACATAAGAAAGATCGAGAAAATTCGTGTTAGAATTATTAATCTTACTTTTTCGGTCATATTTAATAATAATAATAATATATATAAATATTATATATTTTACTTTTTTCATTTCTTGTTTTCATTCTACTCATTATGCTCAATTAGTATTAAGCTTGTCATTTAAGTTTATCATGCCCGAAACGCTTTGCGTAATAGTGGCTTTAGGCATTGTATGTACTAGCTATACCTATAAGTTAAACAATCCTTGTAAATATTTATTATATGTATGTACCTTACCTAAATAAAATTGTATTGTATTGTATTGTATATATATATATATATATATATATATATATATATATATATATATATATATATATATATATATATATATATATATATATATATATATATATATATATATATATATATATATATATATATATATATATATATATATATATATATATATATAAATATATGTATATATATATATATATATATATATATATATATATATATATATATATATATATATATATATATATATATATATATATATGCAAACAAGCCTGAATGGTCCCCAGGACTATATACAACTGAAAACTCACACCCCAGAAGTGACTCGAACCCATACTGCCAGGAGCAACGCAACTGGTATTTACAGGGACGCCTTAATCCGCTTGACCATCACGACCGGACAAAAGGAAGTGATAGCCGAAGCTATTTGAACCACTTCCCCGCCGGCACTCGGATGGTAATCTTGGGCATAGCATTTTATCAAATCACCTCATTCTTTGGGGCACACGTGAGGAACACAAATGCAAACAAGCCTGAATGGTCCCCAGGACTATATACAACTGAAAACTCACACCCCAGAAGTGACTCGAACCCATACTGCCAGGAGCAACGCAACTGGTATGTACAGGGACGCCTTAATCCGCTTGACCATCACGACCGGACAAAAGGAAGTGATAGCCGAAGCTATTTGAACCACTTCCCCGCCGGCACTCGGATGGTAATCTTGGGCATAGCATTTTATCAAATCACCTCATTCTTTGGGGCACACGTGACAAACAAGCCACTCAGGCTTGTTTGCATTTGTGTTCCTCACGTGTGCCCCAAAGAATGAGGTGATTTGATAAAATGCTATGCCCAAGATTACCATCCGAGTGCCGGCGGGGAAGTGGTTCAAATAGCTTCGGCTATCACTTCCTTTTGTCCGGTCGTGATGGTCAAGCGGATTAAGGCGTCCCTGTACATACCAGTTGCTTTGCTCCTGGCAGTATGGGTTCGAGTCACTTCTGGGGTGTGAGTTTTCAGTTATATATATATATATATATATATATATATATATATATATATATATATATATATATATATATATATATATATATGTGTGTGTGTGTGTGTGTGTGTGTGTGTGTGTGTGTGTGTGTGTGTGTGTGTGTGTGTGTGTGTGTGTGTGTGTGTGTGTGTGTGTGTGTGTGTGTGTGTGTGTGTGTGTGTGTGTGTGTGTGTGTGTGTGTGTGTGTGTGTATGTTAACGGATACATCCGTGAGGCATGTATATAGTAGATATATAAAAAGACGAGCCTATTCAAATGCAACGTTGTGTCAAAATTTCAAAGCAATTGGTAAAGGGTGTCGAAGATTTCCCTGCATGAAAAACACATGAAAAACACAGTTTAAAAAAAAAAACATGATTTTCTCGTCACAAACGTGACATCCATATAATATGTATATAAAAACCCGCTCGGATGCGAATGGAACGGTGTGTGAAAATTTCAAAGCAATCGGTGAAGAACTTTCGGAGATTAGCGATTTTGAACAAACGAACATTTCCATTTTTATTTATATAGATTTACTACCACAGACGTGGCCAGACAATTACAATGCTAACCAGCATATATACTTTTTCTTCTGTTATCTATGGACAGGGTGAGAGATCTGTTGAACATATAGTTCAGGGATTTCTTGAACAATCAACCAATGAAGGTGACTGTGGTGCTTATAAAATGCTAATCTAACCTCAGACATAAATACATAGATACAGAGTTACGCCTGCCTTACATAAAGTGGTCGATGTATTCTTACCATAGTATAGTTAATGTGCATTTACAAAGGTGAAATGTAACTCTGATCAGCTTCCACATATACTTAATACACATACGTACATATACATACGCACACATAGAGTACAGGTGGCAGAATATGGTCTGCAGGGCCCAGAGGCTGGTGCTCACAGCCCGAGTGATCACCAGCTTTGCGTAGCGGCAGTATGGTAACCAATGAGGTACATCCGAGGTGCGATTATTGCTAGTTGAAAACTTTAACCAATACCCCGCTGGGTCGGCGGTATTGGTTAAATACCGCCGTGATATTTAACCATTGGTTAAATATCACGTTAAATATTGGTTAAATCGGCGTGAACAAGCGTCGGCTACGGCAATTTTTGTTAGCCCGTTCAAGGGCTTCAATTTAAACACAGTTGTCTAGTCTCACTTTTGGCAAATTTATTTATCATGAAATATGCTATGTTACACGTGCAGAGTAAATATACCGTCACCTGATAGGTGTCAAGTGACTCTGGTTCCTAGTGCTTGTGACCATAAAAGCAATTATTGTCTGTGACACCCCAGCGTCCTTTTAATAACATTTTATGTTCATTTATTGGATTCAAGAATAGAGGAAGATAAGTACATTGTATAAAGACCTAATACGCAGTGCACGTTTCGGGCATAACTTTACATAAAAGAGGACGATTAAACGTTTGATGAGGTTGACACTTAGTACTAACAAGAAGCACGTTAACATAAAAAATTCTCAAACATTTTGCAAATGATACACAGCTTTTAGGGAGGGCATAACATGAAGAGATGTAGGATAAAATAAACAGGTGTTATTCACGAACACTTAAAATTAAGGGAGATATGGGAACATAATTGAATTATTGAATGTTTTGAAAATAATTAACAATTAAACAAGAAACATTATAAACAAATCTACTTTAACAGTACAGTATATTTGGTCAACAGTACATATAGGGTTACTTGACTTGAAAATGTTCATAGAACTGGCAAGCAGGGGATGGAAGAACGGGGTGAGGATGCAGAAATCTTGTGCGAGGAATTGGAGACGAGGTGAAGAGGGAAGATGAAAGATTGGTGGTCCAACCCACAGCGGATTTTAACTTGAGAAGAGTGCTGTGGAACTGAGTGGGGGCGTCATTTGCCGTACACACAGGGTCTGGGCTCGCAAGCAGCTGGTAGTTAACAGTTGATGTTTGGTATTGGTGTTACAGCATTACGTTGGTGGTCTTTTTTCTTATGATTTCAGCAAACTCGGATCTTGGGCGTGTCAGTCAGCTTGGTGGTCTGGCTTCGTGTTCTCACTGTGGTGCGGTCGTTGGAGGCTGATGGTGTGGTTGTAACGGGGGCCAACCTTTAACCTCACTACTCATTAAAAACTGGTCGTTATTTAACCACATCCAAATGACCCATCATCTCCTCAAACCTAGAATTACCTAAGGTAGGATTAGACAAGTCATCAGATATATGGTTCTCAGGGGTGACTGTGTCCTGTACCACACATGACACTGGAGCCTTGAAATGCTTTTAACATGTTAATGTGCACTACCAAAACCTTCGAAGGGTCCTACTCACTTACCATGCGTACCATGAAACTCTATCCCCAATTATTTGGAAAGGAAGGATAAGCTTTACGTTAATGTGGGAATAATTGAAAAGGGATTATCTTTTTTAATTGAGTAAATGCTTGTTTGCTAGCATGAGGCGACTAGGTGTAGACATGAGGCTTGCGTTTAACAGTAATGTGAAATAGACAAAGGGTAAAAATTCCACTAAACAACATAAATTCTATAACTATATTTTAAACCAAAATTATGCATCAAAACGATATTTAGTAAATTCCCTGACTAAAGCCCTACTTAATGGAGGCAATGTAAACGCTATAACAATAAAAATGTGGACTTCTACAGTATACTAACTCAAGAGCACAGATACCTGAATACCAGGAATGGCCGAACAAATGGATGTTAGAGTTTAACCCAAGCAAATGTAATGTAATGAAGATAGGGGTAGGAAGCAGGAGACCAGATACAAGGTACCACTTGGGAGATGAAATACTTCAAGAGTCCGAGAGAGAGAAAGACCTGGGGGTTGATATCACGCCAGACCTGTCCCCTGAAGCTCATATCAAGAGGATAACATCAGCAGCATATGCCAGGTTGGCTAACATAAGAACGGCCTTTAGAAACTTGTGTAAGGAATCTTTCAGAACATTATATACCACATATGTCAGACCAATCCTGGAGGCGATGAGTCACAATAACGTGGCTGAAGTATGTTGTTATAATAGGAGCTGCCTCGTATGGGCCAATAGGCCTTCTGCAGTTCTCATTATTACTACTATCCCCTACACCTTACTTTCCTCCTCAGCTCTCTCTTGCCTATTTATTGCCTGTCCCTACCTGTCCTCATCCTCATCCGTGTCCCTACACGGGAGACATCTCCCGTCACGCAGGGTGCAGTTGCACCTCCACAGATCTCCAGTACCATCTATTGATACTGGAAATGGCTCAAAAGAGCCCCCACTTATGGGCTATTCATGCCCAAGCCACCTTTTGGGTGGCTTAATCTTCTCTCTCTCTCTCTCTGTTCTCATCACAATCGACTTGAGAATGGTCCAGGACGGACCGAAACGTCGTCGTCCCTTCAACTTCTAGTGTGTGGTCTGGTCAACAATCCTGGAGTATGCGGCTCCAGCATGGAGTTGAAAAACATAAATTAATAATTGAGTCGCAACATGGTTTTATAAATGGCCGTTCATGTTTAACAAATTTGTTATCTTTTTATTCTAGCATTGTTGAGGCAGTTGATAGTGGTAAGGATTGCGATGTTGTATACCTTGACTTTAGCAAAGCTTTTGATACAGTGCCACATGAAAGACTGATTAAAAAAATAGAGTCTCATGGTATTGGGGGTGCTATATTAAGCTGGATTAGGGCATGGCTATACCAAAGGAAACAGAGAGTTAGTATAAATGGAATCAAGTCAGAGTGGGAAAATGTTGTAAGTGGAGTGCCTCAAGGCTCTGTCCTGGGACCTCTGTTGTTTATAATATATATAAATGATTTAGATTCAGGTTTGAGTAGCAACATTTGCAAATTTGCCGATGATACGAAAATCGGTAGGGAAATTAATTCGGAGGAGGACTCACTATCACTTCAAGTTGATCTAGATAGGGTTTTGAAATGGTCAAAGGATTGGCAGATGCAGTTTAATGCTGATAAATGTAAAGTTCTGAGGTTAGGTAATGATGATAGAGTTACAAGATACGAGCTAGATGGTGTTGTGATTGCGAAGTCGGATTGCGAAAGGGATCTGGGAGTTATGATTAGTAAGAATTTAAAACAAAAGGATCAATGCATAAATGTTCGTAATAAGGCAAATCGGACACTTGGATTTATTAATCGCAGCGTTAGTAACAAGACACCTGGTGTGGTTCTCAAGCTATATCTTGCTCTAGTTAGGCCCCATTTAGATTATGCAGTTCAGTTTTGGTCGCCATATTATAGAATGGATATAAATTCACTTGAACGTGTCCAGCGTAGGATGACTAAGTTAATTCCCCAAATTAGAAATCTTTCATATGAAGAAAGATTAACAAAGCTTAAGTTGCATTCACTGGAAAGGCGAAGAGTTAGGGGTGACATGATAGAGGTTTACAAGTGGATGAATGGACATAACCGGGGGGATATTAATAGGGTATTAAAAGTATCAACACAGGACAGAACACGAAACAATGGATATAAATTGGATAAGTTTAGATTTAGGAAAGACTTGGGTAAATACTGGTTCAGTAACAGGGTTGTTGATTTGTGGAACCAATTGCCGCGTAACATTGTGGAGGTGGGGTCCCTCGATTGTTTCAAGCACGGGTTGGACAAGTATATGAGTGGGATTGGGTGGTTATAGAATAGGAGCTGCCTCGTATGGGCCAATAGGCCTTCTGCAGTTACCTTTGTTCTTATGTTCTTATCTAGTCAAGCATAAGACTAAACTGGAAAAAGTTCAAAGGTTTGCCACCAGACTAGTACCCGAGCTGAGAGGTATAAGCTACGAGGAGAGACTACGGGAATTGAACCTCACTTCGTTGGAAGACAGAAGAGTTAGGGGGGACATGATCACCACATTCAAGATTCTCAAGGGAATCGACAGGGTTGATAAAGACAGGCTATTTAACACAAGGGGCACACGCACTAGGGGACACAGGTGGAAACTGAGTGCCCAAATGAGCCACAGAGATATTAGAAAGAACTTTTTTAGTGTCAGAGTGGTGACAAATGGAATGCATTAGGAAGCAATGTGGTGGAGGCTGACTCCATACACTGTTTCAAGTGTAGATATGATAGAGCCCAATAGGCTAAGGAACCTGTACACCTGTTGATTGACGGTTGAGAGGCGGGACCAAAGAGCCAGAGCTCAACCCCCGCAAGCACAACTAGGTGAGTACAACTAGGTGAGTACCACAGCCTGGCCTGATGGTCTGCCGGCACCCGGGAAGAGATCTTGTTCCCAGTTGATGTTCAGCCTACACTGACTAAACCTCATTCCACCAAGGCTTGCCTGACCTCCCCGTGGCTGACCCGAGGCTAGTTGCCAGATTAATCTTTGATATTAATAACTAAAATCTAGTATTTGTCACTAAAGGTGACTACTAATTCCAAAACAAATGGGAATTATCTAAATACTCAAGCCAGGCTAATTACAATAAACAGTAGCACTTGTATTACCCTAATTTACACGATTTAACTAATAGATTGGTAGGTATCTATTTTCCAGTGAGTAGGTATCTATTTTCCAGTGAGTAGGTATCTATTTTCCAGTGGCAACACGTGTGTCTTACATATATAAATCTTACTGACGTCAACCATCTCTTTGATACCATCCAAGACCTATTCATTATTCTCAATTGACATTACTTTTTAACATAAGTACTTAACCATGACTAATAATGCCTCTTAATTCTGAAATACTACTCCTAGTTCGAAAACACGTCACGGGAGGCAGTTGGCGCCACCATTTTCTACACTAATCCCTTGGGGAAGCCCCAGGGGCCAGATTCACGAAAGCACTTAAGCAAACACTTAAGAATCTGTCCATCTTTTCTCAATTTTTGGCGGCTTTGTTTCCAATTATTAAACAGTTAATGAGCTCCGAAGCACCAGGAGGCTGTTTAGAACACTAACAATAATTGAATGGGAAGTTTTCATGCTTGTAAACTGTTTAATAAATATAACCAAAGCCGTCAAAGATTGAGGAAAGATGTACACGTTTGTAAGTACTTGCGTAAGTGCTTTCGTGAATCTGGCCCCAGGCTACCAGTCAGGTCCGGTCACTTCCAGCTCACCAACATTTCTAATGTTTAAATCTATGAACTTTCTATATTACAGTTCTACTGTTACAACCCCCTCGTTCAAGTACTTAAGACACTTTGTGTTAAACTATTTAATACACAGTTTCTTATCCCAAACCCCTTACTTTAATTAACAATCTAAAACAAAGCCTCCAAAATACCAAAACTGTCCTATCTAACACTCAATGACAACCAGCAGGTTGTATATCAATAACCATAAATACACAATTAAACAAAACCCTGGGATGTGAATCCCGACTATGCTGAAGACAGCCCAATAATCTTTCCAATACATCCGAGAATATAACATCCTATCCCTGTACTGAAATAACTAAATGCAATAGCCCTAATCCTTCCGCAAAAGCTAGCTAGCAAAAATCATTGGCTCTCTATTACCCATCCACGCGTTCCAATCTAGAACATGAGAATTAAACACACAAACTGAAATCTCAGTCTTACACTGAACTCGCTCCAAGTTCATCCCGGTGTTCCAATCATCCATTTTATTAAAACATTAATGTTCACATGATATTCTCTAAGAATAAGCAATCAAACACAAATATCATTTATTAATCAATACTACTTCTAATATCACAGTTCATCGCTGAAATACAGCGAAAATGGTGTTCACACTAAGAGTGTCAAATGTTTATATAGTTAGTTCTCCCTTCTTGCTCTCAAGCACAGAACATGACATGACAACAATTTTCTAGAGCTTGATGTTCTAGGCACCGCACAATAAGGATTCATTTAAACAGTGTTATGTAACAAAAATTGTCCATATTGGAGTCTTCCAGAATTTTAGTAACTTAATTTCATGGTTTCAACATTTAAATACTATTTTTTCAAACTCATGTTCCTAGGTTTTCAGAAGCATTACGTTAATGTTATAGAGCAAAGATGACATTTACTTTTTCCGTTCCACTATTGTTCATGAAGAAAAAAAATTGATGTTAGAAAGCTGACGATTAGTTGATTATAGTTCCATGACCATCAGTTGCTGACTGTAGATAATCCTGGTCCTCTTGCACTTCATCCAGTTACCGCTGAAGAACAACAGACTGTCCGAGAATTGAGTGTTGAGTGACCAGCGACAACTCGTTAATGGCTGCCGCCGGTCGGGTGAATCTTGCTAACAGAAATGCGACTCCTTACTCATCTTGTAGCCCACAAAACAGTCTTGATATGCACGATATAAGAGAATGAAACAGTAGCTGAACCACGGAGATGCAGGACGTAAACGTACAACGATGTCTCGTGACGGAAGTAGCTGCAGAAAGGCGCTGAGGTGGGTGGCGTGTAGACAAAACAAGTGGCTCCCCATCTTCAGTCATCATGGTTCACTTCATCTCAGGCGTTTCTTGATGACACCAGACTACTAGGCCGTAAACACCATACGTGTATACCCTTGTTCAGTTAACCTTGGGCCGAGGGAGGCTGTGGTCTCCTTCTATGGCGAGTCGATTGTACTCTGTAGGGAGCCCGTGTCGTTCATCTAGTGTCTGCCTCCTTCCGCTTGCGTTACAATAGACGACATGACCATGGATCCATCGATGAGAATAATTAGTACTGCTACATGCTGGATCTCTCTTCGATTTTTCCACATTTACTTCCGGTTCGCTTGCAGTCTTGACGACGCAGCTGGTGAGTAGTGATGACGTAGAGACAACCCGATGATGTAAAATGTTGTGGCGCTGGTGACTGCATCCTTGTAGACAGCATACTGAGCCAAGACAACCTCGTTAGTGACGTGAGGTGTCGACTGGGTGACTGGTGTATTGTCACCAACCCTATGTAACCAATTGGCTAGTTACTGGGTCCGGTGGGTGAGGACTTTGTGTAACGTGCCTCCCCCTTGATCTTTGCAGATAAGGTTCACGTGTAGTTGAGACAACTGGGCAGGTGTACAAATCAGACCTGGGAAATGACAGACAAGAACATGGCGGAAGCATGGGTATAACTCTGGGTTTGTTGGAAATTGGAAACCCCAAAGCAAGGTAAAGTCTGCTATCTGAGTTAAGTACAGCTAAGAAATCCACATCATTGCCTCTACAGGAAAGTCAAACTCATGTATTGGCAATTTACGATTTTTGGACGGATAATTTCCCCCTTCCAAATATTCAATAATATCTTTCCACCTAGGTTCATTCATTTGGATTTCTCTCATTTTAACACTGGAAATATTTTCGATATTTACATTTACGTTAATAGCAGCAATGTTTCTGCTTAATGTATCCGGCCCTACATGTGACGGTCCAGGCTTGTAAAGGATCTGGAATGAGTGTGCAAACAATTCGTTAGACCAACGTGACATCCACGGGCATTTCTTACGTTTCTTAAAAATGTGTGTTAATGCTCTGTGATCAGTGTAGAATACAAAATAGCGTTGAAAAAGATAAGGTTCGAAATATCTAATTGACTCTACCACTGTGAACGCCTCCCGATCCATGGCCAAATAACGAATCTCTGGTCCTTTGATCTTCCTTCTGAAATAGGCCACTGGATGGGGGAAATTTTCATTATCTCGTTGCATCAAGCATCCACCAATAGCTATACCACTGGAGTCTGTATGTACTTCCCACTCTTTATCAAAATCTGGCACAGCCAATACTGGTGTTGTACTGAGTTGACTTTTCATTTTTGCGTACGCTACATCATGTTCTAACTTCCAAATAAACTTTACATTTTTCCTTGTTAAATCGGTCAGGGGTGCTGATGTTCGTGCAAAACCCTCAATGTGCTGACGAAAGTATCCGGCTGCACCTAGAAACCTGCGCACGTCCTTTGCTGTTTTTGGAATTGGCATTTCAACAATGGCGCGGCAAGAGTCAGGGTCAGGCCTGATACCGTCTGTGCTCACCTGCAACCACAGAAATTTGAATTTCTGAGCTGCCAGAGTGCACTTCTGCACACTTAACTTGAAACCCGCTTGATTTAACAAGGTCAAAGTCTTAGTCAAGTCTCGTAAGTGTTCATCAAACGTCCTGGAATAGATTATTACATCATCCAGGTAAGCCAACTAATGGCTTCCCAAAACTGGGCTGAGGATTAAGTTAATGGCCCTCTGAAATGACGAAGGCGCTGTCTTTAGGCCGAAAGGCATCCTGCGAAATTGGTACGTGTGCCTGCCATCAGAGAATGCTGTTTTTCCCTGTCTTTCTCAGCGACCGGTATCGCCCGATATGCCGACTTGGCATCGAGAGTGGAAAAGTACTTAGCCGCTCCAAATTGATCTATTATCTCCTGTATAGGGGGCAATGGATACATATCACCCTTAGTTATTTCGTTTACCT
Organism: Procambarus clarkii; assembly: GCF_040958095.1. NCBI lineage: Eukaryota > Metazoa > Arthropoda > Malacostraca > Decapoda > Cambaridae > Procambarus > Procambarus clarkii. Next base: position 20,062,270 of record NC_091151.1, on the reverse strand, counting down.
TTCGATAGTCCACACAAAAACAATAACTACCATCAGGTATGCGAACTAACATAACAGAAGACAGCCACGGTGACGTACTTGGTTCTATCACGTCCTGTCTCAACATTTTCTGGCACTCCTCCCTGATAGTTTTCTTAGGCTGATCCGGCAACCTCCACTGCCTTGTGTACGCAGACAAATGATCACCAGTTTGAATGGTGTGCTCAATCCTATCAAGGAGACCAATCTGGTCATCCTCTGTCACAAACAATTTGGGGAATTTTCGTAAAACTCCCCCCAACAATTTTCTATCTGCCTGCGGAACATGTTGCAAATCAAGTGCCGAAATTAACATATCTATATCTAGTACGTTACTCGAAACTTCTGTCTCATTCTCTACTTTTGATGGTGTCTTTTTGTCTATCATATTTAAAGTACTACATTATGCTGTGATGGATGGCGTCTCAGCTGACTCATGGTGAAAAATTTCTGTGTCATTCATCATAGTTCTCTGAGATATCCTATCACCTGCCCTGAAGCGAAAAGTCTTATGTGAGAGATTGACGACTGGAATGAGTGCACCTTTAACAAGCACTACAATTGGATGATGGGGAATTAATAACCTATCACATCTCCCAGCCACCTGAAGGGTGGTATCTGGTAGGATGTGACGTTCCTTGGCTACTTTAATAAATTTAAAAGAATGTGGTGGGCAACTTTGCTTCGTCAATGCATGTAATCCACATGATCTCTTAACTGTGTCTGGAAGAGACTTAAAAATTCATTTTGGGAAGTGTGCATTATATTTCTGCTTCCTCTTAATTGAATATACAACTGGGGGATGGTTGATCATTTCCACTGGGTAGGAAGTCTGTCCCAACTGCTATCTGCAGTTTCTAGCCCCTTTTTGTGCAGATAAGGAGTAATCAAACCGAGATAGAAAATCGGTCCCCATGAGGATGTCTCCTGGATAATCAAGATTCTCAACGATCGTACATGTATGAGGTTGCAATTCCCCATTAATTTCAAAGTTAATGGTACCTTGACCCAAGGTATTAAGTTTTCCCCATTTACTGCTGTTAATGTCTTCGCACTATGCTTAAGGCGTGCATATTTAAATTTGCTGAAGGCTGACTTTTTAATTAGAGTTGCCTGGCTTCCAATGTCCACAAAAAATGCAAATCTCACACCTTCCACCTTTACTTCAAAGATTCATCACTAGGGGCAACCTTTCATTCTTTTTGTTCTCGCATCCGGACAATACATCCGTATGTGTCCGCGCTTTCCACACGAATAACACGCCCGTGTGTCCCTGTTGGTACCCCGTGCAGGTAGGCCCGAACGTGCAGCTGTGGTCGGCTTCCTGCCTGACGAACTGACTCCATAGTCATTCGTCTTACCCCTCTCGTCTTTTCGTACCGCCTCAACATATGGGGACGACTGAGCCCCAGTCCTCTCCGTTCTCATCCCTATGTTCCGTACTGTGGCGGTGTGTTGGACGAGTTCCTCAAAATTTAATAACGCTCCTTCTGCAGATATAAACGGACCCATGGTAGGAGGTAAAGCCCTACAGAACAAGTGCTTAGCTAACCGTTCTGCCTATCATCGTACCCTAGCTCCTGGGTAAGGTCGTCAACACTACTCATTATCAGGGTACCAAATTCTTGTAAAGTGCTACAGTCGTCCCTCTTAAGGGACTGAAGGTATACCCGAGCTTCATCTGCTGACACTTTCTCTTTATACTTGTCCCTAATCGCCTGGACAAACTGAGGCCATGTCGTCAGGTGCCGAAACTCTTTCAGCCTCGCCAGTGGACCGGCTACGTCCCCGCAAACCCCTGTGACGAGAGTAGTTTTTAGACCATCATTTGGGACGATCTCTAGCATCGCATTCATATTCCACAACCAGTCCTCCACTTGGCGGTTGCGTTCCACCTTGTTGGACGGCAACTCCCTACCTATGAGTGTCGGCAGGGTCAACTTAAAAATCAGACTCATAATTCCTGGTGTGTCGGAAGAGAGGCTTCAGGAAGTGGGTGGCCCCTGGGGCTGGTATAGGAATTGAGGTTGGGGTTGGGGTGCCTGGGGTTGGAGTAGGTTTTGGGTGGTCTGGGTTTGGGGGAGGGGTTGAGGTTGGGGTTGGGTTGCCTGAGGTTGGGATATGGTGCGTGTGGCTCTGGATTGGAGTAGGTATTGGGTGGTCTGGGTTTGGGGGAGGGGTTGGGGTTGGGTTGCCTGAGGTTGGGATATGGTGTGTGTGTGGCTCTGGATTGGAGTAGGTATTGGGTGGTCTGGGGTTGGTGATGGGGTTGGGGGGATGGCTGAGGTTGATGTTGTAGTGATGGGTGAGGTATAAGTGGATGTTGTGGTAGTGGTGTTACCCGAGGTAGTGCCTGCTGTGAGTCTTGTTCATGTTCTAATTGTACAGGTTGCTGGTCATGTTGCTTGGCTGAGCGTGACGCCGTACCACGTTGAATGATGACCCCTGTCAATAAATAAAAATGGATACTAAAAGAAGGAGCAGAAGCTCTGTGCCTGCCACTTTCTGTGATGAGTAACAAATCACTGGTAACAGGTTAACTGCTCAAAATTTGGATGACGGCTAATAAAGTCCCAATATACAAGAAGAGGGACAGACAGGAGGCACTGAAGTACAGGCCAGTGTCCCTAACTTGCATACCATGCAAGTTGATGGAGAAGATTGTGCGAAAAAACTAGTGGAACATCTGGATCGAAAAAATTTGTTACACAAAATCAGCATGGGTTCAGTGAATGGATCACTTGAATTCTACGACCAGACAACAAAAATCATGCAAAAGAAAAGGTGAGCAGACCGTATATTTTTGGATTGCCAGGAAGCCTTTGACACAGTACTACACAAGAGACTAGTGCCCAAGCTGGAGATGCAGGCATGAGTGAAAGGGAAGGTACTCCAATGGATAGGAGAGTGCCTAAGAAACAGAAGACAGCGAGTCATTGTGAGGGGTGAGGTCTCGGAGTGGAGGGGAGTCATCAGTGGAGTCCCGCAGGGATCAATCCTTGGACCTATACTGTTTCTGATATATGCAAATGATCTCCCCCAAAAAATAGACTCGTTTCTCTCAATGTTTGCTGATGATGCAAAAATTATGAGGTGGATTAAGACAGAGGAAGATAGTATGAGGCTATAAGGTGAACAAGACAAACTGAAGGAATGGTCTAATAAATAGCTACTAAAGTTCAACCCAAGTAAACGTAAGGTAAAACTAGGAGGCCAGACATAGGATACCGAATAGGAGACAAAGTTCTCCATGAAACGGACAGAGAGAAAGATCATGGAATTGATAACAAGCCAAACCTGTCTCCTGAAGCCCTCATCAAGGGAATATCATCAGCGGCGTTAGCAAGGCTGACTAACATCAGAACTGCCTTTAGAAACCTATGTAAGGAATCTATCAGAACTTAGTATATCACATATGTAAGACCAATCCTGGACTATGCGGCACCAGCATTAAGCCCGTACCTAGTCAAGCACAAGATGAAGCTGGAAAAAGGTGAGAGGTATGCCACTAGCAGAATCCTAAAACTATGAGGCATGTGTTACGAGGAAAGGTTGTGTGAACTGCACCTCACGTCGCTGAAAGGCAGAAGAGCTCGGGAAGACATGATCACATATAAACTTCTCAGGGAAATTAATTTTAACAGGGTAGACAAGTGCAGATTATTTAACACGGGTGGTACTCGAACAAGGAGACACAGGTGGAAGCTGATTACCCAAACGACCCAGAGTCATTAGAAAGAACGTTTTCAGTGTCAGAGAAGTAAAAGGAATGCACTAGGAAGTGACGTGGTATAGGCTGACTCCATACACAGTTTCAAATGTAGATATGATAGAGCTTCGAGAAGCTCAAGAATCTATTCACCAGTAGATTGACAGTTGAGAGGCGGGATCATAGAGCCGAAGCTCAACCCCCACAAACACGACAAGCTCAGTATAACTAGGTGAGAACATACACACACACACACACACACACACAGTAAAGGTCAAAAAACATTTATTGATCTAAGAACCTTGGGAGGCGGGGCTAGGAGCCAAGCTCGACCAAGCAAGCTCATCTAGGTTAGTACACACTTTATTAAAAACATAGTCAATTACGACTGAACAAAAATATGTAAATTACAAAATATAAAAGGTAAGGTAATTATGAAGAGAATTTTTTTAACCACTTGATGGTCGGGGATTGAACGCTGACCTGCATGAAACGAGACCATTGCTTTACGGTCCAGTGCAAGTGGCTTCTTTCGTTACTAATTTCTTCCTTGTCTCGGGACTTCAGTTTTTGTCTTAGATTCATTTAGTAAACGATAAAGTAGACATCAGTTGGAGCAAAAATTCCTGGTTTAGCTCTTCGGATTTCGCATCCTCCAGGTCTTTGGCTTTGGCCTCACTCATGGCTTCTACTTCCTTCTTCTGCCTTTTTACCCTCATGTCCGTAATCATAGGACCAATGGCCTTAACCTCATCCTTCAGTAATTTTCGCGTTTCTAAAACCTTATTGTGGAGTTTCTTTACCGTATCGTTGAGTACTAATAACTTTGCAGCCATGTCATATACTTCCCTCGCCATCTCTTCCCTCTTTCCCTCTCTACGAAGTCTATTTATTTTATTCTTATAAGTCGTCTTTATTGCCCATCTCTCCGAATCTTTCCTTGCAAACTCTTCTCTCTCCCGCTCTATTCGGCAGACGAGTTGTTTAAGCTCATAGCCGAAGACTTTCTTAGTGGTGGAGGCTTCACCTTCCACTTGGTGCTGCTCCTCCTCCTCTCTCTTCCGCTTCAGAGACATTCTGGCGAGAAGTGGATACTTTTTATTGTAATGACTTACTAACATGTGATAAATATCACAGATGAACTTAAATATAGTGAGGCTCAAAATGTCAATGACCCTCGCTCTCTCTCTCAATGGATCGTTCACAAGGTGGCTGAAGAGATGGCCTGATGGAGGACGAATGTGTTGGGAACGGTCGAAGTCCTTTCTTGGAGAGGTGGTGGTGAACAGATGGAGGGTGGGCGAGGTGGGTGGAGGGTGGGTGTGGTGGGTACGTGGTGGGTTGTGAGTGAGGTAGACAGGTGGTGGGCGGAACCCTAGTAAAGGGGCTGCAGGTGGGTAGAGTGTTGTTAATAAGATTGATGTGAGCACAACTTGTGTAGTGGGGTTCGTGTACGTCTTATGGAGTTAGTGTAGCTATGATAGTGACAAGTAGAGTTACTGCAAGTCTTAGGCAGTTAATGTAGTTGTGAAGTGAGGTTAGTGCATGTCTTATGTAGTTATTGTAGTTGTATTAGTGTGTAGTGAAGTTATTGAAAGTATTATGTAGTTAGTACTCGCCTAGTTGTGCTTGCGTGGGGTTGAGCTCTGGCTCTTTGGTCCCGCCTCTCAACTGTCAATCAACTGGTGTACAGATATCTGAGCCTACTGGACGCTATCATATCTACATTTGAAACTTTGTATGGAGTCAGCCTCCACCACATCACTGCCTAATGCATTCCATTTACTAACTACTCTGACACTGAAAAAGCTCTTTCTAATATCTCTGTGGCTCATTTGGGTACTCAGCTTTCACCTGTGCCCCCTTGTGCGTGTTCCACCCGTGTTAAATAATCCATCCATGTCTACCCTGTCAATTCCCCTGAGAATTTTGTATGTGGTGATCATGTCTTTTCGAGCTCTTCTGTCTTCCATCGACGTGAGGTGCAGTTCACACAGCTTTCCCTCATATCTCATGCCTCTTAGTTATGGGACTAGCCTAGTGGCATACCTCTGAACTTTTTCCAGCTTCATTTTGTGCTTGACTAGGTTCGGGCTCCATGCTGGGGCCACATACTCCAGGATTGGCCTTACATATGTGTTATACTAGATTCTGAAGGATTCCTTACGCAGGTTCCTTAGTGTATTTGTACTAGTGTGTAGTGAGGTTAGTGCATGTCTTATGTAGTTAGTGTAGATGTGTTAGTAGGTAATGTAGTTAGTGCATGTCTTATGTATTTAGTGTATTTGTGGTAGTGTTAAATGGGGTTAGAGCATGTCATATGTAGTTAGTGTAGTTGTATTAGTGTGTAGTGAAGTTAGTGCATATCATTTGTAATTATTTTAGAATGAAGTTAAGTTAGTGCAATTCCTATGTAGCTAGTGTGTTATGGAGTTAGTGAACGACCTATGTAGTTAGTGTAGTTGTATTAGTGTATAGTTTTGTTAGTGCATGTCGTATGTAGTTTGTGTTGTTGCGTTAGAATAAAGAGGAGGTAGTGCCTGTCTTATGTAATTAGTTAAGTTGGGTTAGTTTGTAGTGAAGATAGTGCGTGTCTTATGAATTTAGTTCAGTTGCGTGTGTAGTGAAGTTAGTGCTCGTCATATGTAGTTAGTACAGTTTTGTTAGTGTGTGTAGTGATGTTAGTGCATGTCTTATATAGTTAGTGAAGTTGAATTAGTGTGTAGTGGAGTTAGTGCATGTCTTATGTAGTTAATGTAGTTGTGTTAGTGTTTAGAGCAGTTAGCATATGTTTTTTGTATTTAGTGTATGTGTGTTAGTGTGTAGTGGGGTTAGTGCATGTCTTATGTAGTTAGTGTAGTTGTGTTAGGGAGTAGTGGGGTTAGTTCATGCCTTTTCTAGTTAGTGTAGGTATGTTAGTGTGAAGAGGAGTTAGTGCATGTCCAATATAGTAAGTGAAGATGTGTTACTGTGTAGTGAGGTTAGTGCATGTCTTAAATAGTTAGTGAAGTTGTGTTAGGGTGTAGTGAGGCTAGTACATGGTTAATGTAGTTAGTGTAGTCGTGTTAATGTAGTGGGGTTAGTGCATGCCTTATGTAGTTAGTGTTGTTGTGTTAATGTAGAGGGTTTTGTGCATGTCTAATGTAGTTAGTGCAGTGCGGTTAGTGAGTAACGGTCTGATGTAGTAACCAGAGCTCTTTGGAGGTTTAAGCTCCATAAGGCCCAAATCCCTCAGGAGGTCCAGGAGAGGACATTCGCTACCCTACATTCTTGGTTGAACCATGGATTCTATTGTTGTTTTTCGCTTTTCTCCTTTTGGACCGGGATAAATCTATCAGCAGTTTCCTGTCATTTCTGGGTGACATAGTCCATCATATCCTGTACATTCTTCTCTCTTGAGTTTAGTTTCCCATGGTATTCCCAAGGTGAATACCATATATTTCCTGTACTTCGTGGTCTTCGGGTCCCTGGCTTGGCCCTCCATGTGCGTGGGGTTCTGTCCACGCCTGATTGTCCACCCCTGGTTGTGTTTCCTGGGGTTTGAGCTTTGGCTCTTTCGTCCTGCCTCTCCCCTGTCGCTTCCCTGGCATCTCCTTTGGTCATTTTTGCCTGTACTTGCTGCTGTATTAGGGAGGGGGGGGGGGGTCCGGTTTCTGCCGCTTCCCTTCCTTGTGCGTTCCTATTGTTTCCTCCTCTGCCGCAGGGGTTTTCTTCATGTGTTCCTTGGCTTCTTGGGCGTTCCTTCAGCCTGTTTCATATGGTGCGCTTATGTGTCTTGGTCTGTTTTCGTTGCTCGTACCCTTTGGTTCTGGTACTGTTCTGGTGGCAACCCTTACACCTTCTTCGGTTTTCCTGGCTTGCCCTGCCTGTTGGTTTTTCAGGGTCTTGCGATGTCTCGCGTCGGACCAGTTTTCTGATCTCCTGGCGGGCTTGCTTGCATTGGGAAGCTTTCTGTTCGGCAGACGTTCCATCTCCTTTGTGCCGGGTTGGGGGTTGGTGGTCGTGCCCGAGATCTTCCCGCGGCTCCGCATTTTCCTGGGCTCGGATGAGCCTTGTCGGGGCTGATTACCTTCTGCCTTGCGTGTCTTGCCTCTGGTTGGTGGTATGGTGGCTTCGTTCTTGGTGTCCCACCTGCGTAATTCCTCTTGGCGGCAGTATGGGGTATTTTGGCAGTCCTTCCTTTTCCTCTTGTCTCTTCTTAGGTGGCTGCGGTTGTTAGCGTCGGCTTGGTTTTTCTGGTTAGGGTTGGGGACCGTCATCTTGCCACATACTGTCGCCTCGTTTTCGTGCGGCGCTGGCGGAGCCGCTTCGGCTCGCTTTCGGTCTTGGTGTTGCTTCTGCACCGTTAGTAAGCTGTCTCGTGCGTTGTTTCACCTCCGGCCTGTTCGTGCGCCGCTTGCACCGTCCTGGTCTCTGGTCAGCGTGCTCAATCTTCTCCTCGGTTGGTGGTGCCCCTTCGGTTCAGGTTTGTTTTTCGTCGGCTCTTTTTCCTATTGGCATTTGCCTCTGGGGGTCGGGTGAGAAGGGAGAAGAGCAGAGAAGGGAGACGAGCGAGAGGCGAAATACCCGAGAAAAAAGGGCGTAAAACACCGGCACTGAAACACACCGCCCAAACCAAAACAAACTCCCACCGTGTATGTGCAGGACACGCTGGCCGAACCCCACTAAACAGTAATACAACTACAATAATTACATAAGACAAGCTTTAACTTCACAACATACTAAAACAACTTCAATAACTTCATAAGGCATGCACTAACTCCACTATACACTTACACACCTACACTAACCACATAAGACATACACTAACTTCACTACACACTAACACAACTACACTAACTACAAAAGACATGCACTAACCCCTATACACACTACTACATTAACTACATAAGATGTGCACTAACCCCACTACACACTAACACAACTACACTACCTACATAAGACTTGCACTTATCCCACTACACACTAACACATCTTAATTAACTACATAAGACATGCACTAACCCCCACTAAACTAACAGAAGCACATTTTGCCACCTTTGCTGAAATACTGATGAGACCAGATGCCATGTCCACAGTCAAGGAAGTTGTAATGGAAGCAGTAACCTGACAGGAGGCAGCTAGATGCTCAAGCCAGCTAATGGAAAGGAAAGGAGCTGTAGTAGTGATAGGTGTTCCAGGAACAAAAAAGGACCACAATGGAAGAATGGAGGACTAATGACAAAGCTGCAGTGTCAGGGATACTAAAGGAGATAGGAATGGAAAGGGCTGAAAGAGACATAGAGCAGTTTTTTCCGGATTGGCCAGTATAGCAAAGACAAACAGAGATTGATCAAGGTAGTATTCAGGAACGAGGCCACCAAAGAGGACATACTAGTAAAGAACAGCAAACTAAAAATTTAAGAAATTACAGACAGATATACCTTCAGAGGGACATGACCAAGGACGCGATAATAAGGGCAGCAGATGCAAGAAAAAGGCGCAGGGAGAGGGAAGGAAGCCAGGGATCTGCCTCCATCCTAGCACTCCAAGAGTGGAGTGGGGAACCCCAAACCAATAGTTCAGACACCCCAGAAGAGAATGCAACTCCCCAGTCCACCACCACATAGGGCCCCCCTTCACTCCCAGCTCAAATCCCTACTTGCCCCTACACAATGCCCACCATATCATCCAAATTCTCCCTCCCCCCCTTACCCCTTACTTACCTAATACAATATAAGTAGTCACCATGAACCTCCGATTTGCATATAGAGGCTCACTACCTTCCCATTCCCTGGTCTTCTTCCTGCCACAAGCAGTCCGAGGCAAGACCTAGGCCCTCCATCCCCTCACCCAGCCTCCCCCCAAACCCCTGTTAACTACACCACAGGAGGACATGGCCTAAGCCCAAGTAATCCCTGCCCCCCTAACCCCAAGCACACCTTGCCCCATCAGGAATCCTTCCTGTCCCAAGCAGACCTGGGCAAGACTTAAGCCCTTTATTTCCCTCCTCACCTCCCCCTCAACCCCTGGCAACTTCCCTACAGGAGGAGGAGCCTACCCAAGTAGAAATGCCCAAGGATCAGCTTCCTACCCTTGAAGGGAGGGAGGGTGAAAATGGATATACGAAAGGGAGCTTTAAGGTAATGTACTCAAACATCAATGGGATTACCAATAAAGCAAGCGAACTGGCAGAACGGGTGCAGGAAGAAAACCCAGAAGTAATAGAACTCCCGAGACCAAAATTGTCAGGAGTTATAACAGAAACTGTGTTTCCAAAGTACTACTATATAGTAAGGAAAGAAAGGGAAGGGAGAGGAGGTGGAGGAGTGGTCCTGCTGATAAGGAAGGACTGGAGCTTTGATGAGATGGAAATTTCGGGCTGTGACGGATTCAGAGATTACATAACAGGAACTATGACATGGGGTGGGCCGAAAATAACAGTGGCAGTCATTTACAACCCTCACTTAAATGACAGAAGACCCAGATAGGAGTTTGATAGGAACAACATGACATCCAATAATAGAGAGCAGCTTTAGTTGCCTGCAGGAATGGCTCCAGACTCTTAATCATGGGTGAATTCAACCATGGAAATATAGACTCGGAGAATGGGGACCCACATGGAGGTTCAGATACATAGATACATGTAGAGCTAAACTCATGAAAGTGGCAACAGGGAACTTTCTGAGTCAACATGTCAGGGAACCCACAAGAATGAGAGGCAATGATAAACCAGCTAGACTCGACCTGATATTCACCTTGAATTAGTCAGAAATAGAAGTCAAATTTGAAGCCCCCATAGGAATGAGTGACCACAGTGCATTGACATCTGAGTATCTGGTGGAGGTAGGGATAACCTATCCAAGGATGGGATCGGGAGGGAAAAGACTGAATTACCGAACAGGAAAATATGATAAGATGAGGAACTTCTTAACCAGGGATCTGCCAGGGATCTGCCAGGGATCTGCCGCACTAACCAGACAACCCCACTAAACCCACTAAAACCCACTAAACCCTGTCTCTCTCTTTGCGCTCCTTCCTTGCTGCGGCTGCCATCGTTTTCAGCCCTGGAGTCTGGAGCCATTCCTGCAGGCAACTAAAGCTGCTCTCTATTATTGGATGTCATGTTGTTCCTATCAAACTCCTATCTGGGTCTTCTGTCATTTAAGTGAGGGTTGTAAATGACTGCCACTGTTATTTTCGGCCCACCCCATGTCATAGTTCCTGTTATGTAATCTCTGAATCCGTCACAGCCCGAAATTTCCATCTCATCAAAGCTCATCAAAGCTATCCCACTGGGGCTGTTGAACTGCCTGTGGAGGGTTCCCCTCTCCCATTTGGGGTCAAAGAGTTCTGGGCTGTGGTTCCCTAATTCCTGTCTCTCTCTTTGCGCTCCTTCCTTGCTGCGGCTGCCATCGTTTTCTCCTCCCTGGTCACATTTCTCTGCAGGAATACCGTCTTGAACTTCTGTACAATGAATAGGCTGCTCTTCTTTGCTAAAATTTCGTCTTTTGTGTCCTCGCTTTTGAAAACCACTTTTATCAATCAATTTATGTCCTTGTTGTACTGGCCAAGCCTGAAAACCTTTCTATATTCTGTGCTTTACTCTCCATCTATACCCCTTCATGGATCTCTTTGACTGTGGCTTTGTTAATATCTCTCCTCACTCCTGGACTGTCACCTATTTGCTCCTTAATTCCTTTCATGGCAGTTTCCTGTACTGCAGAGACAACTTCTGGGGTCCTTCTAAGTATGTTTGCAAATGAGGGTTGACTTGTAGAATTCCTTTCTACAGATACAGTACCATCTTCCTGAGGGCTGGTTCGTGGCTGATATTGGGGATTCTCTTTTAAGCTTTTAATCTCCTCCCTTGCCTCATTCAGTTCATCCTGCAGGTTGGCTACCTTCTCCCCCATTACCTGTAGTTCCTTTTTTATTTCTCCCAACATTTCAAAGAGTATCTCCTGAAGCGGGACCTCTTCTCCTTCTCCTCTCTCTGTGTTTCGTCTTCTCCCTGCCATGTTCGTTTCCTATTCTATTTCTCCAATCCAATGTGTGTGTACTCACCTAATTGTACTCAACTAATTGTACTTCCGGGGGTTGATCTTTGGCTCTTTGGTCCCGCCTCTCAACTGTCAATCAACTGGTGTACAGATTCCTGAGCCTACTGGGCTCTATCATATCTACATTTAAAACTGTGTATGGAGTCAGCCTCCGCCATATCTCTGCCTAATGCATTCCACCTGTTAACTACTCTGACACTGAAAAAGTTCTTCCTAACGTCCTTGTGGCTCATTTGGGTACTCAGTTTCCACCTGTGTCCCCTTGTTTGCGTACCGCCAGTGTTGAATAGTTTATCCTTTTCTACCCTGTCAATTCCCCTGAGGATTTTCTAGGTAGTGATCATGTCTCCCCTCAATCTTCTGTCTTCCAGTGTCGTAAGGTGCATTTCCCGCAGCCTTTCCTCGTAACTCATGCCTCTTAGTTCTGGGACCTGTCTAGTGGCATTCCTCTGAACTTTTTCCAGCTTCGTCTTGTGCTTGACAAGGTACGGGCTCCATGCTTGGGGCCGCATACTCTAGGATTGGTCTTACGTATGTGGTGTGCAAGATTCTAAACGATTCCTTACACAGGTTCCTGAAGGCTGTTCTGATGTTAGCCAGCCTCGCATGTGCCGCAGACGTAATTCTTTTTATGTGGCTTCAGGAGACAGGTTTGGTGTGATATCAATTCCTAGATCTTTCTCTCTTTCCGTTTCATTAAGTACTTCATCTCCTATTCTGTATCTTCTGTCTGACCTCGAGTTTCCAACGCTTACTTTCATTACTTTGCATTTACTCGGGTTAAACTTTAACAGCCATTTGTTGGACCATTCACTCAGTCTGTCTAGGTCATCTTGCAGCCTTCTACTATCATCTTCTGTTTCAATCCTCCTCATAATTTTTTCATCATCAGCAAATATTGAGAGAAACGATTCTATACCCTCTGGGAGATCTTTTACATATATCAGAAACAGTATAGGTCCAAGGACTGACCCCTGCGGGACTCCACATGTAACGTCTCGCCAATCTGAGACCTCGCCCCTCACACAGTCTCGTTGTCTCCTGTTGCTTAGGTACTCCTCTATCCACCGGAGTACCTTCCCTTTCACTCCAGCCTGCATCTCCAACTTTCGCACTAGCCTCGTGTGTGGCACTGTATCAAAGGCTTTCTGACAATCAAAAAATATGCAATCTGCCCACCCTTCTCTTTCTTGCCTTATTTTTATTACCTGGTCGTAGAATTCAAGTAACCCTGTGAGGCAGGACCTGCCATCCCTGAACCCATGTTGATGCTGTGTTACAAAGTTCCTTTGCTCCAGATGCTCCACTAGTTTTTTTTCGCTCAATCTTCTCCATCAGCTTGCATAGTATGCAGGTTAGGGACACTGGCCTGTAGTTCAGTGCCTCCTGTCTATCCCCTTTCTTGTATATCGGGACTACGTTAGCTGCTTTCCAAATATCTGGCAGTTCCCCTGTTGCCAGTGATTTGTTATACACTATGGAGAGTGGTAGGCACAGTTCTCTTGCTCCTTCCTTTAGAACCCAAGGGGAGATTCCATCTGGGCCTATAGCCTTTGTCTCATCCAACTCTAGTAAACCCTTCCTTACTTCCCCGCTGGTAATCTCAAAGTCTTCCAGTGGTTCCTGGTTACCTATTCCCTCTCTTACTTCTGGAATTTCTCCTTGCTCTAAGGTGAAGACCTGGAATTTCTTATTCAACTCCTCATACACTTCCTTGTCATTTGTAGTGAATCCTTCCGCCTGTATCCTTAATTTCATAACCTGTTCCTTTACTGTTATTTTTCTCCTGATGTGGTTATGTAACAATTTAGGCTGAGTCTTTGGCTTGCTTGCGATGTCATTTTCGTATTGTCTTTCTGCCTCTCTTCTCATCCTGACATATTCATTTCTGGCATTCTGGTATCTTTCTCTGCCCTCCAGTGTCCTGTTATTCCTATAGTTTCTCCATGTGTGTGTGTGTGTGTGTGTGTGTGTGTGTGTGTGTGTGTGTGTGTGTGTGTGTGTGTGTGTGTGTGTACTCACCTATTTGTACTCACCTATTTGTGCTTGCAGAATCGAGCAATGACTCTTGGATCCCGCCTTTCCAGCTATCGGTTATTTACAGCAATGACTCCTGTCCCATTTCCCTATCATACCTAGTCTTAAAAAGTACGAATAGTATTTGCTTCCACAACCTGGTCCCCAAGTGCATTCCATTTTTCCACTACTCTCACGCTAAAAGAAAACTTCCTAACATCTCTGTGACTCATCTGAGTTTCCAGTTTCCACCCATGTCCCCTCGTTCTGTTATTATTACATGTGAACATTTCATTTATTTCCACTTTGTCAATTCCCCTGAGTATTTTATATGTCCCTATCATATCTCCTCTCTCCCTTCTTTTCTCTAGTGTCGTAAGGTTCAGTTCCTTCAGACGCTCTTCATATCCCATCCCTCGTAACTCTGGGACAAGCCTCTTCGCAAACCTCTGAACGTTCTCCAGTTTCTTTATTTGTTTCTTCAGGTGGGGGCTCCTTGATGGCGCGGCATACTCTAAGACGGGTCTCACGTAGGCAGTGTAAAGCGCCCTAAAAGCCTCCTCATTTAGGTTTCTGAATGAAGTTCTAATTTTCGCCAGTGTAGAGTACGCTGCTGTCGTTATCCTATTTATATGTGCCTCAGGAGTTAGATTAGGTATCACATCCACTCCCAGGTCTCTTTCTCGAATCGTTACAGGTAGGCTGTTCCCCTTCATTGTGTACTGTCCCTTTGGTCTCCTATCACCTGATCCCATTTCCATAACTTTACATTTGCTGATGTTAAACTCCAGTAGCCATTTCCCTGACCATCTCTGCAACCTGTTTAATTCCTCTTGGAGGATCCTACAATCCTCGTCTGTCACATCTCTTCTCATTAATTTTGCGTCATCCGCAAACGTTGACATGTATGATTCCACTCCTGTAAACATATCATTTACGTAAATTAGAAAGAGGATTGGTCCCAGCACCGATCCTTGAGGTACTCCAATTGTTACTGTTCGCCAGTCCGACTTCTCGCCCCTTACCATTACCCTCTGGCTCCTTCCTGTTAGGTAGTTCTTCACCCATACTAGGGCCTTTCCGCTTACTCCTGCCTGCCTCTCAAGTTTGTATAGCAGTCTCATGTGCGGTACTGTATCAAAGGCCTTTTGGCAGTCAAGAAACATGCAGTCTGCCCAGCCTTCTCAGTCCTGCCTTATCCTTGTTACTTTATCATAGAATTCTAAAAGGTTTGTTAGGCATGATTTCCCTATCCAGAACCCATGTTGGTGCTGGTTTACAAACCCAATGCTCTCTAGGTGCTCAACAAGTCTTAGCCTAATTATTCTTTCAAGTATTTTGCAGGGGATGCTTGTCAGTGATACGGGTCTGTAGTTAAGTGCCTCCTCCCTATCACCTTTCTTGAAAATCGGTACAACATTTGCCTCCTTCCAGCAACTGGGCAATTCTCCTGACATAAGTGACTCATTAAAGATCATTGCCAGAGGCACGCTGAGAGCCTGCGCTGCCTCTTTAAGTATCCACGGTGATACTTTGTCTGGTCCAACAGCTTTATTTGCATCCAGTGTTGTCAACTGTTTCATTACCTCCTCTGCTGTCACCTCTATATCTGATAGTCTTTCATCTAGGGTAATCGCTTCTATCAATGGGAGCTGCTCAGGCTCGGTTGTGAACACTCTATGGAAATTTGCATTCAGTACCTCGCAGATTTCCTTGTCGCTTTCTGTATATGCCCCTTCTGTTTTCCTCAGTCTTGTCACTTGGTCATTTACCGACATCTTCCTTCCTATATGCCTATGTAGTAATTTAGGTTGCTTTTTCGCTTTGACTGCAATATAATTCTCATAATGTCTTTCCGACACTCGTCTTATGTTAATGTAATCATTCCTAGCTCTGTTACATCTAATCCTGTTGTCCTCTGTCCTTTGTCTTCTGTACTTCCTTCACTCCCTCCTGCTTCTCACCTTTGCTTCCTGACACTGTCTATTAAACCATGGGTTATTATATTCCCTCCTGCTTTTTTCCTTTATTGTTGGAATAAATCTCTCTTTAGCCTCCTTGCATTTCAATATGACTTGGTTCATCATACCTTGCACTGTTTTTCCTCTAAGTTCTTCCTCCCACTGCACTTCTCCCAGGTAGTCCCTTATCCTTCTGTAGTCCCCTTTTCTGTAATCAAGTCTCCTTTCCTGGACCTCTTGTCACAATTTGTCCTTTGGTCACAATTTTAAGCTCCATCATGTAGTCAAAGACTAGGACACAATGGTCACTGGCTGCTGGTGGTATTTCATGTTCCAACTGCTCGATGTCTTCTACATTATGGGTGAAAATGAGATCTAATAGGCTGGGCGTATCCCCTCCTCTTTCCCTAGTATCTTCCTTCACATGCTGTGTTAGGAAATTCCTGTCAATAACGTCTACCAGCTTCGCTCCCCAGGTCTCCTCCCAGCCATGGGGGATTCCTCGTTTCCCAATCTATCTCTCCGTGATTTAGGTCCCCCATGACCAGCAACTTCGCTCTCATTCTATGCGCTATAGTTGCTGCCCTCTGCAGTTCATCTATACATGTCTTGTTGCTGTCCTCGTACTTCTGCCTGGGCCTTCTACTGTTTGGTGGGGGATTGTAGAGTATCAAAATTACAATCTTCTTCCCATCCACTGTCAGAGTTCCATGTATGAAGCTCGTGCTTTCATTGGTTCCCGGATTTTCCAGCTCATCAAACTTCCATTTCCGCTTTATTAGTAATGCCACTCCTCCTCCGTCTCTGTGTCCTTTCTTTTCTTATCACCTGGTACCCCTCTGGAAAGATTGCATCCGAGATCGTGCCATTTATTTTACTTTCCACTATTGCCACTATGTCTGGGTCTGCCTCACTAACTCTTTCTTTTATTTCTTCTGCTTTATTGGCTACCCCATCATCATTGGTGTACCAAACCTTGAGACTCTTCTTGGAAACTCTGGTGTCAGAGTTCCCCCTCTCACAGGGGGTCTGGGGGGGACTGGGGGGGGGTGTCTGGGGGGCGAGTGGGTGCTGTGGGGGTGAATGGGGGGGTGCAAGGGGGGTGCCTGGGAGTGCCTGGTAGGCGCAAATGGGGTCTAGGCATCTAGGGGGGTAGGAAGGGCATAATGGGTCTGAAAGTTAGGGGTCTGAATAGCATAGGGGGGTTGAGAAATAGAGTGAGAATGAGAGTCAGATAGAGGTTGAGAGGTTGGGGGGAGAGGGATATTGAGGGCAGAGGGCTGAGAGGAGAATGGAGCATGGGTGCTGGGAGTGGAAGAGAGGGTGTACTAGTTAGGGGGGAATCGGGGGTAGGTGGGGGTTTTGGGGAAAAGAGGGGAAGAGGGAGATGGGGGGTCACAAGGTTAGGGGGTTAAATGTGGGCTGGAGGTGCATAGGAGGGGTGTGTGTGTGTGTGTGAGTGTGTGTGCACTCACCTAATTGTGCATGCGGGGGTTGAGCTTTGGCTCTCTGGTCCCGCCTCTCAACCGTCAATCAACTGGTGTACAGATTCCTGAGCCTACTGGGCTCTATCATATCTACACTTGAA
Source organism: Procambarus clarkii (assembly GCF_040958095.1). NCBI lineage: Eukaryota > Metazoa > Arthropoda > Malacostraca > Decapoda > Cambaridae > Procambarus > Procambarus clarkii. The sequence continues at coordinate 20,044,936 of NC_091151.1, read as the reverse complement.
ACTGTGTATGGAGTCAGCCTCCACCACATCACTTCCTAATGCATTCCATTTGTCAACCACTCTGACACTAAAAAAGTTCTTTCTAATATCTCTGTGGCTTATTTGGGCGCTCAGTTTCCACCTGTGTCCCCTTGTGTTAAATAGCCTGTCTCTATCTATATTCAATTCCCTTGAGAATCTTGAATGTGGTGATCATGTCCCCTCTAACTCTTCTGTCTTCCAGCGAAGTGAGGTTTAATTCCCGTAGTGTCTCCTCGTAGCTCATACCTCTCAGCTCGGGTACTAGTCTGGTGGCAAATCTTTGAACTTTTTCCAGTTTAGTCTTATCCTTGACTAGATATGGACTCCATGCTGGGGCTGCATACTTCAGGATTGGCCTGACATATGTGGTATACAGAGTTCTGAATGATTCTTTACACAAATTTCTGAATGCCGTTCGTATGTTGGCCAGCCTGGCATATGCCGCTGATGTTATAATCTTGATATGTGCTGCAGGAGACAGGTCTGGCTTGATATCAACTCCCAAGTCTTTTTCTTTCTCTGACTCCTGAAGAATTTCCTCTCCCAGATAATACCTTGTATTTGGCCTCCTGCTCCCTGCACCTATCTTCATTATATTACATTTGGTTGGGTTAAACTCTAACAACCACTTGTTCGACCATTCCTGCAGTTTGTCTAGGTCTTCTTGAAGCCTCAAACAGTCCTCTTCTGTCTTAATCCTTCTCATAATTTTGGCATCGTCTGCAAACATTGAGAGAAATGAATCTATACCCTCCGGGAGATCATTTACATATATCAGAAACAAGATAAGACCGAAAACAGAGCCCTGTGGGACTCCACTGGTGACTTCACGCCAATCGGAGGTCTCACCCCTCACCGTAACTCTCTGCTTCCTATTGATTAGGTACTCCCTTATCCACTGGAGCACATTACCAGCTACACCTGCCTGTCTCTCCAGCTTATGTACCAGCCTCTTATGCGGTACTGTGTCAAAGGCTTTCCAACAATCCAAGAAAATGCAGTCCGCCCAGCCCTCTCTTTCTTGCTTAATCTGTGTTACCTGGTCATAGAATTCTATTAAGCCAGTCAGGCAAGATTTACCCTCCCTGAACCCATGTTGTCGATTTGTCACGAAGTTCCTTCTCTCCAGATGTGCTACCAGGTTTTTTCTCACGATCTTCTCCATCACCTTGCATGGTATACAAGTTAAGGACACTGGCCTGTAGTTCAGTGCCTCTTGCCTGTCGCCCTTTTTGTATATTGGGACCACATTTGCCGTCTTCCATATTTCTGGTAGGTCTCCCGTCTCCAGTGACCTACTATACACTATGGAGAGTGGCAAGCAAATTGCCTCTGCACACTCTTTCAGTACCCATGGCGAGATCCTGTCTGGACCAACAGCCTTTCTAACATCCAGGTCCAGCAGGTGTCTCTTGACCTCCTCTCTCGTAATTTCAAAGTCTTCCAAGGCCGCCTGGTTTACTTCCCTTTCTCCTAGCACAGTGACCTCACCTTGTTCTGTTGTGAAGACCTCTTGGAACCTCTTGTTGAGTTCATCACACACCTCTTTGTCATTCTCTGTATACCTGTCCTCGCCTGTTCTAAGTTTCTCTACCTGTTCTTTCACTGTTGTTTTCCTTCTGATGTGACTGTGGAGTAGCTTTGGTTCGGTCTTGGCTTTGTTTGCTATATCATTTTCATAACTTTTCTCTGCTTCTCTTCTCACCCTGACATACTCATTCCTGGTTCTCTGGTATCTCTCTCTACTTTCTGGTGTTCTGTTATTCCGGAAGTTTCTCCACGCCCTTTTGTTCAGTACCTTTGCTTCCATACATGCCCTATTATACCATGGATTCTTCTTTTGCTTTTCGGATTTTTCCTTTTGGGCCGGGATGTATCTGCTTACTGCCTCCTGACACTTTTGGGTAACATAGTCCATCATATAATGTACAGACTTAGCTCTGAGGTCTGTGTCCCAAGGTATTTCCCTTAGGAAGCTTCTCATCTCCTCATAATTTCCCTTTCGGTATGCCAGCCTTTTGTTTCCTAGTTCTTTTTTTTTGGGGGGGGGGGGGATAATTCCTAGCTCTACCAGGTACTCAATGTTCAATACACTGTGATCACTCATTCCCAAAGGCGCTTCCATCTTGACTTACCTTATATCCCACTCATTTAGGGTAAATATCAGATCAAGCATTGCTGGTTCATCCTCTCCTCTCATTCTTGTTGGATCCTTGATGTGCTGGCTTAGAAAGTTTCTTGTTGCCACGTCCAGCAGCTTAACTCTCCATGTTTCTGGTCCTCCATGCGGGTCTCTGTTCTCCCAATCTATCTTCCCATGGTTGAAGTCTCCCATGATTAGTAGTCCAGATCCATTCCTACTAGCAACAGAAGCTGCTCTCTCCATTATGTTAATGGTGGCCATATTGTTTCTATCATATTCCTGTCTGGGTCGTCTGTCATTTGGTGGCGGATTATATATGACTACGACTATAATTTTTTGCCCTCCAGTTGTTATTGTTCCTATTATGTAGTCACTGAAACCTTCACATCCCTGAACAACCAACTCCTCGAAATCCCAGCCTTTTCTTACCAGCAGAGCTACACCACCCCCACCTCTTCCTTCTCTCTCTTTCCTCATAACATAATAGTCCTGTGGGAACACTGCATTTGTTATTGTTTTCGTCAGCTTTGTTTCTGTGAGAGCTATTATGTCTGGGTTTTCCTCTAGTACCCATTCTCCAAGTTCATTTGCTTTATTTGTAATACCGTCTATGTTAGTGTACATTGCCTTGAGGCTCACTTTCTTCTGTCCCTTCTCAAATCTCCTCCTTGGTGAATGTTCTGTTGGTGGAGGAAGCTGTGCCATGGGTGTGAGGATTTGTGAGGTGGATTCCAGGGCTGCAGAGGATACTGGGATGAGGGGTGGGGGGTCAAGTGAAGGGGGAAGGACAGGGAGGGTATGGGGTTAATGGGGCGGGAGGACAGAAAGGAAAGGGGGGTTTTCTATGCAGAGGAGGGTGGTGGGGTTGCCCTCTCCGCTGGTGTTAATGGGTAGCTGGTTGTGGGATCCCCCCTCGCCTCTGGGGGGTGATGTGTTGGGAGCTGTGGTTTCCTGGTTTTCCCCTCTCGCCCTGCGCTTCTTCCTTGCTTCTGTCGCTATGGCCCTCTCCTCCCTTGTCATGTCCCTCTGGAGGAATACTTTTTTGAATTCCCCCACATGTTGCAGGTGGCTTTGTAGAATCGTGTCTTTTGTGTTCTCGTTTGCAAACACTATCTTTAACACACGGTCTCGGTCTTTTTTGTACCAGCCTAACCTGAAAACCTTCTCAATGCTATGCTCAGGCCCTTCCATGTCTAGTGCCTTCAGTATTTCATTCACTGCCGCTTTGTCCTTATCATTCCACTCTTTCCTATTTGAGCCTTCCTGCACTTTAATACCTACAGCTACCACTGCTCTTTTCCTTTCCAGCAGCTGGCTAGTGGAGCGTGCCGCTTCCTGTGAGGTGGCTGCTTTCATTGCTACCTCCATCACTGCAGACATTACTTCAGAGTTGTTTTTTTAAGCATTTCTGCAAATGTTGCTTTTAATGTGGCTTTCTCTTCCAAAGTACTATTACCACCTTCTCCCTGGGTGGTTATCTGAGCCTCAGCATCGATACTGTTCTCTTTGAGGGCTCTAATCTCCTCCTTTGCTGCTGTCAGCTCTCTTTTTAGATTGCTTATTTCATTCTTCATTTCCTGAGGGAAATGTGTGTGTGTGTGTGTGTGTGTGTGTGTACTCACCTAATTGTGTTTGCGGGGGTTGAGCTTTGGCTCTTTGGTTCTGCCTCTCAACCGTCAATCAACTGGTGTACAGATTCCTGAGCCTACTGGGCTCTATCATACCTACATTTGAAATTGTGTATGGAGTCAGCCTCCACCACATCACTTCCTAGTGCATTCCATTTACTAACTACTCTGACACTGAAAAAGTTATTTCTAATGTCTCTGTGGCTCATTTGGGTACTCAGCTTCAACCTGTGTCCCCTTGTTTGCGTCCCTCCAGTGTGTAATTGTTCATCCTTGTTTACCCGGTCGATTCCCCTGAGGATTTTGTAGGTTGTGATCATGTCCCCCCTTACTCTTCTGTCTTCCAGTGTCGTAAGGTGCATTTCCCGCAGCCTTTCCTCATAACTCATGCCTCTTAGTTCTGGGACTAGTCTAGTAGCATACCTTTGGACTTTTTCCAGCTTCGTCTTGTGCTTGACAAGGTACGGGCTCCATGCTGGGGCCGCATACTCCAGGATTGGTCTTACATATGTGGTGTACAAGATTCTGAATGATTCCTTATACAGACTCCTGAACGCCGTTCTGATGTTAGCCAGCCTCGCATATGCCGCAGATGTTATTCTCTTTATGTGGGCTTCAGGAGACATGTTTGGAGTGATATAAACTTCTAGATCGTTCTCTCTGTCTGTTTCATTAAGTACTTCATATCCTATTCTGTATCCTGTGTCTGGCCTCATGTTTCCACTGCCTAGTTTCATTACTTTGCATTTACTCGGGTTGAACTTCAACAGCCATTTGTTGGACCATTCACTCAGTATATCTAGGTCATCTTGTAGCCTCCTACAATCATCCTCTGTTTCAATCCTCCTCATAATTTTTGCATCATCGGCAAACATTGAGAGGAAGGAATCTATACCCTCTGGGAGATCATTTACATATACCAGGAACAGTATAGGTCCAAGGACTGACCCCTGCAGGACTCCACTTGTAACGTCTCGCCAATCTGAGACCTCATCCCTCACACAGACTCGTTGTCTCCTGTTGCTTAGGTACTCCTCTATCCACCGGAGTACCTTCCCTTTCACTCCAGCCTGCATCTCCAACTTTCGCACTAGCCTCTTGTGTGGCACTGTATCAAAGGCTTTCTGACAATCCAAAAATATGCAGTCTGCCCACCCTTCTCTTTCTTGCCTTATTTTTGTTGCCTGGTCGTAGAATTCAAGTAACCCTGTGAGGCAGGACCTGCCATCCCTGAACCCATGTTGATGCTGTGTTACAAAGTTCCTTCGCTCCAGATGCCCCACTAGTTTTTTTCGCACAATCTTCTCCATCAGCTTGCATGGTATGCAGGTTAGGGACACTGGCCTGTAGTTCAGTGCCTCCTGTCTAACCCCTTTATTGTATATCGGGACTACGTTAGCTGCTTTCCAAATATTTGGCAGTTCCCCTGTTGCCAGTGATTTGTTATTTACTATGGAGAGTGGTAGGCACAGTTCTCTTACTCCTTCCTTTAGAACCCAAGGGGAGATTCCATCTGGGCCTATAACCTTTGTCACATCCAACTCTAGTAAACCCTTCCTTACTTCCCCGCTGGTAATCTCAAAGTCTTCCAGTGGTTCCTGGTCAGCTATTCCTTCTCTTACCTCTGGAATTACTCCTTGCTCTAAGGTGAAGACCTCCTGGAATTTCTTATTCAACTCCTCACACACTTCCTTGTCATTTGTAGTGAATCCTTTCACCCCTATCCTTAATTTCATAACCTGTCCCTTTAGTGTTGTTTTTCTCCTGATGTGGCTATGTAACAATTTAGGCTGAGTCTTTGCCTTGCTTGCGATGTCATTTTCGTATTGTCTTTCTGCCTCTCTTTCATCCTGACATATTCATTCCTGGCATTCTGGTATCTTTCTCTGCTCTCCAGTGTCCTGTTATTCCTATAGTTTCTCCATGTGTGTGTGTGTTTGTGTGTGTGTGTGTGTGTGTGTGTGTGTGTGTGTGTGTGTGTGTGTGTGTGTGTGTGTGTGTGTGTGTGTGTGTGTGTGTGTGTGTGTGTGTGTGTGTGTGTGTGTGTGTGTGTGTACTCACCTAGTTGTACTCACCTAGTTGTGTCTGCAGGATCGAGCATTGACTCTTGGATCCCGCCTTTCGAGCATCGGTTGTTTACAGCAATGACTCCTGTCCCATTTCCCTATCATACCTGGTTTTAAAATTATGAATAATATTTGCTTCCACAACATGTTCCTGAAGTGCATTCCATTTTCCCACTACCCTCATGCTAAAAGAAAATTTCCTAACATCTCTGTGACTCATCTGAGTTTAAAGCTTCCATCCATGTCCCGTCGTTCTGTTACTATTCCGTGTGAACATTTCGTCTATGTCCACTCTGTCAATCCCTCTGAGTATCTTATACGTTCCTATCATGTCCCCCCTCTCCCTTCTTCTTTCTAGTGTCGTAAGGCACAGTTCCCTCAGGCGCTCCTCATACCCCATCCCTCGTAGCTCTGGGACGAGTCTCGTTGCATACCTCTGAACCTTTTCCAGTTTCATTATATGCTTCTTCAGATGGGGACTCCATGATGAGGCAGCATACTCTAAGACTAGCCTCACGTAGGCAGTGTAAAGCGCCCTAAATGCCTCCTTACTTAGGTTTCTGAATGATGTTCTAACATTTGCCAGTGTAGAGTACGCTGCTGTCGTTATCCTATTTATATGTGCCTCATGAGATAGATTAGGTGTTACGTCCACCCCCAGGTCTCTTTCTTGCGTCGTCACTGGTAGACTGTTCCCCTTCATTGTGTACTGTCCCTTTGGTCTCCTATCTCCTAGTCCCATTTCCATAACTTTACATTTGCTCGTGTTGAATTCCAGTAGCCATTTCTCTGACCATCTCTGCAACCTGTTCAGGGTCCTCTTGGAGGATCCTGCAATCCTCATCTGTCAACTCTTCTCATCAACTTTGCGTCATCCGCAAACATCGACATGTAGGACTGTACGCCTGTAAACATGTCGTTAACATATACAAGAAATAGAATTGGTCCCAGCACCGATCCTTGTGGTACTCCACTTGTTACTGTTCGCCAGTCCGACTTCTCGCCCCTTACCGTAACTCTTTGGCTCCTTCCTGTTAGGTAGTTCCTTATCCATGCTAGGACCTTTCCCCCCACCCCCGCCTGCCTCTCGAGCTTGAACAGCAAGTCTCATGTGCGGTACTGTATCAAAGGCTTTTTGGCAGTCCAGAAATATGCAGTCTGCCCAACCATCTCTGTCCTGTCTTATCCTCGTTACTTTATCACAGAATTCCAGAAGGTTTGTTAGGCACGATTTCCCTGTCCAGAACCCATGTTGATGTTTGTTCACAAACCTAATGTTCTCCAGGTGTGCAACCAGTCATAGCCTAATTATTCTTTCCAGTATTTTACAGGGGATGCTTGTCAGTGATACAGGTCTATAGTTAAGTACCTCCTCCCTATCACTTTTCTTGAAGATCGGCACAACATTTGCCTTCTTCCAGCAACTGGGCAATTCTCCTGACATAAGTGACTCATTAAAGATCATTGCCAGAGGCACGCTGAGGGCCTGTGCTGCTTCTTTTAGTATCCACGGTGATACTTTGTCTGGTCCAACTGCTTTAGTTGCATCTAGAGTTGTCAACTGTTTTAGTACCTCCTCTGCTGTCACCTCTATATCTGATAGTCTTTCATCTAGGGTAACCCCTTCCAACAATGGGAGCTGCTCAGGCTCGGTAGTGAACACTCCATGGAAACTGGCATTCAGTGCCTCGCAGATTTCCTTGTCACTTTCAGTATATGCCCCCTCTGTCTTCCTTAGTCTTGTCACTTGGTCGTTCACCGACATTTTTCTTCTTATATGACTGTGTAGTAACTTAGGTTGTTTTTTCGCTTTGATTGCAATATCGTTCTCATAGTCCCTTTCCGATGTTTGTCTTATGTTAATGTAATCGTTCCTAGCTCTGATGTATCTGATCCTGTTGTCCTCTGTCCTCTGTCTTCTGTACTTTCTCCACTCCCGCCTGCTGGCCATTTTTGCTTCCCGACACTGTCTATTAAACCATGGGTTATTATATTCCTTATTATTTTTTCCCTTTACTGTTGGTATATATCTCTCTTCGGCCTCCAGGCATTTCTGTATGACTAGGTCCATCATATCTTGGACTGTTTTTCCTCTAATTTCTTCCTCCCACAGCACTTCACCCAGATAGTCCCTTATCCTCTTATAGTTCCCTTTCCTGTAGTCAACTCTCCTTTCCCAGATCTCTTGTCCCATGGTCATAAGTTTGAATTCCATCATGTAGTGAAAGACTAGGACACATTGGTCACTGGCCCCTAGAGGTATTTCATGCTCTAAATTCTCGATATCTTCTACGTTCTGGGTGAAAATCAGGTCTAATAGGCTCGGTGCATCTCCTCCTCTTTCCCTTGTGTCTTCCTTCACATGTTATGTTAGGAAATTCCTGTCTATAACATCTACTATTTTTGCTCCCAACGTTTCGTCCCCTCCATGGGGATTCCTTGATTCCCAATTTATCTCTCCATGATTTAGGTCCCCCATGATCAGCAGCTTCGCCCTCATTCTGTGGGCTAGTGTTGCTGCCTTCTGCAGTTCATCTATACATGCTTTGTTGTTGTCATCATACTCCTGCCTGGGTCTTCTACTGTTTGGTGGGGGATTGTAGATTACCAAGATCACAATCTTCCTCCCATCAACTGTCAGAGTTCCATGTATGAAGCTTGTGCACTCATTGGTAACTCGATTTCCCAGGTCTTCAAATTTCCATTTCCGCTTTATTAGGAGTGCTACTCCCCCTCCCTGTCTCTGTGTCCTCTCTTTTCATATCATCTGGTACCCTTCAGGAAAGATTGCATCTGAGATCATGTCATTAATTTTAGTTTCCACAATTGCAACAATGTCAGGATCTGCTTCACTCACTCTTTCTTTTATCTCTTCTGCTTTATTAGATACCCCATCAGCATTGGTGCACCAAACCTTGAGATTCTTCATGGAAACTCTTGTACCAGAGTTCTCCCTTTCTCTGTGGGTCTGGGGGGATCTGGGGGGTGTCTGGGGGGTGACTGGGGGCAGGGGGGATCTGGGGGATCTGGGGGGTGTCTGGGGGATGACTGGGGGCAGGGAGGATCCGGGGGATGTCCGGGGGGATCCGGGGGGTGTATGGGGGTGAAAGAGGTCAGGAGGGGTGCTTAGGAGGCTACTGGGGGCTGGGCTTCTAGGAAGGTAGGTAGGAGGGTCTGGGGTAGGGCCTGGGTAGGTAGGTCTGGAGTAGGAAGGGCATACTGGGTCTGAAGATTAGGGAGGCCATAGAGGGGTTGGAAGATAGTGTAAGGTTGGGAGTCAGATAGAGGTTGGGAGGGGGAAATATAGAGGGGGTGGGGGGAACCTCCCACCCCCCTCGCAAGGGTGGGGGGGTCACATGAAAGGAGAGGGGATGAGGAGGGGTGAGGGCTGGGTAGGTTTTGGGTGTTGAGAGGATGAGGGCTGGTTGGGTTCTTGGAGTTGAGGGGATGAAGGCTGGGTGGATTTTGGGGGTTGAGGGGATGAGGGGGTCCTTGGAATGTGGGATGAATTTGACTGCAGTGGGGTTAGAGGGGTCAAGGGATATGTTGGGGAGATAAGCAGGGGCGGCTGATTTGGGGAAGGAGTGACCTGAGAAGCAGGTGTGAGCTGGTTAGCATGGGGTGGATTAGCACTGGGGTGTGTAGCTACGCTCAAATGGGAAGAGTTGTAGTGTTGTTTGCTTGCTCTGTGGGCTATCTGCTCCTCCTTCGTCATGAATTTGTCAATATATATGTTGTAGTAATTTTCGCTACCTCTGAGTAAGTGTTTGTGATGCAGTATGTAATCCACTGCCTCTTCGTGAGTGAACTGTACCAGGACCGGTCGTTTCCTGTTACAGTTGTATGGTCCAATGCGTCGTTGAACTTGCACCTCATTCCCTGCCATCTGGGCTCTCATGTCTCTCAAGATCCCCTGTAGCTCCAAATCCTCAATCTCCATCCTTTCCTGCCTCGATGGTGCCCTGGCTTCAAGCAATTAATGGGTTATGATTGTCCTCTTTCTCAGTTCAGGGTCATGCTGGTGGCCCCCTCCCTGGCTGACCCCCACCCCTCCCACTCCCGCTACTCCACCTCCTACTGTGTGTGTGTGTGTGTGTGTGTGTGTGTGTGTGTGTGTGTGTGTGTGTGTGTGTGTGTGTGTGTGTGTGTGTGTGTGTGTGTGTGTGTGTGTGTGTGTGTGTGTGTGTGTGAAAGAAATAGTTAGTAATTATTAACAGTTGTTTGTTGGCAGTTGAGAGGAGGGCCGAAAGAGCAGAGCTCAACCCCCACAAGCACAAATAGGTGAATACACGCTCACAAACTCACACACACACACACGCACACACACACACACACACACACACACACACACACACACACACACACACACACACACACACACACACACACACACACACACACACACACACACACACACACACACCTTATCCAAAGTTCTTTCCCAAGAGGCAGACATGAGGAGCTCCAGCATATTTCAACAATCCTAAGTATTGTAGTACAGGATGATGATAGTGAGTTGTGTCCCAGTGAACATAAAGGTATAGGGCTTTTGAAAAATAGGTGAGATAACAGGAATGTGCGAAGGGAAGTGAAAAATTGGATGAGAAAATGTTGCCCTAGTGTTTCCTGTGCAGAGAATAACATTCAAGATGGCCGCCGGCAAGAGGAAATACAAAACAGACCTTGATTTTGCTGGATTAAATGAAGAAAGCATTGATATAACCAGTCTACACAACAAGTTGGTAAAATTAGATACTATAGTGAACTCTCATGTAGAAATAATTAGTAAATTGAAAGAAAGTAATGACCATTTGAATAGCAAAGTTGAATGTCTTGAGGGTTTAGTGAAAGACTTGTGCAAGGATAAGAATCAATTGGAAACAAATTGCAAAGCCATTGAAGAAGAAAATAAACTCTTAAAAATAGCTATGGAAGAAGTTAAAGTAAATTTAAACTTAAATGGCAACAATAGGTTAGGTAAGCAAATTCAACAGGAGAAACAGCTTTTGTCAGCACAGATGGAGGAAGTTACACAGGGAATAGAACAGTGCAAGAAAGATATACAACTCACCTATGCACAAGTCGCCAAGGAGAAGGAAAAAATTGAAGAAGCAGTAATGGAAGTGAAACACTGCAGCAACCAAGATAAAACAAACATTAGGCTGGAAGTGAGAAAAGAATTGGCATCTAACCCGAAGTTGGTGCAAAACACAGTTGATGGGAGTAAGTCCCTGATAATTTTTGGCTGCAAAGAAAAGGAGATAAAATCTAGGTCAGAAAGAGCTGTAGAAGAAGCAAAAGTAGTAGATAAAATTGCTGGCCTCGTGGAAGGTCTTACAACCATAGAGAATGTGTGCGACTACAAGAGAATAGTCAGATATGTAAAAGGGAAAGATCGACCTTTGAGGATCACCCTAAATGGTGCCAAACAGATGGAAGAAGTACTGAGGAATGCTAGAATATTACAAAGTGATGAGGATGGGAAAGTGTGGTCGTTAAGACGAGATCTTTCAAAAGAAGATATGGAGAGGCTAAAACTGAACCTCGCCGAGGCAAAACGTTTGAATGAGAACAGGAATGAAGAAGAAATCAATTCTTTTTTCTACAAAGTGATAGGAGTAGGCAGACCAGTAAAGTGGTACATAAAGGCAAACCAACAAAATCATTAGAGAGAGGGGGAGTGAAAAATAAGAAGAGGGGGAACAAGTTCCTGAAGATTGAATACACCAACATAGATGGAGTAAGATCGAAAATACTTGAGTTAAGTGATGTAATACAGCTGCAGACATCAGACATTGTTGCACTCACGGAGACAAAACTTGAAGATGTTATTTTAAATGATGTCATATTCCCAAGGGGCTACTCAATTTGGAGACGGGACAGAAAAATTAGGAAAGGCGGCGGCGTTGCTGTGCTGGTGAAAGAACACCTAAAGGTGAACGAAATAATGACTGCCAATCCACAAGAAGTTGACATAATAGCACTAGAGATCTGCCATGAGGATGATAAACTAATGATCATAAATGCATATAATCCACCACAAAGCAGCACATGGTCAAAGGAGAAGCTAGATAGTAAACGAGAAAGTCTTATAACAATAATGAGAGAGATCATAGCGAGAGCGGATAACGATAGATCACGACTGTTGATAGTCGGCGACTTCCACTTGAAATCCATAGACTGGGAAGCATATGAAGCTAAAACAGAAGTATTTTGGACCTGTAAATTTGTAGACCTCATCCTGGAAACATTCTTGCATCAACATGTTAAACAAGCTACGAGGATGAGGGAAGGGGACGTTCCCTCCATGCTAGATTTGATATTCACCAGGAAGGAGGAAGAAATATTTGACATTCAGTACCTTCCTCCCTTGGGTAAAAGTGACCATGTCTTTTTGGGAATAAAGTATGCAATGCATTATAATCTGGAAGAAAATAAGAAGGTTGATGCAATTGAAAAACCTAACTTTAGAAGAAGACATTATGGCAACCTTAGAAATTTTCTTTAGAGAGTATAATTGGACAGACTTGTTGCTAGGCAAGGAAGTGAATGAGATGTATGTCAAGTTTTGTGAAATATATGATAAAGGCACAACAAATTTATACCAAAACAGAGATGCAGAACTAGGAAACAGGATTGGTTCAACAGAAATTGCGAGAGGGCCAGAGACCAAAAGACACAAAAATGGAATCAATACAGGAAGAGGCCAAACCCCCAAACTTACCGACGATACCATGATGCGAGAAACAACTACACGGCAGTGAGTAGAGAGGCAGAAAGAAATTTTGAAAAAGGGATTGCAGACAAATGTAAAACAGAACCAGGTCTATTCTATAAATTCATAAACAACAAACTGCAGGTAAAGGATAATATTCAGAGGTTGAAAATGGGAAATAGATTCACGGAAAATGAAAAGGAAATGTGTGAAACATTAAACGAAACGTTCTAAAGTGTGTTTGTACAAAATGAAATCTTCAGGGAACCAGACACAAAAAGAATTCCAGAGAACAACATAGAGCACATAGAGGTGTCTAGAGACGAAGTGGAAAAAATGCTAAAGGAGCTCAGTAAGAACAAAGCAGTTGGTCCAGATGGAGTTTCACCATGGGTTCTGAGAGAATGTGCACCTGAGCCCAGCATTCCACTTCAATTGATTTTTCAGGCATCCCTATTTACAGGAGTTTTACTGATGTGTGGAAAAAGGCTAACATAGTTCCAATCTACAAAAGTGGAAGCAGGGAAGACCCCCTTATTTATAGACCTGTATCATTGACAAGTGTAATAGTCAAAATATTGGAAAAAATAATTAAAACTAAATGGGTAGACCACCTGGAGAGAAATGATATAATATCAGACAGACAGTATGGTTTTTGATCTGGAAGATCCTGTGTATCGAATTTACTCAGTTTCTATGATCGAGCAACAGAGATATTACAGGAAAGAGATGATTGGGTTGACTGCATCTTTCTGAACCTAAAAAAGGCTTTCGACAGAGTTCCACATAAGAGGTTGTTCTGGAAACTGGAAAATATTGGAGGGGTGACAGGTAAGCTTCTAATATGGATGAAAATTTTTCTGACTGATAGAAAAATGAAGGCAGTGATCAGAGGCAATGTATCGGACTGAAGAAATGTCTCAAGTGGAGTACTACAAGGTTCAGTTCTTGCACCAGTGATGTTTATTGTGTACATATATGATCTACCATTTGGTATACAGAATTATATGAACATGTTTGCTGATGATGCTAAGATAATAGGAAGGAAAAGAAACTTAGATGATTGTCATGCCCTTCAAGATGACCTGGACAAAATAAGTACATGGAGCACCACTTGGCAAATGGAATTTAATGTTAATAAATGCCATGTTATGGAATGTGGAATAGGAGAACATAGACCCCACACAACCTATATATTATTTGAGAAATCTTTATAGAATTCTGATAAAGAAAGAGATCTAGGGGTGGTTCTAGATAGAAAACTATCACCTGAGGACCACATAAAGAATATTGTGCAAGGAGCCTATGCTATGCTTTCTAACTTCAGAATTGCTTTTAAATACATGGATGGCAATATACTAAAGAAATTGTTCACGACTTTTGCTAGGCCAAAGCTAGAATATGCAGCGGTTGTGTGGTGCCCATATCTTAAGAAGCACATCAACAAACTGGAAAAGGTGCAAAGACATGCTATTAAGTGGCTCCCAGAACTGAAGGGCAAGAGGTACGAGGAGAGGTTAGAGGCGTTAAATACGCCAAAACTAGAAGACAGAAGAAAAAGAGGTGATATGATCACTACATACAAAATAGTAACAGGAATTGATAGAATCGATATTGAAGATTTCCTGAGACCTGGAACTTTAAGCGTTATATGACAAAGAGTGCTGAGAAGACGGGACACCACGAGCGTAGCTCTCATCCTGTAACTACACTTAGGTAATTACACACACACACACACACACACACACAGCCATCGGGCGCCGGTGGCTGTGTGGATAGTACGCTGTACACGTAAGCCTGTGGCCCGGGTTCGATTCCCGGCGAGAAACAAATACAGGCAGAGTTTCTTTCACCCTGATGCCTCTGTTACCTAGCAATAAATAGGTACCTGAGAGGTAGACAGCTGTTACAGGCTGTTTCCTGGGTGGGTGGGTGTGTGTGTGGAAAAAAATAGTTACTAGTTAGTAAAAGTTGATTGATTGACAGTGGAGAGGCGGGCCGAAAGAGCAGAGTTCAACCCCCGCAAGCACAACTAGGTGAATACACACACACATACTCAGGAAGTAGCTCATAGTAGCTGTCTAACTCCCCGGTACATATTTACTGTTAGGTGAACAGATGCAACAGGGTGAAGGAAACTCTGTCCATTTGTTTCCCCCTCCAATGGCAATCGAACCCGGGCCATTTGGACAACGACCCCCGAGCGCTGTACACTAAGCCGCGAGGCCTCCAATTTAGTGTTCTTCTTGACAAGTACAGACTCCATGCTGGAGCTTCACACTCCAGGACTGGTCTGCCATATGAGGTATATAAGGTCCTAAATGGTCCCTTACACAAGTTTTTTAAGGCAGTTCTTATGTTAGCCAACCTAGCATATGCTGCTGATAATATCCTCATAATGTGGGATTTAAGGAACAGGTCTGGAATGATATAAATTACCAAGTCTTTCACCCTCCCAGATGTTTTAAGGATCTCATCTCCAAAATAGTACCTTGTATCCGGTCTCTTGCTCCCTACCCCTATCCTCATTACACTGCTTTTGCTTGAGTTAAACTTTAAATAATTAATTAATTGCCATTTGTCAGAACCATTCCTTCAGTTTGTTCAGGTCGTCAAGCTGTCTACCCTTGTCTTAATCCTTTTCATAATTTTAGCATCATCAGCAAACATTGTCAGGAATGAGTCTATACTCTCTGGAAAATCTTTTACATATATAAAAAACAGGATAAATCCGAGTACTCAGATCTAAGTACCAAAGCAGGTAGATCCGTCACTAGCCGAGTCGCTGTAGGACTCTGCTTGTGACATCACTCCATCATGACACCTAGCCCCTCACAGTAACTCCCTGCTTCCTATTGCCTAGGTACTTCCTTATCCACTGTAACACCTTACCAGTTACTCTAGCCTGTTTCTGTGACTATGCACCAGCCTCTTTTTGGGTACTATGTCAAAGGCTTTCCGACAGTCCAAGAAAATGCAGTCTGCCACACTTCTCTTTCTTGCTTAATGTTTGTCACCTGATCGTAGAATTATATTGAACCTGTGAGACAAAGTTTGCCATCCTTAAACCCATGTAGGTGGTGTGTCACAAAGCTCCTTCTCTCCAGATGTATTAAGTTTTTCTTATCACCGTGCATGGTATGCAATTTTGGAACACTGGCTTGTACTTCAGTTCTTCTTGCCTGTCACCCTTTTTGTATATTGGGACATTAGATGACTTCCATATTTCTTGTTGGTTTCCTGTTTCCAATGACTTATTATATACCACGGAGAGTTGCAAGCAAAGTGTTTCTGCGCCATCTTTTGGTATCCATGGAGAGATTCCGTCAGGTTCAACAGCATTTCTCACGTCCAGATCCAACAGATCTGGTATGTTTGAACCTACCTTCATCTCTGACAATTTTGAACTTAACTTCATCCCTGGCAATTTTGGTCCCTTCCAAAGCTGCCTGGTTTGTAATTGCCACCTTTCTTAGTTCAGGGACATCTTGTTCTCCTGTGAAGACCTGTAATCTCTTATTTAGTTTTTTACACGTGTCATTCTTTGTGTACCTGTCCTCACCCCGTTGTAAGTTTCATCACTTTTTTTCCACTTGGTTTCCACCTGATGTTAATGTGGATCAGTTTTGCGCCGGTTTTGGTTTTATTGTTATGTTATTTTCATAGTGTCTACTGTTTTTTCTCTCACTGAGGTATTCATTCTAGGCCTTTAGTATTCACCCATTTGCTCTCTGGCGTGTTGTTATTTCTCTAGCTGCTCTGTGTACCCTTGAATATGAGTGCCTTGCTTCCTCGCATGCCCAATTAAAGCATGGATTCCACTATTGCTTTTCGTTCCCTCGTTAAACAGGAGGATGAGTGTTGTCTGAAAGCAGAGTTTGTAATTGTTCTGATATCAGTATTTTGTTGGGTGATGAAGGACTTGAGGTTGTTAGGAGAAGCTGAACCCCATGCACAGATACCGTAAGTAAGATAGGGATAGCTTATCGCTTAGTATAATCAGAGGAGAGCAGAGTTTGGAACATATTATCTAATTTTAGAGAGTATACCAACCGTTTTTGAGACTTTCTTGGTTATGTGTTGTATGGGGGTGCTGAAGTTGAGTCTCTTGTCTATGTATAGGACAAGGAACTTTCCATCATTTTTACTGCTGATATTAACATTGTTTATCTGAAGCTGAATGGCATTTGTTGATTTGCTTCCAAATAAAATGTAGTAGGTCTTTTCAATGTTTAATGTGAGTTTGTAGGTTGACATCCATGAGTGAACTTTTTTTTAATTCGTTATTTACAACATTATTTAGTGTGTGTGGGTTGGGGACTGAATAGATGAGGGTAGTATCATCAGCAATTAATATTGGTTTAAGCACATTAGAGACATTAAGCAGGTCATTGATGTATATAAGAAATAGGTGAGGTTCTAGGATGCTGCCCTGTGGCACTGCTATAATTAATGTTAGAGTGGGATAGGTTATATCATTGATTGTTATATATTGGTGTCTGTCACTAAGATAGGATCGAATAGTTCAGGGCAATGCTTTAGATTCCACAATGTTGGAGTTTAAGCAAGAGGTAGTTATGGTTAACAGTATCAAAGACTCAGGTCAATGAAGAGTCCAATCGGGAACTCACTTTTGTCAAGGGCTGAGTAGATTATATCAAGCAGATTAATAATTTTATCGTTGGTACTCTTTTGGGAGCAGAAGCCAAACTGACAGGGACTTAGTATGTTGAATTTTACGAAATATGGGTAGAGCTGTTTGTAAATAATTTTTTTTTTAATATTTTTGATAATATAGGTAGGTTTGATATTGGTCTGTAATTGTTTATGTCTGCCGTATCATATTCCTGTCTAAGTTTTCTGTCAATGGGTGGGGGTTATATGTTTGTACTACTATTATTTTTTGTCCTCCGATTGCAATGGTGCCTGTTATGTAGTCACTGAACCCTTCAGAGCCCTGGATATGGCATTGTCTCTAAACTCCAGTCTTTTCTTATCAGAAGAGTCACTCCACCTCTCCCCTTCCCCCTCATTCCTTACCACGTAGTATTCCGTCAGAAACACTGCATTTGTTATGACTTTTGGTAATTTTTTTCTCTGTGAGTGCTATTAAGTCTGACTTTTCTACTTGTGACCTTTCTTAAAGTTCGCCTGTACTATTTGGGATTCCATCTATGTTTGTGAACATTATCTAGAAACTCAGTTTCTTCTGTCCATTCTCGCTTCCTCTTCCCCTTGATGGCCCTTCCACTGGTGTAAGAAGATGCTCCCCCTTAAGGACACCAGGGCACCAGTTGTGCCCTGGTGGATCCTGGGGTTTGGAGGGGAAGGGCTAGTGGTGGGGAAGGGGTGAAGGGTCAGGGGTAGGTGGGGAAGGGAAGGTGAATAATGAGGGTTTGGGTAACTGAATGCGGACATGGAGGGCTCGGGGTGAATGCATGATGTAGGAAGCAAGGAATAGTGTGCGTGCTGTAGGAAGCAGGAAATAGTGTACCTGCTGTAGGAAAGAGGGAATAGTGTGCGTGCTGTAGTAAGGAGGGAATATTGTGCGTGCTGTAGGAAAGACGGAATAGTGTGCGTGCTGTAGGAAAGAGGGAATAGTGTGTGTGCTGTAGTAAGGAGGGAATATTGTGCGTGGTGTAGGAAGCAGGGAATAGTGTGCGTGCTGTAGAAAAGAGGAAATAGTGTGCGTGCTGTAGGAAAGAGGGTATAGTGTGCATGCTGTAGTAGGGAGGGAATAGTGTGCGTGCTGTAGGAAAGAGGGAATAGTGTGCGTGCTGTAGGAAAGAGGGAATAGTGTGCGTGCTGTAGTAGGGAGGGAATAGTGTGCGTGCTGTAGGAAAGATGGAATAGTGTGCGTGCTGTAGGAAAGAGGAAATAGTGTGCGTGCTGTAGGAAAGAGGGGAATAGTGTGCGTGCTGTAGGAAGCAGGGAATAGTGTGTGTGCTGTAGGAAAGAGGAAATAGTGTGTGTGCTGTAGGAAGAAGGGAATAGTGTGCGTGCTGTAGGAAGAAGGGAATAGTGTGCGTGCTGTAGACAGCGTGTACATCAATAAAATGAAATTATAGGAAAATGATGAACGGCAGTGATAGCTATAACTGCAGTACTTGTTATCCATGCGATTGTTTCATTGCATGTGGCAGTCCGTTATTTAACAGGTGTTTCATCAGGTATACGATTGTCTGGCTGGATGCTGACGTTGCAGTGTGTGGAGTCACAGCAGGCTGCTTGCACTAGTGCTAGTGCTGTTCCGGTTCTCTCTGGGGTAAGGTAAGACACTGTGTTATCTCAACTATTCAAGTGCACTGTTAACATTTTATCTGGGATAAGGTAAGACACTGCTATACAAGTGCAATGTTTACATTCTCTCTGGGATAGGATAAGACATTGTTTTATCTTAACTATATAAGTGCAATGTTTACATTCAACCATCAACATTTATGTACATGTGAGATAATGTCTGGATGTTTGTATGTCTGAATGTCTGTCATCCACGGAAAGATAGACTGGGAGAATGGGGAACCACATGGAGGTGCAGCTACGTGGAGAGCTAAACTCTTGCATGTGGCAACAAGAAACTTTCAGAGCCATCATGCCAAGGGATTCACAAGAATGAGAGGTAATGACGAACCAGCTAGACCTGACCTGATATTCACCTACATATCAATTCCCTTAAGTCAGACATAAGGGAATTCAAATTTGAAGCCCCCCATGGGAGTGAGTGACCACAGCACACTGACATTTGAGTATCTGGTAGAGGTAGGGATAACCTATCCAAGGAAGGGATCGGAAGTGAAAAGACTAAATTACCGAAGAGGAAAATATGACGAAATGAGGAACTTATTAATGGGAATACCATGGGAAACAGAACTCAGAGAAAAGGGTCGTGATGAGGGTTCGAACTTACGTCCAGGATGATCCCAGACGCGCCTTAATCGACTGAGTCACGACATGGTCAAAAGAATTGCAACCGGGATTGCTACTGCTCTCTATCCTGGCCATATGTTCGAACCCTCATCACGGCCCCTTGTGGATTTATTCATTTGATATATCACGCTATTGTGATTTCAGTGTGTATATGTGGCATTCATCCAAGAAAGGGAGTTGGAAATGAATGGTTGTCGAGGGCACTTTTTGTCAATTGCCGACTGGACAAAAATTGCAAATCAAATGCAATATAATTCATTGATAACTAGGAACACTTCTATGGAAGAAATGACATGTATGGTCGGGATGGGGTGCATCTATCTAAGGCTGGGGTTGTTGGTGTCCCGAACTCATTGGAACATGTGTTTGAAGGGGATTATTTGAGTTTAAGCTGTTAGTAGATAGTGGTATGGGAATTGATATGGAGAAAGGAGGTAATAAAAGTATTTGTTTGTGGGAGAAACAAGTTGGCAAAAAGATCAGGGGAAAAGAAGGGTTTCAA
The DNA here is from genome assembly GCF_040958095.1 of Procambarus clarkii. Taxonomy (NCBI): domain Eukaryota; kingdom Metazoa; phylum Arthropoda; class Malacostraca; order Decapoda; family Cambaridae; genus Procambarus; species Procambarus clarkii. The sequence continues at coordinate 20,024,934 of NC_091151.1, read as the reverse complement.
AATAACAATACAATTTGGGAATATTACACGAACAGTTAGAGTCTAAGAAACAAAATAAACGATTTAAATGCTCTTGTCTGCACAGAAAAAAATTATATTATTGCATTTACCGCAACGTGGATGAATGTAGAAAATAGAGAACTATTAGCTAGAATATCAAATAAATAGATTTAAACTATTTTACACAGATAGATATATTGGACGAAGAGAAGTAGCCATATATGTTAGGGAAAATTTTAAATGTAGTCTCAGAGAGGAAATCAAAACTGAGCCACTCACAGAAACTATAAAAAGAATGGAAGCAAAGCATCTATGGGATGAAGTTTCGGTCCGTCCTGGACCATTCTAAAGTCGATTGTGACAATCGACTTGAGAATGGTCCAGGACGGACCGAAACGTCGTCGTCCCTTCACCTTCTAGTGTGTGGTCTGGTCAACATAATTTATTGTGACGTTATTGTGACTCATCACCCTGCATCTATGGGATGAAATATCTAGAGCATCTAGATCTAACAGTATTTTTGTCATGGGTGACTTTAATATTAGTGGAATAAACTGGTTTAACAGAACAGTGAATAATAAAGAGAAGATTTTCTAGAATTAATTGATGATTGCTTTCTTATGCAACACATTAAGGAACCAACTCGGGAAAATAATATTTTAGACTTAGTGTTAACTAACAGGGATACACAAATTAATGACATTGAAATAGGGAGTGAGCTAGAGAACAATGATCACAAAGAAATCAGATTTATCAAAGTATGGAATAGATCTGTAGGAGAAAATTCTGTTTAGGTGCCAGATTTTCGAAAAGCTGACTTTAATAACCTAAGAAATTTTATGAGTCAAATAGATTGGAAAGTCCTGGGCATTGGGGGTGGGCTGGTCGTGGAGCGAAGCATGAACCATTGGATGTGTGATGTAAAAAGGGATTTTGATATGATTCAAAATATAACTTATTTAAAAACATTCTAAGCAAAGCACAGGGGCATACTATACCATACAAATTGAATAGATCGAATACTAATGACCCAAAATGGATAACAAAGGATCTGAAGAACCTTATTGGTAGAAAGAGAGCCTGGTACAAGAGGATTAAGAATGGAGAAGTCAGTTTAGAACAAGAATTTGTACAACTTGTTAGAAAAGTTTAACAAGAGATAAGGCGCGCATCACCCTTTTTGCGTGCCATTATTTACAGGGAGTCTCTATGAACATTTTATCTGATATGTTAGTAATGTTAGTAGTTACCTGACATAACCATTTTAATTTGGTATGTCAGAGGTTAATAAGTGATGTCGGAAATTTTCGACACCCACATATTCCCTTGTTCTCTTGTAATCCCATTTTCCTATAATCTTCTCTCCTTACCCAGATCTCTTGTCTCGTGGTCAGTTTTAAGCTCGATCATGTAGTCAAAGATTATGACAATGATTACTGGCTCCTAGTGATTTATTAATAAAGTTTAAGCTGCCCAAGAAGTGACTCCGGCATGAATAGTCCGTAAATCAAGGCTCTTTACAAGTACTATTAGCCGATACTACAGATCTGTGGATGGATGGGGTCTTCTGGTGTTGCAAAAATCAAATCAATCAGGTAAATCGTGAGCGGGAAGTGGGGTAGTCGGAAGTATAATCTGGAGAGGAAGCTTCACAGTCGTAGAGAGTAGAGTCAGGGCTTAACCCAGCAGCAGGGCGAGGATGTTTGGATTGATGTGTAGCGGATTCAATCGCAATGCACAAAGCACCGGGGGAAGGGGGAGGCCAAGCAGCAGCCAGAAGTTATTGCATCACTATCTATGGGGGCACCCCAGGGTTCTATTTTTCTAGTTTTGTTTCTTGTTTTGGCTTCGTGTCTGTACATGGGTGTCCACAGTCGACGGTGTAAGGTATCGTGGGAAATCTGACGATAATCCGCAGTACGTCGATTGTGATCGCCTGGCTATTCTTTTTAAAGCTGTGTATCGATCTGTGACAATGACCAAAATGCCAGGTGCATCGTTACCTTCAAACATGGGCGTTTGTACCCTTTGAAGCGTCGAGACTCCATCCTCGGAGCCATTCTTATCATCACTGGAGAGATCATCATCGTCCACATGCTCGTAGTCCTCTTCGTCCTTTATCGTCAGCATTTCTTCTTTTTTGTGATGTGTACCGCTGTCAGCGTCGTCTGGGTGTCCGCATATGTCGTCGTCCATGTATCGTCTGTTTGAGTGGTTGCATTTCTGCATTCCGTCACTGGTAGCATTACTGGTGCGATGTCGGTTACCTCCAGAAGCCTGTTCACTGTTCTCAAGTACAGGTCATTGTCGTACTTCACAACTCTTTCTGCATATGCAATAATGACCGGGACATGGATGATGGCGTTACTGTTTTCGTTGTGTCTTGCTGCTGAGGCTTGAGTTGGCGTCAAGTTCATACGGTCGTGCTCCACATCTGGCTTGTTAAAGCGAGGCTCAGGAACTGGTCAGGTCTATGGTCCAAGGTCGCGGCGACTTGCCTCTGAGTAGTCGGAGGTGTGGTGACCTTTTCCTTAAGGTTCTTGAGTTTCTCATTCCTTTTTATGTAGAGGTAGGAGGTGGCGGCGTGCTGTTCTCCACAGTCACACATTTTTTGGCGGTGGCGGTACAGTCCTTGAAGTTATGAGTGCTAGAACCAAATCTGCACTTAGCCGTCTCCTCTGGACACTTATTTGAGAAGTGCTTATAGCTGAAGCACTTGTAACACTGTCTCACATTGTATTTCTTCTCCGTAACGATCTGGTTCACCGAGGAGGTGATTCATAAGCATTTGTAACCAATTTTCGCCGCTTCCAAGTGGCATTTCATGTTCCATATTCGAGATGTCTTCCTCATTCTAAGTGAAAAACAGGTCTAATATGCTCGGTGTATTCCCTCCTCTTTCCCTTGAGTCTTCCTTCCCATGTTGTGTTAGGAAATTCCTGTCTATAACTTTCATTAATTTTGCTCATCACGCTTCTTCCACACCGTAGGGGTTTCTTGATTCTTAACTGATCTCACCATGATTGAGGTCCCTCATCACCAACAGTTTTGCTCTCATTCTGTAAGTTGTTGTTGCTGACCACAGCAGTTCACCTATTCATGTCTTGTTGTTGTCATCATATTCCTGTCTGGGTCTTTTATTGTTTGGTTGGGGATTGAAAATTATAAATCTTCTTCCCATCTGCTGTCAGAATCCCATGTATGGAGCTTGAGTTTCCATTAGTCCCCCGATTCTCTAGTTCCTCAAATTTCATTTTTTTTCTATATGAGGAGTGCCACTCCCCCTCCCTGTCTCTGTATCCTTTCTTTCCTTATCATTTGGAATCCCTCTGGGAAGGATGCGTCTGAGAAAATATTGTTTTTGTTTCCACTATTGCAATTAAGTCAGGATCTCTTTCACTAACCCTTTCTTCTTTATTGTATACACCATCATCATTAGTGTACCAATCCATGAGACTTCTTGAAAACTCTGTTACCAAGTACTCACCTAGTTGTACTTACCTAGTTGTGCTTGCAGGGGTTGAGCTCTTGCTCTTTGGTCCCGCCTCTCAACTGTCAATGAACTGGTGTACAGAATCTTGTACCTACTGGGCTCTATCATATCTACATTTGAAACTGTGTATGAATTCTGCCTCCACCACATCACTGCCTAATGCATTCTATCTGTTAACTACCCTGACACTGAAAATGATATTTCTAACGTCCCTGTGGCTCATTTGGGAACTCAGTTTCCACCTGTGTCCCTTTGTTTGCATGCCACCCGTGTTAAACAGTTTATTTTTATCTAACCTGTCAATTCCACTATGTCGACGAAATACATGAAGACTTCGTTATGCAAGCCTCTTGGGAATCGCTGCCAGCAGACTTTAAGATTAAGGTTCTTGAGGGAAAAAAAGAATCAGACGAATCCTCATCTGCTACGTAATATAGCACATATGCAAATAGAAGCAACCTTGGCATCTGACAGCTTCAAATACTTCACAAATGGTTCAGTAGACCAGCAGGGACAAGTAACCGGAGCTGCAGTTAAAGCAGGAAACTCTGTAAATAGTTGGAGACTCTCAAATGGGTGTTCAACTTTACAAACAGAGATGCTAGCCATTCAAAAGGCTTTGGAACATGCTCTTGCTGACACAGACAACATGTTATCATACATACAGATTCGAGAACTGCCACTGAAACCTTGCAAGAAGAACACATACATGGCAACATCCATCTCATATGTCATATCATATCATATGAAATCTCATATCATTAATGCAAGCACTCAAACGTCATGGCCCTCAGGTACTTATCAACTAGATGTCAAGTCATGTGGGAATAATAGGAAATGGCGTTGCAGTCAAAGCTGCAAAACTTACAACTAAGCGAAGAAAATGTAGACATTTACATACCACAGAGTTTATCACAGATGAAGAATGTAATTAGAAATAGAGCAATGCAGATGATGTACAATGACCACAACACAGCAGTTGCAACATTGGGATCTGCGAGTTGGTACAAGAAATCAACCAACTACAAACCATTTATTTTCATGAAAGGGAACAACAGAAGAACAACAGAAGTACACTTACATCGCATCAGGCTTGGATACCATTGTGCATGGGAAATAGGCTTACAGGTTCCAGAAGATGAGAGGAAATGTCAGCACTGTAGAGAAATGCCTGACAGACCGCTGGAACATTATCTAACACAGTGCACAGTAACGAACCAAATAAGATTTCAACTTAGATTCAACAGAGCAGAAGAAGTTGTTAAACACATCGGGCAAAAGTTTGCTGAAGCAACCAAACGAATCATAAATACTCACACTTCACCTAAGTAAAAGAGAAACAAGGAACATTTGGTGGTCCAGCTTAGGCTTAGGGCCCGTGCAGGAATTTCCCTTAAAAGAATCCTCTGAGAATTTTGTAGGTAGGGATCCTGTCCCCCCAATCTATACGTTATTCCTACGACATGAGGTGCGTTTCACGCAAGCTTTCCTCGTAACTCATGCCTCTTAGTTCTGGGACTAGCCTTGTGACATTCCTCTGAACTTTTTCCGTCTTTGTCTTGTGATTGACAAGGTATGGACTCCTTGCTGGGGCCGCATATTCCAAGATTGGTCTTACATATGTGGTATACAAGGTTCTGAAGGATTTCTTACACAGGTTCCTGAAGGCAGTCCTGATGTTGTGCAATGGTACTGAAAGCTAACAACTGTAATAACTCCTTTCTTACTCTCTCTCTCTCCACTCTTTCCCTTCACTCAATACCCCAGCTTAACACCAATACCCCAATATACCCCAACAATACCCCAACAATACCCCAGCTTAGCACCAACGTGTAATTTGAGAGCACAAGTTTATTGGCCCTGATGTACTATTTCCAATTCGTCACTGGAAAGAGGGACAGGAGGGAGAGGGGAAAACGGATTGGAAAAGGGGATTGGGAGACGATTGGAAAGATTCGAGAATTAGGGATTGGGGGAACAAGTGACTTGACCACCTGCCTAAGTGGTAGTTTGACTCTGGTTATGACGGGAAAACGGCCAACAGGGAGAATGACCAGAGGGTCGGACCGACACATGGGAGGAATGGACACAGGAGGGGAGACAAGCGAGGGAAGGGAAGGGGAAGGGAAAGAGGAAGGGGAAGAGGAAAGGGAAGGGAAAGAGGAAGAGGAAGGGGAAGGAGCTATGGTCTGCACATACCATTACAGTTGCATATGCCGCTGATGTTATTAGTTTGATGTGTTTTAATCCTCCTCATAATTTTTGCATCATCAAAAAAACAATGAGAGGAACGAGTCTATTTCCTCTGTAAAAACGTTGACGTATATCAGAAACAGAATAGGTCACCTGTGGGACTTCACTGGTGACGCCTCGCCACTCTGATACCTTACCCCTCCCAGTGACTCCCTGACTTCTGTTACTTAAGTACTCCCTTATCCAGTGGAGTACCTTCCCTTTCACTCCTGACTGCATCTCCAGCTTGTGCACTAGTCTCTTGAGTGGCACTGTTTCAAATACTTTTTGGCAATCAAAAATATGCAATCAGCCTACCCCTCTCTTTCGTGCCTGATTTTTGTTGCCTGGTCGTGGAATTCAATTAATCCTGTGAGGAGAGGACTTGCCATCTGTGAACCCATGCTGATGTTGTGTTTGAAAGTTCTTTTGCTCCAGATGTTCCACTAGTTCTGCAAGTTAGGGACACTGGCCTGTAATTCAGTGTCGCTTGTCTGTCTCCCTTCCTGTATATCAGGCCTACATTAGCCGTCTTTCAAATATTGAGCAGTTCACCTGTTACCAGTGATTTGTTATACACCATGGAAAGTGGCAGGCTCAGTGCTTCTGCTCCTTCCTTTAGTATCCATGTTGAGATTCCATCCAGGCCTATAGTCTTTGTCACTTCCAACTATAACAAGATCATCCTTATCTTCCCACTGGCAATCCTAAACTCCTTTAGTGGGGGTCTGGTTAACTATTCCCTCTCTTACCTCTGAAACTTTCCCCTTGCTCTAATGTGAAGACCTCATGGAATTTCTTACTGAGTTCTGTGCTCACTTCCTTGTCGTTTGTAGTGAATCTGTCTGCCCCTATCCTTAGTTTCATTACCTGTTCCTTCACTGTTGTTTTCCTCCTGATGTGCTGTGCAGCAATTTAGGTTGAGTCTTTGCCTTGCTGGCTATATATTCTTTATATTGCCCTTCTGCCTCTCTTCTCACCCTGATATCTTCATTCCTTGTACTCTGGTATCTTTCTCTACTCTAAATTTTTGCGCGGTGGAGAAACACCGTATTTGCGGTGCATCCCTGAGAGTTTTGTTTTCATGACTCCAATTACATCCATATTAAATTCTTGTGCTTTTTCCCTAAGTTCACTTGCCTTACTTGTAATCCAATCTATGTTCAAGTACATCACTTTGAAGCTGTTTCTCTTCTGTCAATAGTCAGTTTCTGTTAATTCCAATGAAGTAGGGAAACAAGGAGAGTCTTGAATGAGAGAACTTAGGAAGGGTGGGGGGGAGGATCTCGGATGGGAGGATCTGGTACGCGGAGGGGGGGGGGGGAAGGCAGGGCTTGAGGGGTGGGGGAGAATGGGTCTTGGGAGGTGGGAGAGGAGGGAGGGATTGGGGAGGTGGAGGAAGAGAGAGGGCTTAGGGTGGTGGCAAGAGAGAAGGTATGGCTTAGGTGGGGAGACGGGAAGGGACGGGTAGGGTTTGGGGTGTTTGGAAAAGGGAGGGCTTAGGGGGGAGAGAGGGGGATATCACGGTGGGGTGGCATAGATGGGTGGGACTGAGGGGTGGAGAGAAGGAAGGGCTTGGGGGGTTGGGTAAGGGGAAGGGCTTGGGATATGGGGAAGAAGGGAGTGGGTGAGGGAGAGAGGAGGGCTGGGGGGAAAGGGAGGTGGGAGAGCTTGAGTTTGGAATTTTGGGATTTGTAATTGAAATTGGTAATTTCTAAAAAAAAAAATCCTTACCTTTATTCCTGTCGGGATATTTTAATATTACATCCATTGACTTACTCTAAAGTCTAGATGGGTCGCATGAGGAAGGACTTGCTTAGCTAACACACCAAGTGTAGTAAGCAGCTCATTCCTCACTTTGGGACCATATAAGAACAATTGACTAGGCGCGAGCAAACGCCGAGACCTCAAAAGTTTGAAATCCCCTTCACTTAGGCCGTTGACCTTCGTCATTCGCAGGAGCAAATCAAACTAGTAGGTCCTGAGCTCTCACAACAAAATTAATTGTTGTGTGGTGCTATGAATTCAGAACTAAGCTCATGAAGCAGTCTCAATTTAAAAGTCGTGTGGCAGAACAATAGAATAGCAATAAAATGTGTGGGGGTGTAACGAAAAGACAGTGTTCAACATAACAACATAGTTTAATTCAATAAAGTACTAACTACTACAACAATGAGAGAAATATCAATGACGTTACCCGAAATCCTTCCTGTAACACTTTCACTGACAGCTAGACACCAGCCCCGAGGGCTGCAACATGAACTAACATGAACATACTGAGTGAACACAGAGGAATCAATCAAGCATCTCCTTGGAGGTGTATCGGTTATTGTATCGGTAGGTGTACCTACCTTATCGGTTATTGGAGGTGTATCTCCTAGCCGATATGGTAGGCTAGGAGATAGACCTCCAATAACCTCCTATCAGTTTCCTATGCTTCTTGCAGCCTATACCTGCAATGGCGGTTGCAATGCAATCAAATTAGAAGCCTACCAATGACATGACAATGTCTAACGGGGGTTACTGGCAACTCCGAAAATCCTCCTCAATTAAATTCTTATGTTAACACTTCGCCCCTCGGACGATCAACAATCAATAACAAATTGATTTACGTTACAATCAAAGTAACATTTACGTTAACTTAATCTTGTCTCTCACAGACAATCAAATGTACAACTATCACTAGTAACTCAGATATTACACAAACATTCTACCCGTCGAGCATTCAGTGAGTAATCCACATTAATCCCTGGACTTTCAGACAGCTGATTAATCCCTGCACGAGTTACGTTATCTACGCTATCGGTTACTATCGCCCCTTCAATTGTTTACTCCAATCACAATGTCCAAAGTGCTAAGAGAACGGCAATCACTCTTGACTGACCTCGAGCAATAAATTACTATCCCGAAGATCCATAATTAATTAATACAAATTCGTAACCTTTCACACTGAATCAGCAATTTACATTAAATGTATGAACTCTGTCTAGGCCTTCCATACCACGACGAATTCAGGTGACTAATACACGATCCCACGAACTGATAATTAATCACCACGTCTACATTAGTTTACAATGATGTTACTCTTCCCACGAGTCAATCAAATTACCTGTTGTGGGAACCGACCTGTGAGATTTATATTTATTTAATTTATATGAATTTATATTTACGTTAATTTATATACTTCGATAGCAATTTGTATAATGATAAGTGGACTGTATTTCTGCAATAATCTCAATCTCACAAATCGATCCTCTACACATTAGGGGGGGGTTTATATTTATATATATATGCAGCCAATCAAACTACAAAATTAACTACATACATTGAAGAGGTTCCTTATCTTATAGTACAGCAGGTTAGTCCACCAGGTATAACTAGGGTGTAGACACCAAATTATCCTCTTTGAGGTAGCTTCCATATCACCCAGTAACTGGTGCACAAAATCTTCCATCCTCGTCTTGACCTGTCAAAAGTGCGCTAGCTGTGAAGCCAGAATCCTATATATGACAAGTATTTCAGAGAAAACTGTACATGGAACATGAAGACCTGGCTTAATTACCTTTAGTTTGAGGCGATTTCGCGTTCTAACCGGCTAACCCTACCCAATGACATTAATGGCCACTAATGATAGATAATGGGTTTCGGAAAGAACACTTAACTTGATATGTAGACAGCGTGTTGAAAAATGGTACACCTTTGGTTTCCATAACACTACGTCCAAGTAAATTTAACAGGAGCCGAATTTGCTCCCGTGTGAGCCTCTGGTCTCAATAAACAATGGCTGCCCTCCTTCCCCACTGACGCCTGGCCTACTTTGTCCAGATTTCAGAAAGTGATAGAAGGGTCACATTTACTCTACTTTAATATTGATAATTAAGTTAATTTATATAAGATGTTTTTATGATGGTAAAGTCCAAAGACTAATGTATTTAAGAATAATTCCCACCATAATAGGTGGTGATTTATAATAGTATGTGGTGATGCTATCCCGTTTTCTTTAGATGGTAATTCCACTACAAGTTACGTTTTCTATGGGTAACTTGTTGGTAATACAGCAGCTATTATCTGTATGATATTAAATGGTGTCGGATTTTCCGACATAATTCCCCAGGGGGCTGCTCACGGGTCGAAGTCCTCTTTAGAACAGACGAACACCGATACTCCTCCTTCGAATTATTAGATTAATCACACATTTGTGCGTCTGTTCGTACAGGACGGATGTCCCGTACTAGAGTTGCAGGGGTTAGAAGTCTAATGCGATTTCATTTCCCTGTCAACTCTTGAAAGGCTAATATTCAAGCCTTATTACATATTATTTAACCCAGAAGACTGAATGTGATCAAGTACTACAGTCAAGTATGATTCAGGGACTGCAGTGAGATCAGTGACATTAGATATAACTTGAAGTTTCTTCAGGTAACTGGTCACTGATATATAAACACTGAGGCCCATGGAATACATCTTGATTAAATAATAAATGTATCAAATCAGTCATCAGATTTATTGGGGTTTAATTTAGTTAATTGATTCAGAAGATTGAATAGCTCATCATTAAAGTAAAGTATGGTTCTGAGACTGCAGTGGGTTCAGTGACATTGGTCGCAGTGACTTGTAGCTGCTTAAGCTACTGTTCACTGATTTGCCACTGAGGCCTCATGAACTCATCTCCAGCTTTAAATGATGATACTAACATCAACCTCTGTTGGTATAGTCAGCTGTAATCTCCTTAGTATAATGCTACTGGAGAAATATAATCAGCTGACAAATTTAGATTTCTACTAGTATTGTTTATCTGCAGGCATAGGTCTCCTCAGGCTTGATACTGGGCCTGAGAGTAATTTACCTCCTGCAGAGTTTAACATGGTTATACCCTGATATTTAGTAGGGCTACCGATGAATCGATGGCAATAGTCTGTCCCAATAAGGAGACCGAAGTCGGTGAGGTGATCAGACTTAATATTATCTGCCAATTTTATTCCTCTATTTCTCAGGAATTTGGCTGTTGCTCTCAGACCTTGAACTTGTAGGTCTACTGGTATTTTGTCCACCACAATGGCTTGTACTCGACAGACGTACCTGCCTAAACGTACTGATGGTTGTACCACCTGGTAGACTTGAGGTCCTGCATCTGTTATAAACCCTGAGATATTGAATGACATCTGGGCTACAGGCCTTAATTGTAGTTCTTCTGCCAACTTTTTGGTGACATATGTTCTCTGGGATCCTTGGTCAAACAACCCACGGGTATGGACCTTGGCCCTCTTATTCAGGATGGTAATTTGGGCAGTAGGCAAAGTCGTATTACCTTTAGACTTTGCCGATTGGACACTCTTTGTTGGTTGCACCTTGCAGTACTGTACTGTGGTGGGAATGCTATCTTCCACCTTGGGGTTTGGAGACGTTGTTTTGGTGTCTCTGCACAATGCTGCATGGTGTTGACCTTTGTTACACCTATTACAGGTGTGTAATTGGGTATCACAGTCGATGATGTTATGTTTCCTGAGGCACCTCGTGCAATGTTGCAAATCTTTGAGTCGCTCAACACGGGCGTCACTATCAGGATAATTAGAGCAGTGGTACATTGAATGTTTCTCATTGCAGAACAAACATGTTCCATAGCTTCCAGTACCCTTTGGTGTCACGTTCTTGGGTGACACAGTAACTATAGGCTTGGAGGGTCCCACTGCATATACGCCCACACTGCCACTGTTCCACTTTGGTGTTGAATTATATTGTCTAGATTGATTTGGAGTACCTTTGGTACTCTGTGGTTTACTATTATTGGTTTCTGAGGGTTTACTTGGTGGTTTTAATTTGTCATGTGTTCGTAATTGATGAACTACTGACTTTAAACCTTCAGATATTTCATTCATGGATAAGATGCTTTTATTGTAATGAGCACTCATTTGTCTCAATATGTCCCTAGGTATTTTCTCCTGGACAATTATTTTCAAGACCCACTCAGCCCCGTTTGTATCTGCTGTCAGGCTGAGGGCATTGATCAATGATTCTATCTCCAGCTTGAAAACTTGGAGTGAATCAGCTGAAGCCTCCGGTGGGGGTAAATGCAACAGCTCATGAACTAAATGTGATGTTCTTACTTCTGGATCAGCATAATTATCCTTGAGGAGTTTTACTGCCAGATCATAGCCGTCATTAGTTAATCTCAGATGGGATACTACTGTTTTAGCCTCACCTGATAATTGGCCTTGCAAATAAGAGAATTTACTACTCTTTGGTAAAGATTGTTTTGAGTCTACAAGGTCAACGAATTTGTTCCAAAATTCGTCCCAATCTTCCTCATCTTTTCCTGAGAAAGTGGGTAAATTAATTGGAGGGAGTCGAGCTTCTGCTTGACTCGTATTAGATGCAACTGTTGTTGTTGTTGCTGTTGCCTTGTTCTGGGCAATTAATTTGACATAAGGCTGTAACGTGGCCTGAGTGTGATCTTCATAATTCGCAAGATCAACCATAATGTCGTCTATTTCTGTTTCTGATAAATTGGTGTTGGCAAGTTCAGCCACATATGTTGCTATTTGACATTTGATTTGCTCAAATTTACCTGCAGCTGCTTGATAATAGCTTTCCAGGTCAGCATAATCAACTGTTGATTGTTGTGACAAATCTTCACATTTCTTGATCTGTCTTGTTAAGTGGCCTTTAAGACCTGCAAGGGTTCTTTTCATTCTCCCTGCATTATCCATACTGGCTAGTTGGTGAAGCCTTGTGGGGCTTGTACTTGGGCTGCTCATAATACTGAACAAGCTCTAATGGTAGCCTAGGGTAAATTCTGAACTCACTAGGCAATAATCCTACCTCTACTAGAGGTTAGCACTTAAAATTAATACACATTATATATATACAATCATACACACTAATGATTTGAGTGATAAACCAGTGTCACTGGAAGTACCTTTAGGTTAGCTCTTCTATATCACCCTAGGATGGTAGAGACACTAATTAATCACTCAAAGGTGTAATGATCATAAGTAAATTATTATATATACACAACTCAACTCGAGTTGATAAAAATTACACCCAAAATAGGGTCTGGACCATTCATTAATGGTGTTAGGTTAATCAATATAGTACAACTGACTATGGTAATAATGGGACTAGGATGAACGATAATAGTTCAACTAGTCATATCCTACCCTGTTGTGGGTTGGCAATTAGTAAATATACTGTGATCACTAGTGCAATATATATTAAATAATTCTCTATTTTGGAGAAATAATATACACAATTATTGATAATAGCCTCTTAATTAGCCTCTATGAAACTTCTAATATTATCTAGAAGTATTAAATATTATTAGTGACCTCGCGAAATAAAGTCCACAAAATTCGTAGATAATCTCTCGCGAAATATAACACCACGAAATCCGTGAACAATCTCGCGAAGACACAGTCACTAATTTGGCTGGATTCTATATTAGCGCTGTCATTTCACGAAATAACACGCCACCAAATATCTGTGGGTGTGCATGAAACCGCTGACGAAGCTGAACTGGGCTGAGGGAGGCTCCTGAGCTCCCTCGAGGCTACGCTGCCGTCTTGACTGCTGGCTTTGTTTAAATAACACTGCACTAGTATATTTAATGAATCCACTGGTTAACTGGTTCATCCGGTACTAAGATGACCAAATGTGGGTTCATAGGACCGAATAATCCGTCATCCGGTTCGAAGATGACTAAATAATGTGGGAACCGACCTGTGAGATTTATATTTATTTAATTTATATGAATTTATATTTACGTTAATTTATATACTTCGATAGCAATTTGTATAATGATAAGTGGACTGTATTTCTGCAATAATCTCAATCTCACAAATCGATCCTCTACACATTAGGGGGGGGTTTATATTTATATATATATGCAGCCAATCAAACTACAAAATTAACTACATACATTGAAGAGGTTCCTTATCTTATAGTACAGCAGGTTAGTCCACCAGGTATAACTAGGGTGTAGACACCAAATTATCCTCTTTGAGGTAGCTTCCATATCACCCAGTAACTGGTGCACAAAATCTTCCATCCTCGTCTTGACCTGTCAAAAGTGCGCTAGCTGTGAAGCCAGAATCCTATATATGACAAGTATTTCAGAGAAAACTGTACATGGAACATGAAGACCTGGCTTAATTACCTTTAGTTTGAGGCGATTTCGCGTTCTAACCGGCTAACCCTACCCAATGACATTAATGGCCACTAATGATAGATAATGGGTTTCGGAAAGAACACTTAACTTGATATGTAGACAGCGTGTTGAAAAATGGTACACCTTTGGTTTCCATAACACTACGTCCAAGTAAATTTAACAGGAGCCGAATTTGCTCCCGTGTGAGCCTCTGGTCTCAATAAACAATGGCTGCCCTCCTTCCCCACTGACGCCTGGCCTACTTTGTCCAGATTTCAGAAAGTGATAGAAGGGTCACATTTACTCTACTTTAATATTGATAATTAAGTTAATTTATATAAGATGTTTTTATGATGGTAAAGTCCAAAGACTAATGTATTTAAGAATAATTCCCACCATAATAGGTGGTGATTTATAATAGTATGTGGTGATGCTATCCCGTTTTCTTTAGATGGTAATTCCACTACAAGTTACGTTTTCTATGGGTAACTTGTTGGTAATACAGCAGCTATTATCTGTATGATATTAAATGGTGTCGGATTTTCCGACACCTGTCCTCTGACAGATCAATAATTGACGTTACGTTAATGGAACAATGGAGCCTTCGTGTGAGTCGATCAACACTGATCGAAGTTAATTATCTTGACTTCCTGGAACCCGAGAAGTACCTGTCCACTGACCGATAATTTCAACAGACAATAATAAGAGTAAGATTCAGCCCTCACGGAATGTTACAATACTTTGTCTAGCTTTGGCTAAGCTCCCTGAGAGACTAACACAGCTGTTCCTAGGAAATAATTAACCCAAACGCATCATACGTTACTCAAATTGTTAAAGAACAAATTCTCTATAAGCAATGGGTGTTCCCTTGGTTACGTTACATCAATTGCCTTGCAATCACCTCACTGAATGCTGGACATTGATGTCCACCAGGTACACAGGAAATATAACCACCAAGTACTCGACTCAATGCCCAAAATTCACCCACGACAATAATAAATCACAATAACAAATCACAGTGATTTATAATAACATCCGGTTGCAATTACAATTACTGCAGAACAGTAAATAACACTCAGGGCTTTAGTCCACTAGAACATGGTCCAACGTAATGATTTATTGACTGCAATAATACACACGGATAGGTGCTCTAATTTCAATCTATTAGAACACGGCACAGCACCTTACTATCCGGTTGCAATAACCCCTGGTATTCTAATTACCTCTTAGAACACGGCCCCACACGTTGCAATCCGGTTGCAATAATACTAAATACTGCAACTACAGCAATAACACACTGGCTTTGTGACACTACAATTATATATAATTACTAGCAGTACCTGGCCGCGCGTTGCTGTGGCTCAGCAATGCATGTGCATTACTGAGCCACAGCAACCTTCCCTGTCCCCCAGTCCTCCCCACCATTCCCCGCTCACCCGTCTCCTCGGCCTCCCAACCATTCCCCACTCCACCATCATCTCTTCTTTCCCACCATTCCCCACTCCCCTGTCCCTTTGTCCTCCCCACCATTCTCCATTCCCCCATCCCCTCGTCCCCAGCATCCCAAACTCCCCTGTCCCTCGTCCTTCCCCACCATTACCCCCTCTCTTGTTCCCTCGTCCTCTCCACTATCTCTCACTTGCGTCTCCTCGTCATCCCCACCATTCCCCACTCCCTCGTCCGATGCCTTCCCAAATGGTCTGATGTTCCCATCAGAAAATTGGAAACATCAAGTGATCTGATGTTCCCATCACTGAAATATAATAAAACAGTTAAAAAATGAAATGAAAATATGAAAAAATAAAAAAATAAACTGTACTCACGAAATGAATGGTATGGTAAACAACACAGATTAATTCCATTGCAATTCACACAACATAATTAAATCAAAATGAAAATAAATCAAAATCTATGAAAATTCAATTTATCAATGCAATCAGAAACACTGAAATGGAATTGTAACATTTAGTATAGCATGTGTGTTGCTCTTACATGCAACAGATGGCATTGTTTTTCAAGAAAAGCATAGTTTTACCTGTCACAGGTGTGGCATCTATACTTATACTTACGAAATTAACGATATGGTAAACAACACAGCTCAATTCCAACACAATGTCACACAAAATAATTAAATAAAAAATTAAATAAATAAAAATCTATGAAAATAAAATTTATCAATGCAATCGGAAACATTGAAATGGAATTCGTGACATATCTAATATTGCGTGCATGTTGCTATTATGTGGAACAGATGGCGCTGTTTTTCAAAAACGCATGTTTTTACCTGTCACAGGCATGGTATCTATATAGTAGGTATATAAAAAGATGCGCCTATTTGAATGCAACATTGTGTCAAAATTTCAAAGCAATCGGTGAAGAACTTTCAGAGATTATAGCGTGTGTTGCTCTTACATCCAACAGATGGCGCTGTTTTTAAAAAACAGCATGTTTTTTTCCTGTCGCAGATGAGGCATGTATATAGTAGGTATTTAAAAAAACTCGCCAATTCGAATGCAAAGTTGTGTCAAAATTTCAAAGCAATCGGTAAAGAGGTTTCGAAGATTTCCCTCACATGAAAAACATAAAACATGGTTTTTCAGAAAAAAGTATGTTTTTTTTTACCATCACAGACGTAACATCTATATAGTATGTATATAAAAACCTGGCCGGATGCGAATGGAACATTGTGTGAAAATTTCAAAGCACTCGGTGAAGAACTTTCGGAGATTAGCGATTATGCACAAACACAAACATTGAAACGGAATTGTAACATATCTAGTATAGCATGTGTGTTGCTCTTTTATGCAACAGATGGCGCTGTTTTTCAAGAAAAAACATAGTTTTACCTGTCACAGGCGTGGCATCTACACTTATACCTACGAAATGAACGGTATGGTAAAGAATACCTCAGTTCCAACACAATGTCACACAAATAATTCACTAAAAAATAAAATATATCAAAATCTATAAAAATATAATTTATCAATGCAATCGGAAACATTGAAATGGAATTTGTGACATATTTGGTATAACGTGCATGTTGCCATTATGTGCAACAGATGGCACTGTTTTTCAAAAACGAATGTTTTTACCTATCTTAGGAGTGGCATCTATATAGCAGGTATATAAAATGACGCACTTATTCGAATGCAACGTTGTGTCAAAATTTCAAAGCAATTAGTGAAGAACTTTCGGAGATTACAGTGTGTGTAGCCCTTACGTCCATCAGATTGCGCTTAAAAAAAAAAAAAAGTTTTTTCCTGTCACAGGTGAGGCATGTATATAGTAGATATAGAAAAAGACGCGCCTATTCGAATACAACGCTGTGTCAAAATTTAAAAAAAAAATCGGTAAAGAGGTTTTGAAGATTTCTCTCACATGAAAAAACACAGTTTGTCAGAAAAAGCAGGTTTTATTACCGTTACAGACGTAACATCTATATAGTATGTATATAAAAATCTGGCCGGATGCGAATGGAACGTTGTGTGAAAATTTAAAAGCAATCGGTTAAGAACTTTCGGAGATTAGGGATTTTGAACAAACGAACATTTCCATTTTTATTTATATAGATGTACCTGCTGACACCTGTAGCCTTCAGCTAACAAAACGTTAATGGGAACACTAAGGAGATCACACACACTCCTGAATCAACTTGGGAGAGTGATTAGCGATCCCACGGATCGATAATTACCCCTGAGAATTTACGTTACTCGACAGAGCGATCAGTTGTCACTCCAGACAGCCTCATCACTCACCACAAAATCTTCCAAAATTACGTTAACACGTCAGCCACATAACCACACACACACACACACACACACACACACACACACACACACGTGTAAACACACACGTAAATGATCTCCCAGAGGGTATAGACTCATTCCTCTCAATGTTTGGTGACGACGTCAAAATTATGAGAAGGATTAAGACAGAGGAGGACAGCTTGAGGCTTCAAGAAGACCTGGACAAGCTGCAGGAATGGTCGAACAAATGGATGTTACAGTTTAACCCAAGCAAATGTAATGTAATGAAGATAGGGGTAGGAAGCAGGAGACCAGATACAAGGTATCACTTGGGAGATGAAATACTTCAAGAGTCAGAGAGAGAGAAAGACCTGGGGTTTGATATCACGCCAGACCTGTCCCCTGAAGCTCATATCAAGAGGATAACATCAGCAGCATATGCCAGGTTGGCTAACATAAGAACGGCCTTTAGAAACTTGTGTAAGGAATCTTTCAGAACATTATATACCTCATGTGTCAGACCAATCCTGGAGTATGCGGCTCCAGCATGGAGTCCATATCTAGTCAAGCATAAGACTAAACTGGAAAAGGTTCAAAGGTTTGCCACCAGACTAGTACCCGAGCTGAGAGGTATGAGCTACGAGGAGAGACTACGGGAATTGAACCTCACTTCATTGGAAGACAGAAGAGTTAGGGGGGACATGATCACCACATTCAAGATTCTCAAGGGAATCGACAGGGTTGATAAAGACAGGCTAT
This sequence comes from Procambarus clarkii, assembly GCF_040958095.1. Lineage (NCBI taxonomy): Eukaryota > Metazoa > Arthropoda > Malacostraca > Decapoda > Cambaridae > Procambarus > Procambarus clarkii. The sequence continues at coordinate 20,006,561 of NC_091151.1, read as the reverse complement.
TTAACACAAGGGGCACACGCACAAGGGGACACAGGTGGAAACTGAGTGCCCAAATGAGCCACAGAGATATTAGAAAGAACTTTTTTAGTGTCAGAGTGGTTGACAAATGGAATGCATTAGGAAGCAATGTGGTGGAGGCTGACTCCATACACAGTTTCAAGTGTAGATATGATAGAGCCCAATAGGCTCAGGAATCTGTACACCAGTTGAATGACGGTTGAGAGGCGGGACCAAAGAGCCAGAGCTCAACCCCCGCAAGCACAACTAGGTGAGTACAACTTGGTGAATACACACACACACACACGTGTAAACACACACGTAAATGATCTCCCAGAGGGTATAGACTCATTCCTCTCAATGTTTGCTGACGACGCCAAAATTATAGGAAGGATTAAGACAGAGGAGGACAGCTTGAGGCTTCAAGAAGACCTGGACAAGCTGCAGGAATGGTCGAACAAATGGATGTTAGAGTTTAACCCAAGCAAATGTAATGTAATGAAGATAGGGGTAGGAAGCAGGAGACCAGATACAAGGTATCACTTGGGAGATGAAATACTTCAAGAGTCAGAGAGAGAGAAAGACCTGGGGGTTGATATCACGCCAGACCTGTCCCCTGAAGCTCATATCAAGAGGATAACATCAGCAGCATATGCCAGGTTGGCTAACATAAGAACGGCCTTTAGAAACTTGTGTAAGGAATCTTTCAGAACATTATATACCACATGTGTCAGACCAATCCTGGAGTATGCGGCTCCAGCATGGAGTCCATATCTAGTCAAGCATAAGACTAAACTGGAAAAGGTTCAAAGGTTTGCCACCTGACTAGTACCCGAGCTGAGAGGTATGAGCTACGAGGAGAGACTACGGGAATTGAACCTCACTTCGTTGGAAGACAGAAGAGTTAGGGGGGACATGATCACCACATTCAAGATTCTCAAGGGAATCGACAGGGTTGATAAAGACAGGCTATTTAACACAAGGGGCACACGCACAAGGGGACACAGGTGGAAACTGAGTGCCCAAATGAGCCACAGAGATATTAGAAAGAACTTTTTTAGTGTCAGAGTGGTTGACAAATGGAATGCATTAGGAAGCAATGTGGTGGAGGCTGACTCCATACACAGTTTCAAGTGTAGATATGATAGAGCCCAATAGGTTCAGGAATCTGTACTCCAGTTGATTGACGGTTGAGAGGTGGGACCAAAGAGCCAGAGCTCAACCCCCGCAAGCACAACTAGGTGAGTACACACACACACACACACACACACACACACATATAAAAAAAAATATATATATATATATATATATATATATATATATATATATATATATATATGTCGTACCTAATAGCCAGAACGCACTTCTCAGCCTACTATTCAAGGCCCGATTTGCCTAATAAGCCAAGTTTTCATGAATTAATGTTTTTTCGTCTACCTAACCTACCTAACCTAACCTAACCTAGCTTTTTTTGGCTACCTAACCTAACCTTACCTATAAATATAGGTTAGGTTAGGTTAGGTAGGGTTGGTTAGGTTCGGTCATATATCTACGTTAATTTTAACTCCAATAAAAAAAAATTGACCTCATACATAGAGAAAAGGGTTGCTTTATCATTTCATAAGAAAAAAATTATAGTAAATATATTAATTCAGGAAAACTTGGCTTATTAGGCAAATCGGGCCTTGAATAGTAGGCTGAGAAGTGAGTTCTGGCTACTAGGTACGACATATATATATATATATATATATATATATATATATATATATATATATATATATATATATATATATATATATATATATATATATATATATATATATATATATATATATATATATATATATGTCGTACCTAATAGCCAGAACGCACTTCTCAGCCTACTATTCAAGGCCTGTTTTGCCTAATAAGCCAAGTTTTCATGAATTAATGTTTTTTCGTCTACCTAACCTACCTAACCTAACCTAACCTAGCTTTTTTTAGCTACCTAACCTAACCTTACCTATAAATATAGGTTAGGTTAGGTTAGGTAGGGTTGGTTAGGTTCGGTCATATATCTACGTTAATTTTAACTCCAATAAAAAAAAATTGACCTCATACATAGAGAAAAGGGTTGCTTTATCATTTCATAAGAAAAAAATTATAGTAAATATATTAATTCAGGAAAACTTGGCTTATTAGGCAAATCGGGCCTTCAATAGTAGGCTGAGAAGTGAGTTCTGGCTACTAGGTACGACATATATATATATATATATATATATATATATATATATATATATGTCGTACCTAGTAGCCAGAACGCACTTCTCTGCCTACTATGCAAGGCCAGATTTGCTTAATAAGCCAAGTTTTCCTGAATTATTATATTTTCTCTAATTTTTTTCTTATGAAATGATAAAGCTACCCATTTCATTATATATGAGGTTAATTTTTTTTATTGGAGTTAAAATTAACGTAGATATATGACCAAACCTAACCAACCCTACCTAACCTAACCTAACCTATCTTTATAGGTTAGGTTCGGTTAGGTAGCCGAAAAAGTTAGGTTAGGTTAGGATAGGTAGGTTAGGTAGTCGAAAAACAATTAATTCATGAAAACTTGGCTTATTAGGCAAATTTGGCCTTGCATAGTAGGCTGAGAAGTGCGTTCTGGCTACTAGGTACGACATATATATATATATATATATATATATATATATATATATATATATATATATATATATATATATATATATATATATATATATATATATATATATTCGTTTGCCTTGTTCGGGTAGAATGTAGACACAGTAGTCGCTTCTGTATATATTTATTGACTGAGATAGCAAGGTATATATCTGCCTAGCCGAGGTCCTTCTACTCTGAGTCTGTGAGGATAACTGAGGCTGCTGGGAGCATGCCTGATGCTCCTCTGTCTGGCATGACGTCAGAGGCCTACTCGCCTGTGATTGGTTACATTTCAACTGACAGAATTTGAGTATAACACCGCTCGGACACGCTACCAAGTCGACGTCCCTTGTCGACAAGCTCTGGCTAGCTATATAGTTACAATGATACTGAAAGGACCTCGGTGGCATTCAATAATGGCTTACATGTGAAATTTGCATAATAAAACATTGAAAGAAGATCAGGTGTGCGTAATACTAACAACTCGGCATATATGCACCAAAAAAAAAATTCATCATAATAGGTGAAAATCATGGTAACAATTCTTTGATTAAACCAGAGTATTAAGAACATGTGTATGTCTACTGATCAGATATGAACAATACAACTCAAGGTATTGCCTAAACAAAATTATTAACATGTGTCAATGGCATGTGCTTGAAAACCATACAAAATTAAACAATTATTACATTAATGGAACAAAGTTCTGACCTAACAACCACAATTGAATTTCAAGATAGATAATGATTTTTTTTTTTCTCTCTCTTTTTTTTCTGAAATAATACAATATATTTACAAGACCAATGTACAATATATATAATGTGCAATATATTTACAAGCATATACAAGACCTGGATCAAGAAGACTAACATCTGCGTGATAGCAGTCAGGATTCACTGGCCTCAATGTGGTTGCTAGAACAATAATAACTCCTATGACAAGCACTGTAAAAATACAAATGGTAGTAGACTTAACAATGGCATCTAATTTATAACCAAATAAAGTTGAGAAAAACTATACATTATATATAATGGTAATAATAAGACACATGTGGTAGAAATACTGCAAATGAGTTTTTTTTTTTTTTTTTTTTTTCAAAACAACAGAATAACTGCAGAGTGCATTCAATTATAAATTCTGCGGATATCTACACCTAGCTCATCCAGAGCACTATACAACTCTGGCTCTGACTGAAGATTCGGAACAGATGAAACTTCATGTGACAAACTATCATCTTGAGAGATATCCTCGTTAACATCTAGCCAATGGACATGTGGTGAGTGCACGGTTGAAACGAGAGGTCTAGATCTAAGATTATAATTGCTAGTATGGGGTTGCTGAACATCAAGTGGTCTGTCAACCACAGAAGGTGGTGTCCGAGTAGGAGTATCTGTCTGGGTAAGTTCATTGTCATCTTCCTCATCAGTCTCGTCAACAGTCATTTTAGCTAACTTCATGTGGTCTAAATGTTCATTTATATACTCTCCTGTTAACAAGTTCTTAAGTCTGTATTTGTTACCTTTAATAAGCTCGATTACCTTATATGGACCCAAAAATTTCTTAGTTAACTTATACATAGGACCAGACCTGTGTTGGTTAAGTATCATTACTACAGATCCAATAGTTATTTTATTGGGTTTAGCTCGTGCATTCCTTGCTAGAGTGAACTCGGCTGTAGCTTTGGACAGTTGTTCTCGTATTTTCTTGAATACTAGTTGCATTTGTCTACGCTTCACTTGAACAAAATCATCTACGTTATATAAGGGAGTAGGAGGTACGTTACCCAACACAAAGCCGCTATTAGAACAATATCCAACTCTGGCCCCAGACATCACTCGGTACCCCTACTCAAATCTCTTAATATGTTAGATATTAAGTCACTGCACATTCTCTCATGTGTATTATACATATATAAAACGCTAAACTATAATGCCAATCCTGATCTTAAAAGCTTCATAGAAGGTTGTAACAGAACCCATGAGCACCACACCAGAAATAAATACAGTTTTGATATTCCTAGAGTACGTCTTAATCAAACTAGAAATGCTCTGCAAATCAAGGGGCCCAGAATGTGGAATGACCTTCCCAACCATGTTAAAGACTGTACCTCTCTCAACCAGTTTAAGATAAAAACTAAACACTACCTAATAAATTCCCTGTAATCTACCTCACTCCTCTATTGTCAACCCATGTCTGTTATTTTCTTTTTATTTTCTTTTTTTTTCTTTTTTTTTAATCAACACTGTTTGTCAATCTATTGTATTTGTGCTGCTTTTTCAGTCATGTTCCCCCTTTTTTTTTATCTTTATTTGCATTTGTTCTCAACATCTTTTATTCTTTATGCTCAATTAGTATTAAGTTCTTGATATTAATGTTTTTCTTGCCCGAAACGCATTGCGTAATAGTGGCTTTAGGCATTGTATGTACTAGCTCTATCTATATATCAATCCATTAATGTAGCATCACTTGTATGTATATACCTTACCTGAATAAACATCTGAATCTGAATCTGAATCTGAATCAATTCATTAGGGAGGATCTTATCTGTACCATAAAGAATAGCGTGAGGTGTGTCACCAGTAGAAACATTAATTGAAGAATTTATAGCACACTGAATTAAGGGTATAAAATCATCCCAATTGTTGTTATTAAAATTCAACGTGACTCTCAAGGCATCTAACACTTTCCTGTTAGTACGTTCAGCTAGTCCATTACTTGCCGGATGGTAAGGCATGATGCTACATTTTTTGATGTTATATAAATCACACAAGCTAGTTAGAATACTATTACTGAATTCTGGACCATTATCTGAAAGGATTACTTTAGGCATACTATATCTACAAATTATTTGGTCATGGAATGCGCTGGCTATGGTTTCTGCTGTTTTGTTCGGGATAGGAACTAGTTCGCAAAACCGTGAAAAATTATCGACCATTACAAGCAAATGTTTGTTCCCTTTCTCTGTTTCCGCAAAATTTGTCAATAAATCCATCGATATTCGTTCCCAAGGAGCTTTAGTTGCTGGGTACACCTGAATTGGATTAGGTCCTGAAACATGTCCCTTGTGCTGTAAACAAGTTAAACATCTGTCAACATAATGAGCAATCTCCTTAGCCATTTTTGGCCAAAAATATTTCAATCGATCTTGTTGGAGTGTACGATCCTTTCCTGGATGTGCACTTGCAGGAGCATCATGGATAATTTTTAACACAGTTGGTACCAAGACAGCTGGAACAACTAACTGACAACATTTCCTCGGGGCTGTCCCTAGCTTTACTACTCTACACAGTAAATTGTCCAACATAACTAGTTCTTTCAATGGTACTGGCGGTTTATGAATCGGGCGAGTGTCTTGCTTAGTCAAAAATTTAATGACGGGTGCCCATATGGGGTCTTGTCTCTGTTCTGTTTCTACTACTGTAGCATCTAATGCTGGGTAATTTAACTGAATCGCAGCTACGTGTCGAGAAAACGCATCGGCTACAACATTTTGCTTTCCTGGAATATATCCAAATGTGGGATTGAATTCTTGAATTGTGAGCAAATATCTAGCAAACTTTCCAACTGGATTCTTATTTTTGAACCAGGGAATTAATGGTTGGTGATCTGTAAGAACATGAACTGGGTAATTATAAATTGTATCCTTGAAATGTTTAAGTGCCCAAACAACTGCCAAGGCTTCTCGTTCTGTTGCACTATAATTTTTCTCTTCTTTGGATAATGTGCGGCTAGCATAAGCTATTGCGTGATCTCTGTGACCTTCTGTTTGAAGTAATGCAGCACCTAAACCTATGTCACTAGCATCTGTAACCAACGTAAAAGGTTTAGAAAAATCTGGGTACCTAAGGACAGGTGACGAAATCAAGGCTGCTTTGAGTTTTTTGAATGACTGATCCTGGGCCTCTCCCCAAACAAAGGGTTCATCTTTTCTTTGCAACTTGTAAAGCGGAGCGGCTATAATAGAGAATCCAGCAATAAATGAACGATAAAATCCTACAAGACCTGTGAACTGTCTTACGGCTTCTGCGGTACGAGGTGTTGGAAAATCACGGGCAGCAATAATTTTTTATTCATTCAATGTAATACCTGAAGGTGTAACTGTATGACCTAGGAAATTAATCTTTTGCTTTAAAAATGAACATTTTGCAAGCTTTATTTTTAAATTAGCTTCAGCGAGCTTTACAAGTACTTTTTCAAGGTTCTGGAAATGAGTCTGAACATCTTACGACATGATTATGAGATCATCAAGGTAAACTAGAAGCGTACTTCCTATCAATCTACGAAATAGATTTGTCATGAGCCGTGAAAAGGTTATTGGACTACTACGCAAACCAAACGGCATTCTTTTGAAATGAAAATGACCATTGGGAGTACTAAAGGCTGTCAATTGTTTACTTTCCTCATCAAGGGGGATTTGCCAGAATCCCTGCAACAAATCTAACGTTGAGAATACTTTGTTTCGACCAATACTTTGCAACAAATCATTGAGAACTGGAAGTGGGAAACGATCAGGTATTGTTACTCTGTTAAGCTTGCGATAATCGATTACAGGTCTCCAAGTCCCATCTCGCTTTGGTACAAGAATCAATGGAGCGTTCCATGGCGAATTACTTGATTCAATTACATCACTCTGTAACATTTCCTCTACAAGTCTATCTGCTTCTGCTCTCTGAGAATGGGGAAGACGGTAAGCTGGTACATAAATAGGCGTAGTTCCTTGTTCAAGGGGAATTTTATGTGTAATGAGAGGAGTGAGACCTAATTTTTCTCCTGGGAGAGCAACAACAGCTCTATTCTTGTTCAAAATTTTCAAAAGCTGAGCCACAGAGTCAGGAAAATCAGTAGGACTGAGGTGTTGCGCTTGCACCTCTGGCTGAGATCCCTGTTCTCCTGGTGTGAGTGTACAAACAGTATGATCCATGGAGACATCATCCACAACTCGCACCGGTAACAAGTAATGGGCAAAATCTACAACATGGGTACCAAACTGGAGATAGATATCGGCATTACTTGTGTTTGCGATAAAAAGTGTGACAGTACCATCCTGCACTGTGTGCCAGGAGGGTTCAACAAATGTACCATTCACTTTACATGTTTCACTTTCCGCAATCACATCCGACAACTCAGGCACTCCCTGAACCTTAACTCTTATTCTGGTGAGAGAATGAGGGTGTAGCACAGTGTCAGTAGCCGTGGAACCACTGGCTGCAGAGATGGAAGCTGCCAGGCGAGCGAGACAACGAGAATCCGTTAGGGCGTCCCCTTCCAGAAAGTCCCGATACTCATTCTCCTTAACAACTGCACAACTACTATGCTTCAATCGAGTGCCTGTTTTCTCGGGTATGCTACCACGACAATGATCTGACAAACCTACGCTTGCAAGGCGGGTGTCAACAAAATTAACATAATCTGATTGAAGGTTGAACTCGTGGCCCTGTCGATACATGCTACACAAGGGTATGACATGGTCTTTGATACTTATGTTCCAACGATGGGGAAACAATGCAATATTTTCATCAATCATGGTGTACAGACCTAAGAGAATGTCTCCAGGAAAATGAATAATGTCAACAACTAAACATGTTATAGACAATGTGACATCATTGAACTTGAGTGGGAGGTCAATTTCACCCTGAACTTTTACTTTATTTCCTGAAATACCACTTAGAAAAGGTATGTGTGACTGTTTTAAAATAGTAGGGTGCTTACTTTCAATGTCTCTAAGAGCTGAGGGCTTGACAATATTAATTTTTGCACCTGAGTCAAGAAAAACTTTTAAAACTCTACCATGTACAATGGCTGATACAAGGGGACCATTACTTGAGACTGGACAAGTTACTACTTTTGACTTATATTGTCTGGGATATCTGCGTCTTGTTTGTGTCAAATTTACTGTGGATCCGTCAACATCTACAACTGGTCTAGAGTCAGTGTCCTCCTCTGTCAAGTGTCCAAATCTATTTTGGGTAGCTACTGAATACACAGGGAGGGCACTAGGATTGGCTAGCTTGAATTGGTTAGCGGATGGCCTTGGGGGTTTCCCGACGACATGGAGTGAACATTCTGAGCTCCAGCATTCTGTGACTGAGCATTATAATTTGAAGTTGCATTATAGCTGGGCTGGGAGTTGTAATTACGAGAGTTCTGATAATGTCTTGGACGCTGTGAGCCTCGCCAAGACTGACCATGGGAGTTACGAGGTGGAGATGTCCTTTGCCTAGCTCTACAATCCGCAGTGTGGTGACCAACTTGTTTATGGTACGTGCAATATGGAAGCCTAGAATGATTAGATTGATGAGGGGGCCGAGAGAATTGTCTAGGAGGTGATGATCTAGGGGCGGACCAACAGTCCCTTGCAAGGTGGTTACTCTTACCACAATGCCAACATGAGGGAGTGGATGGTTGTGGACTATGGTGTTTCGGGATTTTATGAGGCGGCGAATTTGACTGGGGGCTACGAGCATGGGTACGCTTCTGCGACCAAGAGTTTTGAGAATTTGTGGGAGGATACTGAGAGCTTGTAACTACATTTACAGCATCAGAGGGTGGCAACAGTTGAGCACTTCGGGGAGCTAGTTTATCTGCGGCATTGTTAATAGCCTCAAATACTTCACCAATTTCATGTTTAACACCAAAATTTTGTTGCTCAACGATTGGTTTTGTATGCTCGGGGGCAAAATGCATTAAAGTACCAAATGCTATCATTTTGGCCATAGCCTCAGGGGACAGATTATTGTCTTTATCTAACCAAGTCGAATTATTCATAGCAGAAACTAAGGCATACAGATACTGATCGAGACGGCTAGTAAACGCATTAAACGATTCACCAGGCTGCATGGTGGCATTGGCAATTTTCTTAACTAACCTATATGGGTCAAGGTCTCCTTTATTAACAAAGCGACGGCGAAAGAAATCCTTAAATTCAGGCCAAGACTGGAGGCTAACAATGGCTTTCTCATCAACAACAAAACGTGCATCACCTTTGGTTGTGTCCACGGCTGACCGTGCAATTGCTAAGTATTCGGCATCAGTAGGCTTAGAAAAACGTGCAACTGTTTTCGCTTCAACCTTACTAAACCATGATTCTAATAAACGCGATTCCCCAGCAAAAAGAGGAATAGCCATTTCCTGAGCTGATCTCTGGCCATTGGGACGAGCAACTGTTCCCATTGATTCTGAAGGGGTTTCAACAGTGGTAGGCATTGTCACAGCCGTGGAAGTAATATTTGAACGCAGATTATAATTAAGTGCACCTGGCATCAGAAATAGTATACACAAAAATAAACACAAAAAAAATATCAACTTGGCTAAAGTAAAAATGGCAGAAATAAAATTATTAAATTGGGCTAGGCAAGAAAATAATTAAGAACAAGCAATTGTAAACTAAATTTAGCAATCTTTCATTAAAAAAATGACTGGAATTAGATGTATGTAAATTAATTAAACCAGACTAAGCACAGCAATTGAGAATATAAAAACTGGAAGTGCAATTGCAAAATTTCATTAAAAAGATTCAACACAGCAAGTGGCAATGCAAGAAATATGTATGTAGCACATAAACTGGACACAGGAATGTATATAACTATGGTAAAAAAAAATTATAATATGCAATGTTGAAGGAATAAATTTCAATTTTAGGCCTGGAGGAATTAAAAAAAAATTATATTGCACAAATCCTTAACTGCTACTAAAACAAGGATTTCTTACTTCACTGGAATTTAAATTTACCAATAACACTCTAGGAGAACAATTAAAATTCAATGAAATTACTGTAAGAAGCAGGAATGTTGAAATCACACAAAGAAACTGTGGGGAGTGGAGTACTGAACCAGCTCCAATATTGAACAAGTCACTGAATGGTTAATTCACAGGATATTATGGGAATTATGACATAAGTCACTTTTTAGCACTTGGCACGTTGTTCTCAACTAGCAATTACTTATCTCAGGGTTGTAATTTATGAGGATCACCAGTAGCCAAAGTAGGAGAAGCGTCGTGAAGATCTGAAGAGGCCCATGTGAAGCGTGTTTACAAACTGGATGCGACGGCAGCGCTCCTGGCGGCGGTGGCGCGAGACTCAGGGTCCCCACACTATTCACGCTAGAAGCACGAAGATAAATTCTGACGACGACAATATTGCGACGATGGAATAACCAGTTGATACTTGCGACGATGGCTGACGACGATTGCAGTAGCTTGCACCCTCACGAAGCTTGATACTGTCAGCTTGGGTGGCGGTGGTGGTGGTGGGTGTAGGTTCCCACGTGGAGGCGCGAGATTCAAAAAAATGGCTGGCGCGGGAAGCTTCCTTCCTCCTCACTGATGAATGAGCGTTCTCACAGGAAAATATTGACCCTTACTTCTGAAACGTTGGCCTGGAGTAGTGGTTGATGGCAGGACCCCGGTCTGGCACAATATTTGATGCGTGGGTGGCAGGATGGCGGCTTATGGCGGTGGCGGTGGCGGCTGGAACACGAGGCGATGCTGGGTACTTGAACTTTTCTTTCCAGAAAAAAATTTCTGGATCCCACTGCTGCTACCAGTATTCGTTTGCCTTGTTCGGGTAGAATGTAGACACAGTAGTCGCTTCTGTATATATTTATTGACTGAGATAGCAAGGTATATATCTGCCTAGCCGAGGTCCTTCTACTCTGAGTCTGTGAGGATAACTGAGGCTGCTGGGAGCATGCCTGATGCTCCTCTGTCTGGCATGACGTCAGAGGCCTACTCGCCTGTGATTGGTTACATTTCAACTGACAGAATTTGAGTATAACATATATATATATATATATATATATATATATATATATATATATATATAAATATATATAAAACCACACCTGTCACAGCCCTGGGCCACAACACGAGAAATAACACAGACTCAGGAAGTACTCCACAACAACCAAAGGTCAGGTGTTACCAAATCCCAGGTGATACACACTGACTCTTTACCTGTGCACTACGACCAGTACTGAACTTTCACTCCTGCAAAAAGATTACACCACATGGAACATAGTAATCACCTAGAATGAATTTCCATAAATTCTATCAGAGTGGAATATAAATTACTAGGACAGTCCTCACAGTCCTTGGCTAATCTTTATATATTATGTTCCCGTGTGTAAACACCCACACACATACAGCGACACCTGTCCACACCAGATTAAATCCCTCTGAGACTGACAAAATGTCAATAAGGGTGAAAATCTCATGCATCCCCACTTCACCACACCACTACAGATGTTTGGAGACAATGGGACGGAACACCTGACTCTCGACTTCAGGCTTAAAGATAATAATCCCCAAAAACATACAGGGTACTACTTACACACAGAAATCACTATTGCGTAATGCATCAAATTAGCAAATCCACAAGGGCCGTGACGAGAATTCGAACCTGCGTCCGAGAGCATCCCAGTGTCTGGGATGCTCTCGGACACAAGTTCGAATCCTTGTCACGGCCCTTGTGGATTTGTTCACACAGGGTACTTACTCTCATTTACACAGCCGGCTCATTCATACACCCAAGTATCCTTCAATAACCCAGGCACCTGCTTGGTAGGTGGTTGTTGTTGTTGTTGAGTAAGGGTACTTACTCTCATTTACACAGACGGCTCATTCATACACCCAAGTATTCTTCAATAACCCAGGCACCTGCTTGGTAGGTGGTTGTTGTTGTTGTTGAGTTAGGGGCCACGACGATCGTGGGATCGGATGCGCCCCGGCGTACCCGTGAAGGGTGAATCGCAATGCCAGGAAAGGCGAAACGCCAAGCCAAAACGCGAAACGAGCAACGCCAAGCACTAGAAACTAAGATGCCACACAGCAAAGAAACGCACAAAGGGAGAGGCATAAGCACACAATATAACAGGGCAAGCAAACAACCAGAGGGGCACACAGCATTTCATAGAGCAAATACACAGGAAATCAGTGCACATACTTGCCTGGGAACCTGGCCCGCGAGAACCGTACATTGAACGCCTCCCAGAGCACCCATTGCCAAGGGTCACGTCCATCCACCAGGGGCGCCATAACATCCGGAACCGGGGCAACAAACACCCGCAAACAGGGCACCCAGATGGTCCCCTGTTCACACATGAGGCGAGAAGTCACCACCCACCCCCACATGAAGGGAATTTGCCCACCATGAAAGGACTCCAGTCCATCAGACACCAGTAACTCGGCAATCTCTGACCGGTGACCCGGCAGCATCACAGACGCCGACAACACGTCCCCCCAGGGCCCCAACGTGCACCCTCACCACAGGGGCACCTGCGGCCCCGGGCACACCACCAGACGACAGCAGGGAACCCGGACAGCACGCATTCCTTCTGTAACGTCACCACCAGGCTACGTCCAGCACCAGAGTCCACACCATCTCTGGCAGCGGAAGCCCCCACCATCCACTGCGGAGAGTCCCCGGTCGGAGAAAAAAACGAAGGCAAGTCGTAGACACAGGCACCAGCACCAGCAGGTACATGGACCTCCGCCACCATGAAAGGCGGAGACATCGACATATCCATATCCACACCGTCAACACCCGAAGACCCACAGTCACTGAAGTCACCAACATCGGCCCAGGCAGAAAACGAACACTGGGAACGTTTGGGCACCGGCCGCCCAGCAAATACAAATCGTATAGAAAATGTTCATCTATCCCTTCCCATAGGTGTAGGAATGACTTGCATTGAGAATGGTGCAGGAGAGCCTTTGAGAAACTTTCAATCCAAAAATCCAAACACATAGGTTTTATAATAAATTGTTGTTCTAGAACTATTTTGTTCCTAATAAATTACAAATAGATTTTACATGTTTAAATATCAAATTTATGTTGTTTTTTTAATTTCATTAATAAATTGTGAATGATATTTAATGACTGAATGAAACCTTCAAAATACATTTAGTTATTCTATGATCACAAAAAAAGTAGTTTTCCAAATTTTCCATAAATCGCTCTTTTTAGCACAATTTGACTCTTTATGCATTCTACTAAACACTAATACCATGTTTATATATAAAATTTATGTATTATTCCCTGAAATGATTTATATAAATTGTAAAAGTTGCTGGAAAGTAGTGTGAAAGAATCTGAAAACGTTTTGTTGTCTTATATATTGGCATGTTCTTATTAACTATGTCTCAAGTGCACAGTTTATCAAACAAGAAGATTAACATGCGTCAACCCTTAAAATCTTATATGTTATCTTGCGGGTTCAAAATGGGAGAATCTTTAAGAACAGTATCTATATGACAAATGGTGTTTTCCCTAACTCAAACAATGTAGGGTTTATTATTCTACACATATTTCAAATGACTCTTAGACGTTCACATTCTCTGAAGTATAGTTGTCAACTCTGAGTCCATCACTCTCACCACAGATTCTTAAAGTCCTCTGCATGTTCAACTATAATTGTTTCCATTCTGAATCTCCGTGGACATTTGTATCCAAAATGAAACCAATGTGGTTTCCATCAGCAGCCAGCACATTTGCTCATTCATTTCCACAGATTCCAACATGGTAAGGGATTCACAGAAATTTGGCTATTCATATTGTTATCTATTATATGAGTGCATTTCAATATTATAAAACAAATACATGAGTTTATGATAAAATAGTTTTCTGTGATATAACATTGGTATGGTGTTTTTTCTTTAAACCACATACTGAACTAAATCACGAGAGAATATATTGTTTATATATAGAGTATATATATTGGGTGGTGGAGGGTAGTGTGGGGTGGTTGAGGGTAGTGTGGGGTGGTGGAGGGTAGTGTGGGGTGGTTGAGGGTAGTGTGGGGTGGTGGAGGGTAGTGTGGGGTGGTGGAGGGTAGTGTGGGGTGGTGGAGGGTAGAGTGGCATGGTGGAGGGTAATGTGGGGTGGTGGAGGGTAGTGTGGGATGGTGGAGGGTAGTGTGGGATGGTGGAGGGTAGTGTGGGATGGTGGAGGGTGGAGATAAGGGGTGGAGGGTAGTGCGGAGGTGGTGGAGGGAAATGTGGGGTGGTGGAGGGTAGTGTGGGGTGGTGGAGGGTAGTGTGGGGTGGTAGAGGGAAGTGTAGGGTGGTGGAGGGTAGTGTGGGATGGTGGAGGATAGTGTGGGGTGGTGGAGGGTAGTGTGGGGTGGTGGAGGGTAGTGTGCACTGGTGGAGGGTAGTGTGGGGTGGTGGAGGGTAGTGTTGGTTGGTGGAGGGTAGTGTGGGATGGTGGAGGATAGTGTGGGGTGGTGGAGGGTAGTGTGGGATGGTGGAGGGTAGTGTGGGGTGGTGGAGGGTAGTGTGGGGTGGTAGAGGGTAGTGTAGGGTGGTGGAGGGTAGTGTGGGATGGTGGAGGATAGTGTGGGGTGGTGGAGGGTAGTGTGGGGTGGTGGAGGGTAGTGTGGGGTGGTGGAGGGTAGTGTGGGGTGGTGGAGGGATGTGTGCACTGGTGGAGGGTAGTGTGGGGTGGTGGAGGGTAGTGTGGGTTGGTGGAGGGTAGTGTGGGGTGGTGGAGGGTAGTGTGGGGTGGTGGAGGGTAGTGTGGGTTGGTGGAGGGTAGTGTGGGATGGTGGAGGATAGTGTGGGGTAGTGGAGGGTAGTGTGGGTTGGTGGAGGGTAGTGTGGGGTGGTGGAGGGTAGTGTGGGGTGGTGGAGGGTAGTGTGGGGTGGTGGAGGATAGTGTGGGGTGGTGGAGGGTAGTGTGGGGTGGTGGAGGGTTGTGTGCACTGGTGGAGGGTAGTGTGGGGTGGTGGAGGGTAGTGTGGGTTGGTGGAGGGTAGTGTGGGGTGGTGGAGGGTAGTGTAGGATGGTGAAGGGTGGTGTGGGATAGCGGAGGGTAGTGTGCACTGGTGGAGGGTAGTGTGCACTGGTGGAGGGTAGTGTGGGGTGGTGGAGGGTAGTGTGGGGTGGTGGAGGGTAGTGTGGGTTGGTGGAGGATAGTGTGCGTTGGTGGAGGGTAGTGTGGGGTGGTGGAGGGTAGTGTGGGTTGGTGGAGGGTAGTGTGGGGTGGTGGAGGGTAGTGTGGGGTGGTGGAGGGTAGTGTGGGTTGGTGGAGGATAGTGTGCGTTGGTGGAGGGTAGTGTGGGGTGGTGGAGGGTAGTGTGGGGTGGTGGAGGGTAGTGTGGGGTGGTGGTGGGTAGTGTGGGGTGGTGGAGGGTAGTGTAGGATGGTGAAGGATAGTGTTGGTGGTGGAGGGTAGTGTGGGGTGGTGGAGGGTAGTGTGGGTTGGTGGAGGGTAGTGTGGGTTGATGGAGGGTAGTGTGGGTTGGTGGAGGGTAGTGTGGGTTGGTGGAGGGTAGTGTGGGATAGTGGAGGGTAGTGTGGGTTGGTGGAGGGTAGTGTAGGTTGGTGGAGGGTAGTGTGGGTTGGTGGAGGGTAGTGTGGGTTGGTGGAGGGTAGTGTGCGTAGGTGGAGGGTAGTGTGGGGTGGTGGAGAGTAGTGTGGGGTGGTGGAGGGTAGTGTGGGTTGGTGGAGGGTACTGTGGGATGGTGGAGGATAGTGTTGGGTAGTGGAGGGTAGTGTGGGTTGGTGGAGGGTAGTGTGGGGTGGTGGAGGGTAGTGTGGGGTGGTGGAGGGTAGTGTGGGGTGGTGGAGGGTAGTGTGGGGTGGTGGAGGGTAGTGTGGGGTGGTGGAGGGTAGTGTGGGGTGGTGGAGGGTAGTGTGGGGTGGTGAAGGGTAGTGTGGGGTAATGGAGGGTAGTGTGGGGTGGTGGTGGGTAGTGTTGGTGGTGGAGGGTAGTGTGGGTTGGTGGAGGGTAGTGTGGGGTGGTGGAGGGTAGTGTGGGGTGGTGGAGGGTAGTGTGGGTTGGTGGAGGGTACTGTGGGATGGTGGAGGATAGTGTTGGGTAGTGGAGGGTAGTGTGGGTTGGTGGAGGGTAGTGTGGGGTGGTGGAGGGTAGTGTGGGGTGGTGGAGGGTAGTGTGGGGTGGTGGAGGGTAGTGTGGGGTGGTGGAGGGTAGTGTGGGGTGGTGGAGGGTAGTGTGGGGTGGTGGAGGGTTGTGTGCACTGGTGGAGGGTAGTGTGGGGTGGTGGAGGGTAGTGTGGGTTGGTGGAGGGTAGTGTGGGGTGGTGGAGGGTAGTGTGGGGTGGTGGAGGGTAGTGTGGGTTGGTGGAGGGTAGTGATGGGATGGTGGAGGATAGTGTGGGGTAGTGGAGGGTAGTGTGGGTTGGTGGAGGGTAGTGTGGGGTGGTGGAGGGTAGTGTGGGGTGGTGGAGGGTAGTGTGGGGTGGTGGAGGGTAGTGTGGGGTGGTGGAGGGTAGTGTGGGGTGGTGGAGGGTTGTGTGCACTGGTGGAGGGTAGTGTGGGGTGGTGGAGGGTAGTGTGGGTTGGTGGAGGGTAGTGTGGGGTGGTGGAGGGTAGTGTAGGATGGTGAAGGGTGGTGTGGGATAGCGGAGGGTAGTGTGCACTGGTGGAGGGTAGTGTGCACTGGTGGAGGGTAGTGTGGGGTGGTGGAGGGTAGTGTGGGGTTGTGGAGGGTAGTGTGGGTTGGTGGAGGATAGTGTGCATTGGTGGAGGGTAGTGTGGGGTGGTGGAGGGTAGTGTGGGTTGGTGGAGGGTAGTGTGGGGTGGTGGAGGGTAGTGTGGGGTGGTGGAGGGAAGTGTGGGTTGGTGGAGGATAGTGTGCGTTGGTGGAGGGTAGTGTGGGATGGTGGAGGGTAGTGTGGGGTGGAGGTGGGTAGTGTGGGGTGGTGGAGGGTAGTGTAGGATGGTGAAGGATAGTGTTGGTGGTGGAGGGTAGTGTGGGGTGGTGGAGGGTAGTGTGGGTTGGTGGAGGGTAGTGTGGGTTGATGGAGGGTAGTGTGGGTTGGTGGAGGGTAGTGTGGGTTGGTGGAGGGTAGTGTGGGATGGTGGAGGGTAGTGTGGGTTGGTGGAGGGTAGTGTGGGTTGGTGGAGGGTAGTGTGGGTTGGTGAAGGGTAGTGTGGGTTGGTGGAGGGTAGTGTGCGTTGGTGGAGGGTAGTGTGGGGTGGTGGAGAGTAGTGTGGGGTGGTGGAGGGTAGTGTGGGGTGGTGAAGGGTAGTGTGGGGTAATGGAGGGTAGTGTGGGGTGGTGGTGGGTAGTGTTGGTGGTGGAGGGTAGTGTGGGTTGGATGGAGGGTAGTGTGGGTTGGTGGAGGGTAGTGTGGGTTGGTGGAGGGTAGTGTGGGGTGGTGGAGGGTAGTGTGCACTGGTGGAGGGTAGTGTGGGGTGGTGGAGGGTAGTGTGGGTTGGTGGAGGGTAGTGTTGGTGGTGGAGGGTAGTGTGGGTTGGTGGAGGGTAGTGTGGGGTGGTGGAGGGTAGTGTGGGATGGTGGAGGGTAGTGTGGGGTGGTGGAGGGTAGTGTTGGTGGTGGAGGGTAGTGTGGGGTGGTGGAGGGTAGTGTGGGGTGGTGGAGGGTAGTGTGGGTTGGTGGAGGGTAGTGTGGGGTGGTGGAGGGTAGTGTGGGGTGGTGGAGGGTAGTGTGGGGTGGTGGAGGGTAGTGTGGGATGGTGGAGGGCAGTGTTGGTGGTGGAGGGTAGTGTGGGGTGCTGGAGGGTAGTGTGGGGTGGTGGAGGGTAGTGTGGGTTGGTGGAGGGTAGTGTGGGGTGGTGGAGGGTAGTGTGGGGTGGTTGGAGGGTAGTGTGGGGTGGTGGTGGGTAGTGTTGGTTGGTGGAGGGTAGTGTGGGGTGGTGGAGGGTAGTGTGGGGTGGTGGTGGGCAGTGTTGGTGGTGGAGGGTAGTGTGGGTTGGTGGAGGGTAGTGTGGGTTGGTGGAGGGTAGTGTGGGTTGGTGGAGGGTAGTGTGGGTTGGTGGAGGGTAGTGTGGGGTGGTGGAGGGCAGTGTGCACTGGTAGAGGGTAGTGTGGGATGGTGAAGGGTTAGTGTGGGGTGGTGGAGGGTAGTGTGGGGTGGTGGAGGGTAGTGTGGGTTGGTGGAGGGTAGTGTTGGTGGTGGAGGGTAGTGTGGGTTGGTGGAGGGTAGTGTTGGTGGTGGAGGGTAGTGTGGGGTGGTGGAGGGTAGTGTGGGGTGTTGGAGGGTAGTGTGGGTTGGTGGAGGGTAGTGTGGGGTGGTGGAGGGTAGTGTGGGGTGGTGGAGGGTAGTGTGGGGTGGTGGTGGGTAGTGTTGGTGGTGGAGGGTAGTGTGGGATGGTGGAGGGTAGTGTAGGTTGGTGGAGGGTAGTGTGGGGTGGTGGAGGGTAGTGTGGGTTGGTGGAGGATAGTGTGGGATGGTGGAGGGTAGTGTGCACTGGTGGAGGATAGTGTGGGTTGGTGGAGGGTAGTGTGGGTTGGTGGAGGGTAGTGTGGGATGGTGGAGGGTAGTGTTGGTGGTGGAGGGTAGTGTGGGGTGGTGGAGGGTAGTGTGGGGTGGTGGAGGGTAGTGTGGGTTGGTGGAGGGTAGTGTGGGGTGGTGGAGGGTAGTGTGGGGTGGTGGAGGGTAGTGTGGGGTGGTGGAGGGTAGTGTGGGATGGTGGAGGGCAGTGTTGGTGGTGGAGGGTAGTGTGGGGTGCTGGAGGGTAGTGTGGGGTGGTGGAGGGTAGTGTGGGTTGGTGGAGGGTAGTGTGGGGTGGTGGAGGGTAGTGTGGGGTGGTTGGAGGGTAGTGTGGGGTGGTGGTGGGTAGTGTTGGTTGGTGGAGGGTAGTGTGGGGTGGTGGAGGGTAGTGTGGGGTGGTGGTGGGCAGTGTTGGTGGTGGAGGGTAGTGTGGGTTGGTGGAGGGTAGTGTGGGTTGGTGGAGGGTAGTGTGGGTTGGTGGAGGGTAGTGTGGGTTGGTGGAGGGTAGTGTGGGGTGGTGGAGGGCAGTGTGCACTGGTAGAGGGTAGTGTGGGATGGTGAAGGGTAGTGTGGGGTGGTGGAGGGTAGTGTGGGGTGGTGGAGGGTAGTGTG
The DNA here is from genome assembly GCF_040958095.1 of Procambarus clarkii. NCBI lineage: Eukaryota > Metazoa > Arthropoda > Malacostraca > Decapoda > Cambaridae > Procambarus > Procambarus clarkii. The sequence goes on along the minus strand of NC_091151.1, from coordinate 19,987,087 downwards.
GGTTGGTGGAGGGTAGTGTTGGTGGTGGAGGGTAGTGTGGGTTGGTGGAGGGTAGTGTTGGTGGTGGAGGGTAGTGTGGGGTGGTGGAGGGTAGTGTGGGGTGTTGGAGGGTAGTGTGGGTTGGTGGAGGGTAGTGTGGGGTGGTGGAGGGTAGTGTGGGGTGGTGGAGGGTAGTGTGGGGTGGTGGTGGGTAGTGTTGGTGGTGGAGGGTAGTGTGGGATGGTGGAGGGTAGTGTAGGTTGGTGGAGGGTAGTGTGGGGTGGTGGAGGGTAGTGTGGGTTGGTGGAGGATAGTGTGGGATGGTGGAGGGTAGTGTGCACTGGTGGAGGATAGTGTGGGTTGGTGGAGGGTAGTGTGGGTTGGTGGAGGGTAGTGTGGGATGGTGGAGGGTAGTGTGGGATGGTGGAGGGTATTGTGGGTTAGTGGAGGGTAGTGTGGGGTGGTGGAGGGTAGTGTGGGGTGGTGGAGGGTAGTGTGGGGTGGTGGAGGGTAGTGTGGGATGGTGGAGGGTAGTGTGGGTTGGTGGAGGGTAGTGTGGGGTGGTGGAGGGTAGTGTGGGGTGGTGGAGGGTAGTGTGGGGTGGTGGTGGGTAGTGTTGGTGGTGGAGGGTAGTGTGGGGTGGTGAAGGGTAGTGTGGGGTAATGGAGGGTAGTGTGGGGTGGTGGTGGGTAGTGTTGGTGGTGGAGGGTAGTGTGGGTTGGTGGAGGGTAGTGTGGGTTGGTGGAGGGTAGTGTGGGTTGGTGGAGGGTAGTGTGGGGTGGTGGAGGGTAGTGTGCACTGGTGGAGGGTAGTGTGGGGTGGTGGAGGGTAGTGTGGGTTGGTGGAGGGTAGTGTTGGTGGTGGAGGGTAGTGTGGGTTGGTGGAGGGTAGTGTGGGGTGGTGGAGGGTAGTGTGGGATGGTGGAGGGTAGTGTGGGGTGTGGAGGGTAGTGTTGGTGGTGGAGGGTAGTGTGGGGTGGTGGAGGGTAGTGTGGGGTGGTGGAGGGTAGTGTGGGTTGGTGGAGGGTAGAGTGGGGTGGTGGAGGGTAGTGTGGGGTGGTGGAGGGTAGTGTGGGGTGGTGGAGGGTAGTGTGGGATGGTGGAGGGCAGTGTTGGTGGTGGAGGGTAGTGTGGGGTGCTGGAGGGTAGTGTGGGGTGGTGGAGGGTAGTGTGGGTTGGTGGAGGGTAGTGTGGGGTGGTGGAGGGTAGTGTGGGGTGGTTGGAGGGTAGTGTGGGGTGGTGGTGGGTAGTGTTGGTTGGTGGAGGGTAGTGTGGGGTGGTGGAGGGTAGTGTGAGGTGGTGGTGGGCAGTGTTGGTGGTGGAGGGTAGTGTGGGTTGGTGGAGGGTAGTGTGGGTTGGTGGAGGGTAGTGTGGGTTGGTGGAGGGTAGTGTGTGTTGGTGGAGGGTAGTGTGGGGTGGTGGAGGGTAGTGTGCACTGGTGGAGGGTAGTGTGGGATGGTGAAGGGTAGTGTGGGGTGGTGGAGGGTAGTGTGGGGTGGTGGAGGGTAGTGTGGGTTGGTGGAGGGTAGTGTTGGTGGTGGAGGGTAGTGTGGGTTGGTGGAGGGTAGTGTTGGTGGTGGAGGGTAGTGTGGGGTGGTGGAGGGTAGTGTGGGGTGGTGGAGGGTAGTGTGGGTTGGTGGAGGGTAGTGTGGGGTGGTGGAGGATAGTGTGGGGTGGTGGAGGGTAGTGTGGGGTGGTGGTGGGTAGTGTTGGTGGTGGAGGGTAGTGTGGGATGGTGGAGGGTAGTGTGGGTTGGTGGAGGGTAGTGTGGGGTGGTGGAGGATAGTGTGGGATGGTGGAGGGTAGTGTGCACTGGTGGAGGATAGTGTGGGTTGGTGGAGGGTAGTGTGGGTTGGTGGAGGGTAGTGTGGGATGGTGGAGGGTAGTGTGGGTTGGTGGAGGGTATTGTGGGTTAGTGGAGGGTAGTGTGGGGTGGTGGAGGGTAGTTTGGGGTGGTGGAGGGTAGTGTGGGGTGGTGGAGGGTAGTGTGGGGTGGTGGAGGGTAGTGTGGGATGGTGGAGGGTAGTGTGGGTTGGTGGAGGGTAGTGTGGGGTGGTGGAGGGTAGTGTGGGGTGGTGGAGGGTAGTGTGGGTGGTGTAGGGTCGTGTGGGGTGGTGGAGGGTAGTGTGGGTAGGTGGAGGGTAGTGTGGGTTGGTGGAGGGTAGAGTGCACTGGTGGAGGGTAGTGTGGGGTGATGGAGGGTAGTGTGGGTTGGTGGAGGGTAGTGTGGGTTGGTGGAGGGTAGTGTGGGTTGGTGGAGGGTAGTACCTGGTTGATACCTGGTTGATGGGGTTCTGGGAGTTCTTCTACTCCCCAAGCCCGGCCCGAGGCCAGGCTCGACTTGTGAGAGTTTGGTCCACCAGGCTGTTGCTTGGAGCGGCCCGCAGGGCCACGTACCCACCACAGCCCGGCTGATTCGGAACTTCTCTTAGAAAATCGTCCAGTTTTCTCTTGAAGATGTCCACGGTTGTTCCGGCAATATTTCTTATGCTCGCTGGGAGGACGTTGAACAACCGCGGACCCCTGATGTTTATACAGTGCTCTCTGATTGTGCCTATGGCACCTCTGCTCTTCACAGGTTCAATCTTGCATTTTCTTCCATATCGTTCACTCCAGTACGTTGTTATTTTACTGTGTAGATTTGGGACCTGACCCTCCAGTATTTTCCATGTGTATATTATTTGGTATCTCTCTCGTCTTCTTTCTAGAGAGTACATTTGGAGAGCTTTGAGACGATCCCAATAATTTAGGTGTTTTATCGCGTCTATGCGTGCCGTATATGTTCTCTGTATTCCCTCTATTTCAGCAATCTCTCCTGCTCTGAAGGGGGAAGTGAGTACTGAGCAGTACTCGAGACGGGACAACACAAGTGACTTGAAGAGTACAACCATTGTGATGGGATCCCTGGATTTGAAAGTTCTCGTAATCCATCCGATCATTTTTCTGGCTGACGCGATATTTGCTTGGTTATGCTCCCTAAACGTTAGATCGTCGGACATCATTATTCCCAAATCCTTGACATGCTGTTTTTCTACTATGGGAAGATTCGATTGTGTTTTGTACCCTGTATTATGTTTCAGATCCTCATTTTTGCCGTACCTGAGTACCTGAAATTTATCACTGTTAAACATCATGTTATTTTCTGCTGCCCAATCAAAAACTTTGTTGACATCTGCTTGTAGTTTTTCAATGTCTTCAGCAGAGGTAATTTTCATGCTGATTTTTGTGTCATCTGCAAAGGATAGTGTGGGTTGGTGGAGGGTAGTGTGCACTGGTGAAGGGTAGTGTGGGTTGGTGGAGGGTAGTGTGCACTGGTGGAGGGTAGTGTTGGTGGTGGAGGGTAGTGTGCACTGGTGGAGGGTAGTGTGCACTGGTGGAGGGTAGTGTGGGTTGGTGGAGGGTAGTGTGCACTGGTGGAGGCTAGTGTGGGGTGGTGGAGGGTAGTGTAGGATGGTGAAGGGTGGTGTGGGATAGTGGAGGGTAGTGTGCACTGGTGGAGGGTAGTGTGCACTGGTGGAGGGTAGTGTGGGGTGGTGGAGGGTAGTGTGGGGTGGTGGAGGGTAGTGTGCGTTGGTGGAGGGTAGTGTGGGGTGGTGGAGGGTAGTGTGGGGTGGTGGAGGGTAGTGTGGGTTGGTGGAGGGTAGTGTGGGGTGGTGGAGGGTAGTGTGGGGTGGTGGAGGGTAGTGTGGGTTGGTGGAGGATAGTGTGCGTTGGTGGAGGGTAGTGTGGGGTGGTGGAGGGTAGTGTGGGGTGGTGGAGGGTAGTGTGGGGTGGTGGAGGGTAGTGTGGGGTGGTGGAGGGTAGTGTAGGATGGTGAAGGATAGTGTTGGTGGTGGAGGGTAGTGTGGGGTGGTGGAGGGTAGTGTGGATTGGTGGAGGGTAGTGTGGGTTGGTGGAGGGTAGTGTGGGTTGGTGGAGGGTAGTGTGGGTTGGTGGAGGGTAGTGTGGGATGGTGGAGGGTAGTGTGGGTTGGTGGAGGGTAGTGTGGGTTGGTGGAGGGTAGTGTGGGTTGGTGGAGGGTAGTGTGGGTTGGTGGAGGGTAGTGTGCGTTGGTGGAGGGTAGTGTGGGGTGGTGGAGGGTAGTGTGGGGTGGTGGAGGGTAGTGTGGGGTGGTGAAGGATAGTGTGGGGTGGTGGAGGGTAGTGTGGGGTGGTGGTGGGTAGTGTTGGTGGTGGAGGGTAGTGTGGGTTGGTGGAGGGTAGTGTGGGTTGGTGGAGGGTAGTGTGGGTTGGTGGAGGGTAGTGTGGGGTGGTGGAGGGTAGTGTGCACTGGTGGAGGGTAGTGTGGGATGGTGAAGGGTAGTGTGGGGTGGTGGAGGGTAGTGTGGGTTGGTGGAGGGTAGTGTGGGTTGGTGGAGGGTAGTGTTGGTGGTGGAGGGTAGTGTGGGTTAATGGTGGAGGGTAGTGTGGGGTGGTGGAGGGTAGTGTGGGATGGTGGAGGGTAGTGTGGGGTGGTGGAGGGTAGTGTTGGTGGTGGAGGGTAGTGTGGGGTGGTGGAGGGTAGTGTGGGGTGGTGGAGGGTAGTGTGGGTTGGTGGATGGTAGTGTGGGGTGGTGGAGGGTAGTGTGGGGTGGTGGAGGGTAGTGTGGGGTGGTGGAGGGTAGTGTGGGATGGTGGAGGGTAGTGTTGGTGGTGGAGGGTTGTGTGGGGTGCTGGAGGGTAGTGTGGGGTGGTGGAGGGTAGTGTGGGTTGGTGGAGGGTAGTGTGGGGTGGTGGAGGGTAGTGTATGGTGGTGGAGGGTAGTGTGGGGTGGTGGTGGGTAGTGTTGGTTGGTGGAGGGTAGTGTGGGGTGGTGGAGGGTAGTGTGGGGTGGTGGTGGGCAGTGTTGGTGGTGGAGGGTAGTGTGGGTTGGTGGAGGGTAGTGTGGGTTGGTGGAGGGTAGTGTGGGTTGGTGGAGGGTAGTGTGGGTTGGTGGAGGGTAGTGTGGGGTGGTGGAGGGTAGTGTGCACTGGTGGAGGGTAGTGTGGGATGGTGAAGGGTAGTGTGGGATGGTGGAGGGTAGTGTGGGGTGGTGGAGGGTAGTGTGGGGTGGTGGAGGGTAGTGTTGGTGGTGGAGGGTAGTGTGGGTTGGTGGAGGGTAGTGTTGGTGGTGGAGGGTAGTGTGGGGTGGTGGAGGGTAGTGTGGGGTGGTGGAGGGTAGTGTGGGTTGGTGGAGGGTAGTGTGGGGTGGTGGAGGGTAGTGTGGGGTGGTGGAGGGTAGTGTGGGGTGGTGGTGGGTAGTGTTGGTGGTGGAGGGTAGTGTGGGATGGTGGAGGGTAGTGTGGGTTGGTGGAGGGTAGTGTGGGGTGGTGGAGGGTAGTGTGGGTTGGTGGAGGATAGTGTGGGATGGTGGAGGGTAGTGTGCACTGGTGGAGGATAGTGTGGGTTGGTGGAGGGTAGTGTGGGTTGGTGGAGGGTAGTGTGGGATGGTGGAGGGTAGTGTGGGTTGGTGGAGGGTATTGTGGGTTAGTGGAGGGTAGTGTGGGGTAGTGGAGGGTAGTGTGGGGTGGTGGAGGGTAGTGTGGGGTGGTGGAGGGTAGTGTGGGGTGGTGGAGGGTAGTGTGGGATGGTGAAGGGTAGTGTGGGTTGGTGGAGGGTAGTGTGGGGTGGAGGAGGGTAGTGTGCGTTGGTGGAGGGTAGTGTGGGGTGGTGGAGGGTAGTGTGGGGTGGTGGAGGGTAGTGTGGGTTGGTGGAGGATAGTGTGCGTTGGTGGAGGGTAGTGTGGGGTGGTGGAGGGTAGTGTGGGGTGGTGGTGGGTAGTGTTGGTGGTGGAGGGTAGTGTGGGATGGTGGAGGGTAGTGTAGGTTGGTGGAGGGTAGTGTGGGGTGGTGGAGGGTAGTGTGGGTTGGTGGAGGATAGTGTGGGATGGTGGAGGGTAGTGTGCACTGGTGGAGGATAGTGTGGGTTGGTGGAGGGTAGTGTGGGTTGGTGGAGGGTAGTGTGGGATGGTGGAGGGTAGTGTGGGATGGTGGAGGGTATTGTGGGTTAGTGGAGGGTAGTGTGGGGTGGTGGAGGGTAGTGTGGGGTGGTGGAGGGTAGTGTGGGGTGGTGGAGGGTAGTGTGGGGTGGTGGAGGGTAGTGTGGGATGGTGGAGGGTAGTGTGGGTTGGTGGAGGGTAGTGTGGGGTGGTGGAGGGTAGTGTGGGGTGGTGGAGGGTAGTGTGGGGTGGTGGTGGGTAGTGTTGGTGGTGGAGGGTAGTGTGGGATGGTGGAGGGTAGTGTAGGTTGGTGGAGGGTAGTGTGGGGTGGTGGAGGGTAGTGTGGGTTGGTGGAGGATAGTGTGGGATGGTGGAGGGTAGTGTGCCTGGTGGAGGATAGTGTGGGTTGGTGGAGGGTAGTGTGGGTTGGTGGAGGGTAGTGTGGGATGGTGGAGGGTAGTGTGGGATGGTGGAGGGTATTGTGGGTTAGTGGAGGGTAGTGTGGGGTGGTGGAGGGTAGTGTGGGGTGGTGGAGGGTAGTGTGGGGTGGTGGAGGGTAGTGTGGGGTGGTGGAGGGTAGTGTGGGATGGTGGAGGGTAGTGTGGGTTGGTGGAGGGTAGTGTGGGGTGGTGGAGGGTAGTGTGGGGTGGTGGAGGGTAGTGTGGGGTGGTGGTAGGGTAGTGTTGGTGGTGGAGGGTAGTGTGGGGTGGTGAAGGGTAGTGTGGGGTAATGGAGGGTAGTGTGGGGTGGTGGTGGGTAGTGTTGGTGGTGGAGGGTAGTGTGGGTTGGTGGAGGGTAGTGTGGGTTGGTGGAGGGTAGTGTGGGTTGGTGGAGGGTAGTGTGGGGTGGTGGAGGGTAGTGTGCACTGGTGAAGGGTAGTGTGGGGTGGTGGAGGGTAGTGTGGGTTGGTGGAGGGTAGTGTTGGTGGTGGAGGGTAGTGTGGGTTGGTGGAGGGTAGTGTGGGGTGGTGGAGGGTAGTGTGGGATGGTGGAGGGTAGTGTGGGGTGGTGGAGGGTAGTGTTGGTGGTGGAGGGTAGTGTGGGGTGGTGGAGGGTAGTGTGGGGTGGTGGAGGGTAGTGTGGGTTGGTGGAGGGTAGTGTGGGGTGGTGGAGGGTAGTGTGGGGTGGTGGAGGGTAGTGTGGGGTGGTGGAGGGTAGTGTGGGATGGTGGAGGGCTAGTGTTGGTGGTGGAGGGTAGTGTGGGGTGCTGGAGGGTAGTGTGGGGTGGTGGAGGGTAGTGTGGGTTGGTGGAGGGTAGTGTGGGGTGGTGGAGGGTAGTGTGGGGTGGTGGAGGGTAGTGTGGGGTGGTGGTGGGTAGTGTTGGTTGGTGGAGGGTAGTGTGGGGTGGTGGAGGGTAGTGTGGGGTGGTGGTGGGCAGTGTTGGTGGTGGAGGGTAGTGTGGGTTGGTGGAGGGTAGTGTGGGTTGGTGGAGGGTAGTGTGGGTTGGTGGAGGGTAGTGTGGGTTGGTGGAGGGTAGTGTGGGGTGGTGGAGGGTAGTGTGCACTGGTGGAGGGTAGTGTGGGATGGTGAAGGGTAGTGTGGGGTGGTGGAGGGTAGTGTGGGGTGGTGGAGGGTAGTGTGGGTTGGTGGAGGGTAGTGTTGGTGGTGGAGGGTAGTGTGGGTTGGTGGAGGGTAGTGTTGGTGGTGGAGGGTAGTGTGGGGTGGTGGTGGGTAGTGTTGGTGGTGGAGGGTAGTGTGGGGTGGTGGAGGGTAGTGTGGGGTGGTGGAGGGTAGTGTGGGTTGGTGGAGGGTAGTGTGGGGTGGTGGAGGGTAGTGTGGGGTGGTTGGAGGGTAGTGTGGGGTGGTGGTGGGTAGTGTTGGTTGGTGGAGGGTAGTGTGGGGTGGTGGAGGGTAGTGTGGGGTGGTGGTGGGCAGTGTTGGTGGTGGAGGGTAGTGTGGGTTGGTGGAGGGTAGTGTGGGTTGGTGGAGGGTAGTGTGGGTTGGTGGAGGGTAGTGTGGGTTGGTGGAGGGTAGTGTGGGGTGGTGGAGGGTAGTGTGCACTGGTGGAGGGTAGTGTGGGATGGTGAAGGGTAGTGTGGGGTGGTGGAGGGTAGTGTGGGGTGGTGGAGGGTAGTGTGGGGTGGTGGAGGGTAGTGTGGGATGGTGGAGGGCAGTGTTGGTGGTGGAGGGTAGTGTGGGGTGCTGGAGGGTAGTGTGGGGTGGTGGAGGGTAGTGTGGGTTGGTGGAGGGTAGTGTGGGGTGGTGGAGGGTAGTGTGGGGTGGTGGAGGGTAGTGTGGGGTGGTGGAGGGTAGTGTGGGATGGTGGAGGGCAGTGTTGGTGGTGGAGGGTAGTGTGGGGTGCTGGAGGGTAGTGTGGGGTGGTGGAGGGTAGTGTGGGTTGGTGGAGGGTAGTGTGGGGTGGTGGAGGGTAGTGTGGGGTGGTTGGAGGGTAGTGTGGGGTGGTGGTGGGTAGTGTTGGTTGGTGGAGGGTAGTGTGGGGTGGTGGAGGGTAGTGTGGGGTGGTGGTGGGCAGTGTTGGTGGTGGAGGGTAGTGTGGGTTGGTGGAGGGTAGTGTGGGTTGGTGGAGGGTAGTGTGGGTTGGTGGAGGGTAGTGTGGGTTGGTGGAGGGTAGTGTGGGGTGGTGGAGGGTAGTGTGCACTGGTGGAGGGTAGTGTGGGATGGTGAAGGGTAGTGTGGGGTGGTGGAGGGTAGTGTGGGGTGGTGGAGGGTAGTGTGGGTTGGTGGAGGGTAGTGTTGGTGGTGGAGGGTAGTGTGGGTTGGTGGAGGGTAGTGTTGGTGGTGGAGGGTAGTGTGGGGTGGTGGTGGGTAGTGTTGGTGGTGGAGGGTAGTGTGGGGTGGTGGAGGGTAGTGTGGGGTGGTGGAGGGTAGTGTGGGTTGGTGGAGGGTAGTGTGGGGTGGTGGAGGGTAGTGTGGGGTGGTGGAGGGTAGTGTGGGGTGGTGGAGGGTAGTGTGGGATGGTGGAGGGCAGTGTTGGTGGTGGAGGGTAGTGTGGGGTGCTGGAGGGTAGTGTGGGGTGGTGGAGGGTAGTGTGGGTTGGTGGAGGGTAGTGTGGGGTGGTGGAGGGTAGTGTGGGGTGGTTGGAGGGTAGTGTGGGGTGGTGGTGGGTAGTGTTGGTTGGTGGAGGGTAGTGTGGGGTGGTGGAGGGTAGTGTGGGGTGGTGGTGGGCAGTGTTGGTGGTGGAGGGTAGTGTGGGTTGGTGGAGGGTAGTGTGGGTTGGTGGAGGGTAGTGTGGGTTGGTGGAGGGTAGTGTGGGTTGGTGGAGGGTAGTGTGGGGTGGTGGAGGGTAGTGTGCACTGGTGGAGGGTAGTGTGGGATGGTGAAGGGTAGTGTGGGGTGGTGGAGGGTAGTGTGGGGTGGTGGAGGGTAGTGTGGGTTGGTGGAGGGTAGTGTTGGTGGTGGAGGGTAGTGTGGGTTGGTGGAGGGTAGTGTTGGTGGTGGAGGGTAGTGTGGGGTGGTGGAGGGTAGTGTGGGGTGGTGGAGGGTAGTGTGGGTTGGTGGAGGGTAGTGTGGGGTGGTGGAGGATAGTGTGGGGTGGTGGAGGGTAGTGTGGGGTGGTGGTGGGTAGTGTTGGTGGTGGAGGGTAGTGTGGGATGGTGGAGGGTAGTGTGGGTTGGTGGAGGGTAGTGTGGGGTGGTGGAGGGTAGTGTGGGTTGGTGGAGGATAGTGTGGGATGGTGGAGGGTAGTGTGCACTGGTGGAGGATAGTGTGGGTTGGTGGAGGGTAGTGTGGGTTGGTGGAGGGTAGTGTGGGATGGTGGAGGGTAGTGTGGGTTGGTGGAGGGTATTGTGGGTTAGTGGAGGGTAGTGTGGGGTGGTGGAGGGTAGTGTGGGGTGGTGGAGGGTAGTGTGGGGTGGTGGAGGGTAGTGTGGGGTGGTGGAGGGTAGTGTGGGATGGTGGAGGGTAGTGTGGGTTGGTGGAGGGTAGTGTGGGGTGGTGGAGGGTAGTGTGGGGTGGTGGAGGGTAGTGTGGGGTGGTGGTGGGTAGTGTTGGTGGTGGAGGGTAGTGTGGGATGGTGGAGGGTAGTGTGGGTTGGTGGAGGGTAGTGTGGGGTAGTGGAGGGTAGTGTGGGTTGGTGGAGGATAGTGTGGGATGGTGGAGGGTAGTGTGCACTGGTGGAGGATAGTGTGGGTTGGTGGAGGGTAGTTTGGGTTGGTGGAGGGTAGTGTGGGATGGTGGAGGGTAGTGTGGGTTGGTGGAGGGTATTGTGGGTTAGTGGAGGGTAGTGTGGGGTGGTGGAGGGTAGTGTGGGGTGGTGGAGGGTAGTGTGGGGTGGTGGAGGGTAGTGTGGGGTGGTGGAGGGTAGTGTGGGATGGTGGAGGGTAGTGTGGGTTGGTGGAGGGTAGTGTGGGGTGGTGGAGGGTAGTGTGGGGTGGTGGAGGGTAGTGTGGGGTGGTGTAGGGTCGTGTGGGGTGGTGGAGGGTAGTGTGGGTTGGTGGAGGGTAGTGTGGGTTGGTGGAGGGTAGAGTGCACTGGTGGAGGGTAGTGTGGGGTGATGGAGGGTAGTGTGGGTTGGTGGAGGGTAGTGTGGGTTGGTGGAGGGTAGTGTGGGTTGGTGGAGGGTAGTACCTGGTTGATACCTGGTTGATGGGGTTCTGGGAGTTCTTCTACTCCCCAAGCCCGGCCCGAGGCCAGGCTCGACTTGTGAGAGTTTGGTCCACCAGGCTGTTGCTTGGAGCGGCCCGCAGGGCCACGTACCCACCACAGCCCGGCTGATTCGGAACTTCTCTTAGAAAATCGTCCAGTTTTCTTTTGAAGATGTCCACGGTTGTTCCGGCAATATTTCTTATGCTCGCTGGGAGGACGTTGAACAACCGCGGACCCCTGATGTTTATACAGTGCTCTCTGATTGTGCCTATGGCACCTCTGCTCTTCACAGGTTCAATCTTGCATTTTCTTCCATATCGTTCACTCCAGTACGTTGTTATTTTACTGTGTAGATTTGGGACCTGACCCTCCAGTATTTTCCATGTGTATATTATTTGGTATCTCTCTTGTCTCCTTTCTAGAGGGTACATTTGGAGAGCTTTGAGACGATCCCAATAATTTAGGTGTTTTATCGCGTCTATGCGTGCCGTATATGTTCTCTGTATTCCCTCTATTTCAGCAATCTCTCCTGCTCTGAAGGGGGAAGTGAGTACTGAGCAGTACTCGAGACGGGACAACACAAGTGACTTGAAGAGTACAACCATTGTGATGGGATCCCTGGATTTGAAAGTTCTCGTAATCCATCCGATCATTTTTCTGGCTGACGCGATATTTGCTTGGTTATGCTCCCTAAACGTTAGATCGTCGGACATCATTATTCCCAAATCCTTGACATGCTGTTTTTCTACTATGGGAAGATTCGATTGTGTTTTGTACCCTGTATTATGTTTCAGATCCTCATTTTTGCCGTACCTGAGTACCTGAAATTTATCACTGTTAAACATCATGTTATTTTCTGCTGCCCAATCAAAAACTTTGTTGACATCTGCTTGTAGTTTTTCAATGTCTTCAGCAGAGGTAATTTTCATGCTGATTTTTGTGTCATCTGCAAAGGATAGTGTGGGTTGGTGGAGGGTAGTGTGCACTGGTGAAGGGTAGTGTGGGTTGGTGGAGGGTAGTGTGCACTGGTGGAGGGTAGTGTTGGTGGTGGAGGGTAGTGTGCACTGGTGGAGGGTAGTGTGCACTGGTGGAGGGTAGTGTGGGTTGGTGGAGGGTAGTGTGCACTGGTGGAGGCTAGTGTGGGGTGGTGGAGGGTAGTGTAGGATGGTGAAGGGTGGTGTGGGATAGTGGAGGGTAGTGTGCACTGGTGGAGGGTAGTGTGCACTGGTGGAGGGTAGTGTGGAGTGGTGGAGGGTAGTGTGGGGTGGTGGAGGGTAGTGTGGGTTTGTGGAGGATAGTGTGCGTTGGTGGAGGGTAGTGTGGGGTGGTGGAGGGTAGTGTGGGTTGGTGGAGGGTAGTGTGGGGTGGTGGAGGGTAGTGTGGGGTGGTGGAGGGTAGTGTGGGTTGGTGGAGGATAGTGTGCGTTGGTGGAGGGTAGTGTGGGGTGGTGGAGGGTAGTGTGGGGTGGTGGAGGGTAGTGTGGGGTGGTGGAGGGTAGTGTGGGGTGGTGGAGGGTAGTGTAGGATGGTGAAGGATAGTGTTGGTGGTGGAGGGTAGTGTGGGGTGGTGGAGGGTAGTGTGGGTTGGTGGAGGGTAGTGTGGGTTGGTGGAGGGTAGTGTGGGTTGGTGGAGGGTAGTGTGGGTTGGTGGAGGGTAGTGTGGGATGGTGGAGGGTAGTGTGGGTTGGTGGAGGGTAGTGTGGGTTGGTGGAGGGTAGTGTGGGTTGGTGGAGGGTAGTGTGGGTTGGTGGAGGGTAGTGTACGTTGGTGGAGGGTAGTGTGGGGTGGTGGAGGGTAGTGTGGGGTGGTGGAGGGTAGTGTGGGGTGGTGAAGGATAGTGTGGGGTGGTGGAGGATAGTGTGGGGTGGTGGTGGGTAGTGTTGATGGTGGAGGGTAGTGTGGGTTGGTGGAGGGTAGTGTGGGTTGGTGGAGGGTAGTGTGGGTTGGTGGAGGGTAGTGTGGGGTGGTGGAGGGTAGTGTGCACTGGTGGAGGGTAGTGTGGGATGGTGAAGGGTAGTGTGGGGTGGTGGAGGGTAGTGTGGGTTGGTGGAGGGTAGTGTGGGTTGGTGGAGGGTAGTGTTGGTGGTGGAGGGTAGTGTGGGTTGGTGGAGGGTAGTGTGGGGTGGTGGAGGGTAGTGTGGGATGGTGGAGGGTAGTGTGGGGTGGTGGAGGGTAGTGTTGGTGGTGGAGGGTAGTGTGGGGTGGTGGAGGGTAGTGTGGGGTGGTGGAGGGTAGTGTGGGTTGGTGGATGGTAGTGTGGGGTGGTGGAGGGTAGTGTGGGGTGGTGGAGGGTAGTGTGGGGTGGTGGAGGGTAGTGTGGGATGGTGGAGGGTAGTGTGGGTTGGTGGAGGGTAGTGTGGGGTGGTGGAGGGTAGTGTGGGGTGGTGGAGGGTAGTGTGGGGTGGTGGTGGGTAGTGTTGGTGGTGGAGGGTAGTGTGGGGTGGTGAAGGGTAGTGTGGGGTAATGGAGGGTAGTGTGGGGTGGTGGTGGGTAGTGTTGGTGGTGGAGGGTAGTGTGGGTTGGTGGAGGGTAGTGTGGGTTGGTGGAGGGTAGTGTGGGTTGGTGGAGGGTAGTGTGGGGTGGTGGAGGGTAGTGTGCACTGGTGGAGGGTAGTGTGGGGTGGTGGAGGGTAGTGTGGGTTGGTGGAGGGTAGTGTTGGTGGTGGAGGGTAGTGTGGGTTGGTGGAGGGTAGTGTGGGGTGGTGGAGGGTAGTGTGGGATGGTGGAGGGTAGTGTGGGGTGTGGAGGGTAGTGTTGGTGGTGGAGGGTAGTGTGGGGTGGTGGAGGGTAGTGTGGGGTGGTGGAGGGTAGTGTGGGTTGGTGGAGGGTAGTGTGGGGTGGTGGAGGGTAGTGTGGGGTGGTGGAGGGTAGTGTGGGGTGGTGGAGGGTAGTGTGGGATGGTGGAGGGCAGTGTTGGTGGTGGAGGGTAGTGTGGGGTGCTGGATGGTAGTGTGGGGTGGTGGAGGGTAGTGTGGGTTGGTGGAGGGTAGTGTGGGGTGGTGGAGGGTAGTGTGGGGTGGTTGGAGGGTAGTGTGGGGTGGTGGTGGGTAGTGTTGGTTGGTGGAGGGTAGTGTGGGGTGGTGGAGGGTAGTGTGAGGTGGTGGTGGGCAGTGTTGGTGGTGGAGGGTAGTGTGGGTTGGTGGAGGGTAGTGTGGGTTGGTGGAGGGTAGTGTGGGTTGGTGGAGGGTAGTGTGTGTTGGTGGAGGGTAGTGTGGGGTGGTGGAGGGTAGTGTGCACTGGTGGAGGGTAGTGTGGGATGGTGAAGGGTAGTGTGGGGTGGTGGAGGGTAGTGTGGGGTGGTGGAGGGTAGTGTGGGTTGGTGGAGGGTAGTGTTGGTGGTGGAGGGTAGTGTGGGTTGGTGGAGGGTAGTGTTGGTGGTGGAGGGTAGTGTGGGGTGGTGGAGGGTAGTGTGGGGTGGTGGAGGGTAGTGTGGGTTGGTGGAGGGTAGTGTGGGGTGGTGGAGGATAGTGTGGGGTGGTGGAGGGTAGTGTGGGGTGGTGGTGGGTAGTGTTGGTGGTGGAGGGTAGTGTGGGATGGTGGAGGGTAGTGTGGGTTGGTGGAGGGTAGTGTGGGGTGGTGGAGGATAGTGTGGGATGGTGGAGGGTAGTGTGGACTGGTGGAGGGTAGTGTGGGTTGGTGGAGGGTAGTGTGGGTTGGTGGAGGGTAGTGTGGGATGGTGGAGGGTAGTGTGGGTTGGTGGAGGGTATTGTGGGTTGGTGGAGGGTAGTGTGGGGTGGTGGAGGGTAGTTTGGGGTGGTGGAGGGTAGTGTGGGGTGGTGGAGGGTAGTGTGGGGTGGTGGAGGGTAGTGTGGGATGGTGGAGGGTAGTGTGGGTTGGTGGAGGGTAGTGTGGGGTGGTGGAGGGTAGTGTGGGGTGGTGGAGGGTAGTGTGGGGTGGTGTAGGGTCGTGTGGGGTGGTGGAGGGTAGTGTGGGTAGGTGGAGGGTAGTGTGGGTTGGTGGAGGGTAGAGTGCACTGGTGGAGGGTAGTGTGGGGTGATGGAGGGTAGTGTGGGTTGGTGGAGGGTAGTGTGGGTTGGTGGAGGGTAGTGTGGGTTGGTGGAGGGTAGTACCTGGTTGATACCTGGTTGATGGGGTTCTGGGAGTTCTTCTACTCCCCAAGCCCGGCCCGAGGCCAGGCTCGACTTGTGAGAGTTTGGTCCACCAGGCTGTTGCTTGGAGCGGCCCGCAGGGCCACGTACCCACCACAGCCCGGCTGATTCGGAACTTCTCTTAGAAAATCGTCCAGTTTTCTCTTGAAGATGTCCACGGTTGTTCCGGCAATATTTCTTATGCTCGCTGGGAGGACGTTGAACAACCGCGGACCCCTGATGTTTATACAGTGCTCTCTGATTGTGCCTATGGCACCTCTGCTCTTCACAGGTTCAATCTTGCATTTTCTTCCATATCGTTCACTCCAGTACGTTGTTATTTTACTGTGTAGATTTGGGACCTGACCCTCCAGTATTTTCCATGTGTATATTATTTGGTATCTCTCTCGTCTTCTTTCTAGAGAGTACATTTGGAGAGCTTTGAGACGATCCCAATAATTTAGGTGTTTTATCGCGTCTATGCGTGCCGTATATGTTCTCTGTATTCCCTCTATTTCAGCAATCTCTCCTGCTCTGAAGGGGGAAGTGAGTACTGAGCAGTACTCGAGACGGGACAACACAAGTGACTTGAAGAGTACAACCATTGTGATGGGATCCCTGGATTTGAAAGTTCTCGTAATCCATCCGATCATTTTTCTGGCTGACGCGATATTTGCTTGGTTATGCTCCCTAAACGTTAGATCGTCGGACATCATTATTCCCAAATCCTTGACATGCTGTTTTTCTACTATGGGAAGATTCGATTGTGTTTTGTACCCTGTATTATGTTTCAGATCCTCATTTTTGCCGTACCTGAGTACCTGAAATTTATCACTGTTAAACATCATGTTATTTTCTGCTGCCCAATCAAAAACTTTGTTGACATCTGCTTGTAGTTTTTCAATGTCTTCAGCAGAGGTAATTTTCATGCTGATTTTTGTGTCATCTGCAAAGGATAGTGTGGGTTGGTGGAGGGTAGTGTGCACTGGTGAAGGGTAGTGTGGGTTGGTGGAGGGTAGTGTGCACTGGTGGAGGGTAGTGTTGGTGGTGGAGGGTAGTGTGCACTGGTGGAGGGTAGTGTGCACTGGTGGAGGGTAGTGTGGGTTGGTGGAGGGTAGTGTGCACTGGTGGAGGCTAGTGTGGGGTGGTGGAGGGTAGTGTAGGATGGTGAAGGGTGGTGTGGGATAGTGGAGGGTAGTGTGCACTGGTGGAGGGTAGTGTGCACTGGTGGAGGGTAGTGTGGGGTGGTGGAGGGTAGTGTGGGGTGGTGGAGGGTAGTGTGGGTTGGTGGAGGGTAGTGTGGGGTGGTGGAGGGTAGTGTGGGGTGGTGGAGGGTAGTGTGGGTTGGTGGAGGGTAGTGTGGGGTGGTGGAGGGTAGTGTGGGGTGGTGGAGGGTAGTGTGGGTTGGTGGAGGATAGTGTGCGTTGGTGGAGGGTAGTGTGGGGTGGTGGAGGGTAGTGTGGGGTGGTGGAGGGTAGTGTGGGGTGGTGGAGGGTAGTGTGGGGTGGTGGAGGGTAGTGTAGGATGGTGAAGGATAGTGTTGGTGGTGGAGGGTAGTGTGGGGTGGTGGAGGGTAGTGTGGATTGGTGGAGGGTAGTGTGGGTTGGTGGAGGGTAGTGTGGGTTGGTGGAGGGTAGTGTGGGTTGGTGGAGGGTAGTGTGGGATGGTGGAGGGTAGTGTGGGTTGGTGGAGGGTAGTGTGGGTTGGTGGAGGGTAGTGTGGGTTGGTGGAGGGTAGTGTGGGTTGGTGGAGGGTAGTGTGCGTTGGTGGAGGGTAGTGTGGGGTGGTGGAGGGTAGTGTGGGGTGGTGGAGGGTAGTGTGGGGTGGTGAAAGATAGTGTGGGGTGGTGGAGGGTAGTGTGGGGTGGTGGTGGGTAGTGTTGGTGGTGGAGGGTAGTGTGGGTTGGTGGAGGGTAGTGTGGGTTGGTGGAGGGTAGTGTGGGTTGGTGGAGGGTAGTGTGGGGTGGTGGAGGGTAGTGTGCACTGGTGGAGGGTAGTGTGGGATGGTGAAGGGTAGTGTGGGGTGGTGGAGGGTAGTGTGGGTTGGTGGAGGGTAGTGTGGGTTGGTGGAGGGTAGTGTTGGTGGTGGAGGGTAGTGTGGGTTAATGGTGGAGGGTAGTGTGGGGTGGTGGAGGGTAGTGTGGGATGGTGGAGGGTAGTGTGGGGTGGTGGAGGGTAGTGTTGGTGGTGGAGGGTAGTGTGGGGTGGTGGAGGGTAGTGTGGGGTGGTGGAGGGTAGTGTGGGTTGGTGGATGGTAGTGTGGGGTGGTGGAGGGTAGTGTGGGGTGGTGGAGGGTAGTGTGGGGTGGTGGAGGGTAGTGTGGGATGGTGGAGGGTAGTGTTGGTGGTGGAGGGTTGTGTGGGGTGCTGGAGGGTAGTGTGGGGTGGTGGAGGGTAGTGTGGGTTGGTGGAGGGTAGTGTGGGGTGGTGGAGGGTAGTGTATGGTGGTGGAGGGTAGTGTGGGGTGGTGGTGGGTAGTGTTGGTTGGTGGAGGGTAGTGTGGGGTGGTGGAGGGTAGTGTGGGGTGGTGGTGGGCAGTGTTGGTGGTGGAGGGTAGTGTGGGTTGGTGGAGGGTAGTGTGGGTTGGTGGAGGGTAGTGTGGGTTGGTGGAGGGTAGTGTGGGTTGGTGGAGGGTAGTGTGGGGTGGTGGAGGGTAGTGTGCACTGGTGGAGGGTAGTGTGGGATGGTGAAGGGTAGTGTGGGATGGTGGAGGGTAGTGTGGGGTGGTGGAGGGTAGTGTGTGGTGGTGGAGGGTAGTGTTGGTGGTGGAGGGTAGTGTGGGTTGGTGGAGGGTAGTGTTGGTGGTGGAGGGTAGTGTGGGGTGGTGGAGGGTAGTGTGGGGTGGTGGAGGGTAGTGTGGGTTGGTGGAGGGTAGTGTGGGGTGGTGGAGGGTAGTGTGGGGTGGTGGAGGGTAGTGTGGGGTGGTGGTGGGTAGTGTTGGTGGTGGAGGGTAGTGTGGGATGGTGGAGGGTAGTGTGGGTTGGTGGAGGGTAGTGTGGGGTGGTGGAGGGTAGTGTGGGTTGGTGGAGGATAGTGTGGGATGGTGGAGGGTAGTGTGCACTGGTGGAGGATAGTGTGGGTTGGTGGAGGGTAGTGTGGGTTGGTGGAGGGTAGTGTGGGATGGTGGAGGGTAGTGTGGGTTGGTGGAGGGTATTGTGGGTTAGTGGAGGGTAGTGTGGGGTAGTGGAGGGTAGTGTGGGGTGGTGGAGGGTAGTGTGGGGTGGTGGAGGGTAGTGTGGGGTGGTGGAGGGTAGTGTGGGATGGTGAAGGGTAGTGTGGGTTGGTGGAGGGTAGTGTGGGGTGGAGGAGGGTAGTGTGCGTTGGTGGAGGGTAGTGTGGGGTGGTGGAGGGTAGTGTGGGGTGGTGGAGGGTAGTGTGGGTTGGTGGAGGATAGTGTGCGTTGGTGGAGGGTAGTGTGGGGTGGTGGAGGGTAGTGTGGGGTGGTGGTGGGTAGTGTTGGTGGTGGAGGGTAGTGTGGGATGGTGGAGGGTAGTGTAGGTTGGTGGAGGGTAGTGTGGGGTGGTGGAGGGTAGTGTGGGTTGGTGGAGGATAGTGTGGGATGGTGGAGGGTAGTGTGCACTGGTGGAGGATAGTGTGGGTTGGTGGAGGGTAGTGTGGGTTGGTGGAGGGTAGTGTGGGATGGTGGAGGGTAGTGTGGGATGGTGGAGGGTATTGTGGGTTAGTGGAGGGTAGTGTGGGGTGGTGGAGGGTAGTGTGGGGTGGTGGAGGGTAGTGTGGGGTGGTGGAGGGTAGTGTGGGGTGGTGCAGGGTAGTGTGGGATTGTGGAGGGTAGTGTGGGTTGGTGGAGGGTAGTGTGGGGTGGTGGAGGGTAGTGTGGGGTGGTGGAGGGTAGTGTGGGGTGGTGGTGGGTAGTGTTGGTGGTGGAGGGTAGTGTGGGATGGTGGAGGGTAGTGTAGGTTGGTGGAGGGTAGTGTGGGGTGGTGGAGGGTAGTGTGGGTTGGTGGAGGATAGTGTGGGATGGTGGAGGGTAGTGTGCACTGGTGGAGGATAGTGTGGGTTGGTGGAGGGTAGTGTGGGTTGGTGGAGGGTAGTGTGGGATGGTGGAGGGTAGTGTGGGATGGTGGAGGGTATTGTGGGTTAGTGGAGGGTAGTGTGGGGTGGTGGAGGGTAGTGTGGGGTGGTGGAGGGTAGTGTGGGGTGGTGGAGGGTAGTGTGGGGTGGTGGAGGGTAGTGTGGGATGGTGGAGGGTAGTGTGGGTTGGTGGAGGGTAGTGTGGGGTGGTGGAGGGTAGTGTGGGGTGGTGGAGGGTAGTGTGGGGTGGTGGTGGGTAGTGTTGGTGGTGGAGGGTAGTGTGGGGTGGTGAAGGGTAGTGTGGGGTAATGGAGGGTAGTGTGGGGTGGTGGTGGGTAGTGTTGGTGGTGGAGGGTAGTGTGGGTTGGTGGAGGGTAGTGTGGGTTGGTGGAGGGTAGTGTGGGTTGGTGGAGGGTAGTGTGGGGTGGTGGAGGGTAGTGTGGGCTGGTGGAGGGTAGTGTGGGGTGGTGGAGGGTAGTGTGGGTTGGTGGAGGGTAGTGTTGGTGGTGGAGGGTAGTGTGGGTTGGTGGAGGGTAGTGTGGGGTGGTGGAGGGTAGTGTGGGATGGTGGAGGGTAGTGTGGGGTGGTGGAGGGTAGTGTGGGTGGTGGAGGGTAGTGTGGGGTGGTGGAGGGTAGTGTGGGGTGGTGGAGGGTAGTGTGGGTTGGTGGAGGGTAGTGTGGGGTGGTGGAGGGTAGTGTGGGGTGGTGGAGGGTAGTGTGGGGTGGTGGAGGGTAGTGTGGGATGGTGGAGGGTAGTGTTGGTGGTGGAGGGTAGTGTGGGGTGGTGGAGGGTAGTGTGGGGTGGTGGAGGGTAGTGTGGGTTGGTGGAGGGTAGTGTGGGGTGGTGGAGGGTAGTGTGGGGTGGTTGGAGGGTAGTGTGGGGTGGTGGTGGGTAGTGTTGGTTGGTGGAGGGTAGTGTGGGGTGGTGGAGGGTAGTGTGGGGTGGTGGTGGGCAGTGTTGGTGGTGGAGGGTAGTGTGGGTTGGTGGAGGGTAGTGTGGGTTGGTGGAGGGTAGTGTGGGTTGGTGGAGGGTAGTGTGGGTTGGTGGAGGGTAGTGTGGGGTGGTGGAGGGTAGTGTGCACTGGTGGAGGGTAGTGTGGGATGGTGAAGGGTAGTGTGGGGTGGTGGAGGGTAGTGTGGGGTGGTGGAGGGTAGTGTGGGTTGGTGGAGGGTAGTGTTGGTGGTGGAGGGTAGTGTGGGTTGGTGGAGGGTAGTGTTGGTGGTGGAGGGTAGTGTGGGGTGGTGGTGGGTAGTGTTGGTGGTGGAGGGTAGTGTGGGGTGGTGGAGGGTAGTGTGGGGTGGTGGAGGGTAGTGTGGGTTGGTGGAGGGTAGTGTGGGGTGGTGGAGGGTAGTGTGGGGTGGTGGAGGGTAGTGTGGGGTGGTGGAGGGTAGTGTGGGATGGTGGAGGGCAGTGTTGGTGGTGGAGGGTAGTGTGGGGTGCTGGAGGGTAGTGTGGGGTGGTGGAGGGTAGTGTGGGTTGGTGGAGGGTAGTGTGGGGTGGTGGAGGGTAGTGTGGGGTGGTTGGAGGGTAGTGTGGGGTGGTGGTGGGTAGTGTTGGTTGGTGGAGGGTAGTGTGGGGTGGTGGAGGGTAGTGTGGGGTGGTGGTGGGCAGTGTTGGTGGTGGAGGGTAGTGTGGGTTGGTGGAGGGTAGTGTGGGTTGGTGGAGGGTAGTGTGGGTTGGTGGAGGGTAGTGTGGGTTGGTGGAGGGTAGTGTGGGGTGGTGGAGGGTAGTGTGCACTGGTGGAGGGTAGTGTGGGATGGTGAAGGGTAGTGTGGGGTGGTGGAGGGTAGTGTGGGGTGGTGGAGGGTAGTGTGGGTTGGTGGAGGGTAGTGTTGGTGGTGGAGGGTAGTGTGGGTTGGTGGAGGGTAGTGTTGGTGGTGGAGGGTAGTGTGGGGTGGTGGAGGGTAGTGTGGGGTGGTGGAGGGTAGTGTGGGTTGGTGGAGGGTAGTGTGGGGTGGTGGAGGATAGTGTGGGGTGGTGGAGGGTAGTGTGGGGTGGTGGTGGGTAGTGTTGGTGGTGGAGGGTAGTGTGGGATGGTGGAGGGTAGTGTGGGTTGGTGGAGGGTAGTGTGGGGTGGTGGAGGGTAGTGTGGGTTGGTGGAGGATAGTGTGGGATGGTGGAGGGTAGTGTGCACTGGTGGAGGATAGTGTGGGTTGGTGGAGGGTAGTGTGGGTTGGTGGAGGGTAGTGTGGGATGGTGGAGGGTAGTGTGGGTTGGTGGAGGGTATTGTGGGTTAGTGGAGGGTAGTGTGGGGTGGTGGAGGGTAGTGTGGGGTGGTGGAGGGTAGTGTGGGGTGGTGGAGGGTAGTGTGGGGTGGTGGAGGGTAGTGTGGGATGGTGGAGGGTAGTGTGGGTTGGTGGAGGGTAGTGTGGGGTGGTGGAGGGTAGTGTGGGGTGGTGGAGGGTAGTGTGGGGTGGTGGTGGGTAGTGTTGGTGGTGGAGGGTAGTGTGGGATGGTGGAGGGTAGTGTGGGTTGGTGGAGGGTAGTGTGGGGTAGTGGAGGGTAGTGTGGGTTGGTGGAGGATAGTGTGGGATGGTGGAGGGTAGTGTGCACTGGTGGAGGATAGTGTGGGTTGGTGGAGGGTAGTGTGGGTTGGTGGAGGGTAGTGTGGGATGGTGGAGGGTAGTGTGGGTTGGTGGAGGGTATTGTGGGTTAGTGGAGGGTAGTGTGGGGTGGTGGAGGGTAGTGTGGGGTGGTGGAGGGTAGTGTGGGGTGGTGGAGGGTAGTGTGGGGTGGTGGAGGGTAGTGTGGGATGGTGGAGGGTAGTGTGGGTTGGTGGAGGGTAGTGTGGGGTGGTGGAGGGTAGTGTGGGGTGGTGGAGGGTAGTGTGGGGTGGTGTAGGGTCGTGTGGGGTGGTGGAGGGTAGTGTGGGTTGGTGGAGGGTAGTGTGGGTTGGTGGAGGGTAGAGTGCACTGGTGGAGGGTAGTGTGGGGTGATGGAGGGTAGTGTGGGTTGGTGGAGGGTAGTGTGGGTTGGTGGAGGGTAGTGTGGGTTGGTGGAGGGTAGTACCTGGTTGATACCTGGTTGATGGGGTTCTGGGAGTTCTTCTACTCCCCAAGCCCGGCCCGAGGCCAGGCTCGACTTGTGAGAGTTTGGTCCACCAGGCTGTTGCTTGGAGCGGCCCGCAGGGCCACGTACCCACCACAGCCCGGCTGATTCGGAACTTCTCTTAGAAAATCGTCCAGTTTTCTTTTGAAGATGTCCACGGTTGTTCCGGCAATATTTCTTATGCTCGCTGGGAGGACGTTGAACAACCGCGGACCCCTGATGTTTATACAGTGCTCTCTGATTGTGCCTATGGCACCTCTGCTCTTCACAGGTTCAATCTTGCATTTTCTTCCATATCGTTCACTCCAGTACGTTGTTATTTTACTGTGTAGATTTGGGACCTGACCCTCCAGTATTTTCCATGTGTATATTATTTGGTATCTCTCTTGTCTCCTTTCTAGAGGGTACATTTGGAGAGCTTTGAGACGATCCCAATAATTTAGGTGTTTTATCGCGTCTATGCGTGCCGTATATGTTCTCTGTATTCCCTCTATTTCAGCAATCTCTCCTGCTCTGAAGGGGGAAGTGAGTACTGAGCAGTACTCGAGACGGGACAACACAAGTGACTTGAAGAGTACAACCATTGTGATGGGATCCCTGGATTTGAAAGTTCTCGTAATCCATCCGATCATTTTTCTGGCTGACGCGATATTTGCTTGGTTATGCTCCCTAAACGTTAGATCGTCGGACATCATTATTCCCAAATCCTTGACATGCTGTTTTTCTACTATGGGAAGATTCGATTGTGTTTTGTACCCTGTATTATGTTTCAGATCCTCATTTTTGCCGTACCTGAGTACCTGAAATTTATCACTGTTAAACATCATGTTATTTTCTGCTGCCCAATCAAAAACTTTGTTGACATCTGCTTGTAGTTTTTCAATGTCTTCAGCAGAGGTAATTTTCATGCTGATTTTTGTGTCATCTGCAAAGGATAGTGTGGGTTGGTGGAGGGTAGTGTGCACTGGTGAAGGGTAGTGTGGGTTGGTGGAGGGTAGTGTGCACTGGTGGAGGGTAGTGTTGGTGGTGGAGGGTAGTGTGCACTGGTGGAGGGTAGTGTGCACTGGTGGAGGGTAGTGTGGGTTGGTGGAGGGTAGTGTGCACTGGTGGAGGCTAGTGTGGGGTGGTGGAGGGTAGTGTAGGATGGTGAAGGGTGGTGTGGGATAGTGGAGGGTAGTGTGCACTGGTGGAGGGTAGTGTGCACTGGTGGAGGGTAGTGTGGAGTGGTGGAGGGTAGTGTGGGGTGGTGGAGGGTAGTGTGGGTTTGTGGAGGATAGTGTGCGTTGGTGGAGGGTAGTGTGGGGTGGTGGAGGGTAGTGTGGGTTGGTGGAGGGTAGTGTGGGGTGGTGGAGGGTAGTGTGGGGTGGTGGAGGGTAGTGTGGGTTGGTGGAGGATAGTGTGCGTTGGTGGAGGGTAGTGTGGGGTGGTGGAGGGTAGTGTGGGGTGGTGGAGGGTAGTGTGGGGTGGTGGAGGGTAGTGTGGGGTGGTGGAGGGTAGTGTAGGATGGTGAAGGATAGTGTTGGTGGTGGAGGGTAGTGTGGGGTGGTGGAGGGTAGTGTGGGTTGGTGGAGGGTAGTGTGGGTTGGTGGAGGGTAGTGTGGGTTGGTGGAGGGTAGTGTGGGTTGGTGGAGGGTAGTGTGGGATGGTGGAGGGTAGTGTGGGTTGGTGGAGGGTAGTGTGGGTTGGTGGAGGGTAGTGTGGGTTGGTGGAGGGTAGTGTGGGTTGGTGGAGGGTAGTGTGCGTTGGTGGAGGGTAGTGTGGGGTGGTGGAGGGTAGTGTGGGGTGGTGGAGGGTAGTGTGGGGTGGTGAAGGATAGTGTGGGGTGGTGGAGGGTAGTGTGGGGTGGTGGTGGGTAGTGTTGATGGTGGAGGGTAGTGTGGGTTGGTGGAGGGTAGTGTGGGTTGGTGGAGGGTAGTGTGGGTTGGTGGAGGGTAGTGTGGGGTGGTGGAGGGTAGTGTGCACTGGTGGAGGGTAGTGTGGGATGGTGAAGGGTAGTGTGGGGTGGTGGAGGGTAGTGTGGGTTGGTGGAGGGTAGTGTGGGTTGGTGGAGGGTAGTGTTGGTGGTGGAGGGTAGTGTGGGTTGGTGGAGGGTAGTGTGGGGTGGTGGAGGGTAGTGTGGGATGGTGGAGGGTAGTGTGGGGTGGTGGAGGGTAGTGTTGGTGGTGGAGGGTAGTGTGGGGTGGTGGAGGGTAGTGTGGGGTGGTGGAGGGTAGTGTGGGTTGGTGGATGGTAGTGTGGGGTGGTGGAGGGTAGTGTGGGGTGGTGGAGGGTAGTGTGGGGTGGTGGAGGGTAGTGTGGGATGGTGGAGGGTAGTGTTGGTGGTGGAGGGTTGTGTGGGGTGCTGGAGGGTAGTGTGGGGTGGTGGAGGGTAGTGTGGGTTGGTGGAGGGTAGTGTGGGGTGGTGGAGGGTAGTGTATGGTGGTGGAGGGTAGTGTGGGGTGGTGGTGGGTAGTGTTGGTTGGTGGAGGGTAGTGTGGGGTGGTGGAGGGTAGTGTGGGGTGGTGGTGGGCAGTGTTGGTGGTGGAGGGTAGTGTGGGTTGGTGGAGGGTAGTGTGGGTTGGTGGAGGGTAGTGTGGGTTGGTGGAGGGTAGTGTGGGTTGGTGGAGGGTAGTGTGGGGTGGTGGAGGGTAGTGTGGGGTGGTGTAGGGTCGTGTGGGGTGGTGGAGGGTAGTGTGGGTTGGTGGAGGGTAGTGTGGGTTGGTGGAGGGTAGAGTGCACTGGTGGAGGGTAGTGTGGGGTGATGGAGGGTAGTGTGGGTTGGTGGAGGGTAGTGTGGGTTGGTGGAGGGTAGTGTGGGTTGGTGGAGGGTAGTACCTGGTTGATACCTGGTTGATGGGGTTCTGGGAGTTCTTCTACTCCCCAAGCCCGGCCCGAGGCCAGGCTCGACTTGTGAGAGTTTGGTCCACCAGGCTGTTGCTTGGAGCGGCCCGCAGGGCCACGTACCCACCACAGCCCGGCTGATTCGGAACTTCTCTTAGAAAATCGTCCAGTTTTCTTTTGAAGATGTCCACGGTTGTTCCGGCAATATTTCTTATGCTCGCTGGGAGGACGTTGAACAACCGCGGACCCCTGATGTTTATACAGTGCTCTCTGATTGTGCCTATGGCACCTCTGCTCTTCACAGGTTCAATCTTGCATTTTCTTCCATATCGTTCACTCCAGTACGTTGTTATTTTACTGTGTAGATTTGGGACCTGACCCTCCAGTATTTTCCATGTGTATATTATTTGGTATCTCTCTTGTCTCCTTTCTAGAGGGTACATTTGGAGAGCTTTGAGACGATCCCAATAATTTAGGTGTTTTATCGCGTCTATGCGTGCCGTATATGTTCTCTGTATTCCCTCTATTTCAGCAATCTCTCCTGCTCTGAAGGGGGAAGTGAGTACTGAGCAGTACTCGAGACGGGACAACACAAGTGACTTGAAGAGTACAACCATTGTGATGGGATCCCTGGATTTGAAAGTTCTCGTAATCCATCCGATCATTTTTCTGGCTGACGCGATATTTGCTTGGTTATGCTCCCTAAACGTTAGATCGTCGGACATCATTATTCCCAAATCCTTGACATGCTGTTTTTCTACTATGGGAAGATTCGATTGTGTTTTGTACCCTGTATTATGTTTCAGATCCTCATTTTTGCCGTACCTGAGTACCTGAAATTTATCACTGTTAAACATCATGTTATTTTCTGCTGCCCAATCAAAAACTTTGTTGACATCTGCTTGTAGTTTTTCAATGTCTTCAGCAGAGGTAATTTTCATGCTGATTTTTGTGTCATCTGCAAAGGATAGTGTGGGTTGGTGGAGGGTAGTGTGCACTGGTGAAGGGTAGTGTGGGTTGGTGGAGGGTAGAGTGCACTGGTGGAGGGTAGTGTTGGTGGTGGAGGGTAGTGTGCACTGGTGGAGGGTAGTGTGCACTGGTGGAGGGTAGTGTGGGTTGGTGGAGGGTAGTGTGGACTGGTGGAGGCTAGTGTGGGGTGGTGGAGGGTAGTGTAGGATGGTGAAGGGTGGTGTGGGATAGTGGAGGGTAGTGTGCACTGGTGGAGGGTAGTGTGCACTGGTGGAGGGTAGTGTGGGGTGGTGGAGGGTAGTGTGGGGTGGTGGAGGGTAGTGTGGGTTGGTGGAGGATAGTGTGCGTTGGTGGAGGGTAGTGTGGGGTGGTGGAGGGTAGTGTGGGTTGGTGGAGGGTAGTGTGGGGTGGTGGAGGGTAGTGTGGGGTGGTGGAGGGTAGTGTGGGTTGGTGGAGGATAGTGTGCGTTGGTGGAGGGTAGTGTGGGGTGGTGGAGGGTAGTGTGGGGTGGTGGAGGGTAGTGTGGGGTGGTGGAGGGTAGTGTGGGGTGGTGGAGGGTAGTGTAGGATGGTGAAGGATAGTGTTGGTGGTGGAGGGTAGTGTGGGGTGGTGGAGGGTAGTGTGGGTTGGTGGAGGGTAGTGTGGGTTGGTGGAGGGTAGTGTGGGTTGGTGGAGGGTAGTGTGGGTTGGTGGAGGGTAGTGTGGGATGGTGGAGGGTAGTGTGGGTTGGTGGAGGGTAGTGTGGGTTGGTGGAGGGTAGTGTGGGTTGGTGGAGGGTAGTGTGGGTTGGTGGAGGGTAGTGTGCGTTGGTGGAGGGTAGTGTGGGGTGGTGGAGGGTAGTGTGGGGTGGTGGAGGGTAGTGTGGGGTGGTGAAGGATAGTGTGGGGTGGTGGAGGGTAGTGTGGGGTGGTGGTGGGTAGTGTTGATGGTGGAGGGTAGTGTGGGTTGGTGGAGGGTAGTGTGGGTTGGTGGAGGGTAGTGTGGGTTGGTGGAGGGTAGTGTGGGGTGGTGGAGGGTAGTGTGCACTGGTGGAGGGTAGTGTGGGATGGTGAAGGGTAGTGTGGGGTGGTGGAGGGTAGTGTGGGTTGGTGGAGGGTAGTGTGGGTTGGTGGAGGGTAGTGTTGGTGGTGGAGGGTAGTGTGGGTTGGTGGAGGGTAGTGTGGGGTGGTGGAGGGTAGTGTGGGATGGTGGAGGGTAGTGTGGGGTGGTGGAGGGTAGTGTTGGTGGTGGAGGGTAGTGTGGGGTGGTGGAGGGTAGTGTGGGGTGGTGGAGGGTAGTGTGGGTTGGTGGATGGTAGTGTGGGGTGGTGGAGGGTAGTGTGGGGTGGTGGAGGGTAGTGTGGGGTGGTGGAGGGTAGTGTGGGATGGTGGAGGGTAGTGTTGGTGGTGGAGGGTTGTGTGGGGTGCTGGAGGGTAGTGTGGGGTGGTGGAGGGTAGTGTGGGTTGGTGGAGGGTAGTGTGGGGTGGTGGAGGGTAGTGTATGGTGGTGGAGGGTAGTGTGGGGTGGTGGTGGGTAGTGTTGGTTGGTGGAGGGTAGTGTGGGGTGGTGGAGGGTAGTGTGGGGTGGTGGTGGGCAGTGTTGGTGGTGGAGGGTAGTGTGGGTTGGTGGAGGGTAGTGTGGGTTGGTGGAGGGTAGTGTGGGTTGGTGGAGGGTAGTGTGGGTTGGTGGAGGGTAGTGTGGGGTGGTGGAGGGTAGTGTGCACTGGTGGAGGGTAGTGTGGGATGGTGAAGGGTAGTGTGGGGTGGTGGAGGGTAGTGTGGGGTGGTGGAGGGTAGTGTGGGGTGGTGGAGGGTAGTGTTGGTGGTGGAGGGTAGTGTGGGTTGGTGGAGGGTAGTGTTGGTGGTGGAGGGTAGTGTGGGGTGGTGGAGGGTAGTGTGGGGTGGTGGAGGGTAGTGTGGGTTGGTGGAGGGTAGTGTGGGGTGGTGGAGGGTAGTGTGGGGTGGTGGAGGGTAGTGTGGGGTGGTATGGTGGGTAGTGTTGGTGGTGGAGGGTAGTGTGGGATGGTGGAGGGTAGTGTGGGTTGGTGGAGGGTAGTGTGGGGTGGTGGAGGGTAGTGTGGGTTGGTGGAGGATAGTGTGGGATGGTGGAGGGTAGTGTGCACTGGTGGAGGATAGTGTGGGTTGGTGGAGGGTAGTGTGGGTTGGTGGAGGGTAGTGTGGGATGGTGGAGGGTAGTGTGGGTTGGTGGAGGGTATTGTGGGTTAGTGGAGGGTAGTGTGGGGTAGTGGAGGGTAGTGTGGGGTGGTGGAGGGTAGTGTGGGGTGGTGGAGGGTAGTGTGGGGTGGTGGAGGGTAGTGTGGGATGGTGAAGGGTAGTGTGGGTTGGTGGAGGGTAGTGTGGGGTGGAGGAGGGTAGTGTGCGTTGGTGGAGGGTAGTGTGGGGTGGTGGAGGGTAGTGTGGGGTGGTGGAGGGTAGTGTGGGTTGGTGGAGGATAGTGTGCGTTGGTGGAGGGTAGTGTGGGGTGGTGGAGGGTAGTGTGGGGTGGTGGAGGGTAGTGTGGGGTGGTGAAGGATAGTGTGGGGTGGTGGAGGGTAGTGTGGGGTGGTGAAGGATAGTGTGGGGTGGTGGAGGGTAGTGTGGGGTGGTGGTGGGTAGTGTTGGTGGTGGAGGGTAGTGTGGGTTGGTGGAGGGTAGTGTGGGTTGGTGGAGGGTAGTGTGGGTTGGTGGAGGGTAGTGTGGGGTGGTGGAGGGTAGTGTGCACTGGAGGAGGGTAGTGTGGGATGGGAAGGGTAGTGTGGGGTGGTGGAGGGTAGTGTGGGTTGGTGGAGGGTAGTGTTGGTGGTGGAGGGTAGTGTGGGTTGGTGGAGGGTAGTGTGGGGTGGTGGAGGGAAGTGTGGGATGGTGGAGGGTAGTGTGGGGTGGTGGAGGGTAGTGTTGGTGGTGGAGGGTAGTGTGGGGTGGTGGAGGGTAGTGTGGGGTGGTGGAGGGTTGTGTGGGGTGGTGGTGGGTAGTGTTGGTTGTGTTAGGGTAGTGTGGGATGGTGGAGGGTAGTGTGGGTTGGTGGAGGGTAGTGTGGGGTGGTGGAGGGTAGTGTGGGTTGGTGGAGGATAGTGTGGGATGGTGGAGGGTAGTGTGCACTGGTGGAGGATAGTGTGGGTTGGTGGAGGGTAGTGTGGGTTGGTGGAGGGTAGTGTGGGATGGTGGAGGGTAGTGTGGGTTGGTGGAGGGTATTGTGGGTTAGTGGAGGGTAGTGTGGGGTGGTGGAGGGTAGTGTGGGGTGGTGGAGGGTAGTGTGGGGTGATGGAGGGTAGTGTGGGGTGGTAGAGGGTAGTGTGGGATGGTGAAGGGTAGTGTGGGTTGGTGGAGGGTAGTGTGGGGTGGAGGAGGGTAGTGTGGGTTGGTGGAGGGTAGTGTGGGGTGGTGGAGGGTAGTGTGGGGTGGTGGAGGGTAGTGTGGGTTGGTGGAGGATAGTGTGCGTTGGTGGAGGGTAGTGTGGGGTGGTGGAGGGTAGTG